>NC_059125.1:25592774-25913683 GCF_020740685.1 Jaculus jaculus
AACACATTAATACAAGAAATACAAACTCAAGGCAACATAACTACTCCAAAAATTATATAATCAATTTAAATGAATGATTATAAGTTTGTTCAAAGAAAAAATCAAGGGAAGCAAATTTAAAAAATAATATTTCTGAAGGAATCCCAAGAGAATACAGGAAATCAACAAGATCAAGAGGTTGATATAAGACATAAGTAAGAAAATAGAAACATTGAAGAAAAATCAATCTGAAATATTGAAAATGAAAATCACAGTGACTCAAATAAAAACAATGTAGAAAATCTCATCAATAGAATGGATCAAAGAGAGGATAGAATAACTGAGTTTTGAAGGCAAGATGGAAGATCTAGAACTTACCAACAATGAGAAAGACAATTAACTAGAGGTATAAGTGAGAAATTCAAGACATTTGGGACACAATGAAGAGATCAAACCTAAGGATTCTGAGCATAGAAGAATAATACCAACTTAAAGCATAATATTTTCAACAAAATCATAAAAGAAAATTTTCCCAAATTACAGGTGTCCATCCATTCAGATACAGGAGTCATTTAGATGATCAAGCACAAAGAACTTCTCATCATATTATAATTAAACTACTAAATACACAGACCACATAAAATATATTGAAAGTAGAAATGGAGAAGCACCTACTCACCTATAAAGACAAGTCCATGAAGATAACAATGAATTTCTAAACAGAATCATAAAGCCTGAAGAGCTTAAAATGATACATTCCAAGTTATAAAAGACAATTGCCCACTCAGACTACTGTATCAAGCAAGGCTACCTGTATGACTAAAGCAGAAATAACAATTTTCCATGATAAAATCTGGCTAAAGGATGGGCTGGAGAGATGGCTTAGCGGTTAAGCGCTTGCCTGTGAAGCCTAAGGACCCTGGTTCGAGGCTCGGTTCCCCAGGTCCCACGTTAGCCAGATGCACAAGGGGGCGCACGCGTCTGGAGTTCGTTTGCAGAGGCTGGAAGCCCTGGCGCGCCCATTCTCTCTCTCCCCCTCTATCTGTCTTTCTCTCTGTGTCTGTCACTCTCAAAAAAATAAATAAATAAATTTAAAAAAAAAAATCTGGCTAAAGGAATGCATGACCACTAAGCCAGCTCTACAGAAAATATTTCAAGAGATCCTTCAGACTAAAGAGAAAGAAAAATATATACATGAGGCCAAAGAAAAGAATAAACCATAGCTGAGCAATCATCAAAGCAAAAAAAGAAAGAATAGAAAAACTGCAAGCACTACAAGATCAAGAAGGACAAGCATTAACATATACCTTTCAATATTAACTTTAAATATCAATGGTCTTAATGCCTCAAACAAAACACACAAACACAATGGATTAAAAAGCAGGATATTTCTCTTTGCGCCTCAAAGAAACTCACCTGTCCAGAAAAGAAACAATGCTTTAGGGTGAAAATATGGAAAATGATGTTTTAAGTAAATGTGCCTAGGAAATAAGCAGGTGTTGCTGTTGTAATGTCTGACAGGATAGACTTTAAATCAACATTAGTCAGAAGAGATAAAGAAGGTCACTGATTGAGAAAACAATTCAACAAGAGGATATTATAATTCTAAACATATATACACTGAACATGGGAACACATAATTTCATTAAACAAACACTATTAGCTGTAAAGTCATAGATTAAAGGAGAGACTCAAATGCATCAGAGTGCTAAGAAGTGATAGTGGAATGTTCATCGCTAAGTGACACATCTGAAGCACACTCTTCGAGGCTCAGAGACCATTTCAGAAGATAATAGCAGAATGAATTCAAGAACCAAAGGAAGGGGAACAGTGCTTTGGAATGCTGTCTTCAAGACACCAACTGGCTATTGCATTCATAGGACCTCACAGTGCTTGATATTCCCTACACAAGACCTGCATTTGATGCATACATTTTGTCATAATTTGCTCTTTTAAAAAGTGATTGTTACGTTTATTTACTTTTTGTATTGAGGTATGGACATTTTTCTTCATGTTTATTTTCAAATATTTATTTTCCTGTATGTAACTGTAATTCTCATGGGATCTTTCTTATCTATCTACATCCACAATCAGAAGTGTCTTATGGTTTATTTTGGCTCTTGGCTCTGCTACAGTGCTTCTACTGTGTGTTTTCCTTCAAGAAATCTATGAATTTCTTTGGTATTTTGACTATGAAATACACAGCCCAATGATTTCTCAATCTGGAAATGCCTATTGTAAATCATCCTTCCTTTTCATTTGTGTACCTTTATTATGACTTCTACATTTCTTGTCCTGAAGATGTTGCTGTTAATAATTGCTAGTGAGTTTTCTCTTCACTACTGTGTTTTAATTTCTCTGGATTATATTTTTCTTATTCTTTTCAACTATATGCTTCATTCTATTATATTTTATCTATCAGCTCATGTTGACTGGTTTGAAGACTGGAGGTAGAATTACCATATGTGAATGTAAAAATCATAATTCATCAGTGATAACAAATAATAGGATAATTCCTTTCAGTTGAAACAAATTATCATATAATGTATAAGTTTTGTTTCTAAAATGAAGAATTTAAAGATTTATTTTAAAATTTGTGATTTATTAAAGTTGGACACAGTTGCAGTCAGCTTCATGTTGCTGGTAGTAAGCATCCAACTAAGAGCAGTTTGTAGAAGGAAGGTTTACTTTGGCTTACAGACTCAAGAGGAAGCTCCATGACGGCAGGGGAAAATGATGGCATAAGCAGAGGAATGTACATCACCTCCTGGTAAATATCAGATGGACAAAGCAACAGTAAAGTGTGCCAAACACTGACAAGGGGAATCTGCCTGTAACACCCATAAGCAGATCCCAAACAATCCACTACCCCAGGAGACTCCAATTCCCAAATTTCCACCAGTTGAGGATCTAGTATTAAGAAAACATAAGTTTATGGGGGACTCCTGACTCAAACTACCAAAAGCATTTTATGAGCAAATTTAATATAACATTGGAACATCAGAAATACAAAGAAAACATTAAAATATGATTAGGTTTTTCCAAAAAGGCTTAATATTAAATATGTATAATGTGTTGGTTTGAGTTAGAAATTATTATGTAATTGGGATTCTTTGTAGAATTTATAAGATGGAGCTCATCATACAGTCGGAGGTTTCTGGGAGTGTAACATGCATGGATCAATGGGGATGAAAGTTGGTTATACACAATAGATGCATGACAGAAGGTATATTTGCTATTTATGCTTAAAGTGTAGTCCATCAATCACAGAAGATTTATGATAATAAATCCTCCATCTGACAGCTTTATGTGTTTATTTGGTAAAGAGAAGCTTTTTTCATTTAATTTTAAACACAATAATTTGAATGTGTGTGAAGATAAATATAAAAGGACAAAACGGTACTGTTAACACTTCAGATTTAGGAAATAATCTAGACTAAAACTGAAACTGTGTTAAACAAAGCCTGATATAATGAGACCTCAACTAGCTAACAGTTGACAAGGAAGAAAACCCTTAGAATTGTAAGAGGATGATTGCAAATAAAATAAAAGTTGTATACCAACTCCAATTATTTTCTGTTCAAAAGGAAAAAAAATTAGTGGTATATGTTATTAAATACCATTAGCATTTGCTCTTATTAAAGGGCTGTGATTATAGTAGATATTATTGTAACTCAATAGAATTGTTGAATATGCAAACTTACCGTTAAGTGATCTCAAAAATGAAAAGATAGAATACACTAGTAGTTCTTATTCTCTTTTATAGGAAACTAACAGTAAGCCACAGTAGCAATAATTAATCAGTTACATTTCCAAGCTTCATGTCACTCACACACAAAAAAATCCTACTGTTCCATATGTGACACTGACTTTGTGCTAAAAGTTCAGCTATTCCAGATAACATTGTGCATCTTGAAAATTAATATTTCAAGGTAATTTTGTTCTTATAGAAAATGTTAATTGCTGGAGCTGGAGAGATAGCTTAGTACTTAAGGCGCTTGCCTGTGAATCCAAAAGATCTTGGTTTGATTCCCCAGGACCCATGTAATCCAGGTGCACAGGGTGATACATGCATCTGGAGTTCATTTGCAGTGGCTAGAAGCCCTGGCACACTCATTCTCTCTCTCTCTTCCTCTCTCAAGCAAATAAATATAAATAAAATATTTTAGAAGAAATAAAATGTTGGACTGAAGGGATGGCTTAATGGTTAAGGCACTTGCCTGCAAAGCCAAAGTACCCAGGTTCAATTCCTCAGGACCCACTTTAGGCAGATGCACAAGGGGGCACATGCATTTAGAGTTTTCAGTGGTTGGAGGCCCTGGCATGCCCATTATCTCTCTCTCTTCCTCTTTTTCTGTTAAATAAATAAATAATTAAATAATATCTTTAAAAAAAGAAAATGATGATTGCCAGGATGCTTATAGCACTTGAAATTACTAAAAATGAAATTATTAGCCAAATATGTTGGCTGCAGTAGTTTTAGTTGTATAAAACATAAATATTTCTAGCTTTTTTGAAAAAAAAAGTTTAACTACCTAAAAAAATCATAATGATAATTTTAAAAAAGTTGATGTTCAACTAGAAATCTTTTTATTTATTTATTTTTAGTTATTAGAGACCAGCAGAGAGAGAGAGAGAGAGAGAGTGGGCGCATCACAGGACATCATTTCCTTGTCTGTATAAAGCTCTTGTTATAAGTAACAGTACATAGGTTAAATGTTTATAAAATGGGGAAATGTAAATAAATATATTACCCACTTTGACCTTCCACAGCAGTATTATTGTCTTTATGGAGTTGAGTAAACATAAAATAAGAATCCTTAAGGGATTTCAGCTACCATATGGTCATAGAGATGTATATCAAATAAAATTGAATACATAAATGCAAAAAATATATGTCTCACTTTTATGTTAAACTATTCATTAAATTTTTGATATTGGCTTGAATAGTAGTGACAAAATGTTCAATATTATAATGAAGCTTACTTTTTGATTAACAATTAAAATAAATAAAAATAATGATAAAATATAATATTATTATATTATAATTATATTATTATTATTATATTGCATTAAATATTAAGTAGTTTCTTTTAAACTAAGAACAGGCCAAGCAACAACAATGAAAATATATCAAAATTTTCCTACATGGGACTGAAGAGGTTGCACAGTAGATAAGGACTTTCCTGCAAAGCCTAAGAACCTGGGTTCAATTTCCCAGTACCCATGTAAAGCCAAATGTACAAGGTGGTACACATATCTACATTTTGCTTGCTAGAGGCCCTGATGTGCCCATTCTTTCTCTTTCTCTCTCTCCTCTGCTTTCAAATATAAAAATATATTTAAAATTTCCTATAATAAATATGCAAATAAAACAAGGAATTACTGGCTTTTAATAATGTAATTATTCAAATAGGTATATATTATCATTGAAGACCTAAAGAGACAAACAAAAATAGGCACAGATAACATTTTTGAGTTGATACATTCCTCTCTTGGAGGTGATAAAATTGAATAATAAATGTTTGATTTTACAATACTATATGTAATATATATAAAGTTATACGTAAACAAAGAAACAGTTTATTTCCAAGTCAAATATCAATAAAATCAGGAAAGAAACTGGATTTTTTTCCTGAAGGCTTTAGGTGAAGAGGAAGGAAAGAATTCAATTTTCTTTGACATTTAATTAGTTTTGTTTTCAACTAGAGTTTTATCCTGAATAAGTTCCAAAAGAAAGTATTTATAATTGGCACAGTGTTTTGTACAGTCTCAGAGATAAAGGCGTGTGTGTGTGTGTGTGTGTGTGTGTGTGTGTGTGTCAGTATATATAGTCTGATAAACTTATACACAGTGCTTACTTATACACAGTGGTTACTCCTGATATTATCCTAATGATCTTGTTAATTTAGATACTAAAGATTGGACAATCTCTTAACCTCTAGATTTATTGCAGTATCTAAATGTATATATATATATATATATATATATATATATATATGTGTGTGTGTGTGTGTGTGTGTGTGTGTGTGTGTGTGTGTGTGTGTGTATCAGTCAATGCATGTATTTGCAGAGAATATCAGATAGTTAACTATTTCAAAGCCAAATAAACTTTTGGACACACATAAACTAATAAGTTCAAAACTATACCAATGATGCAAGCTGTAATTTTATCAAGAAAGTAGTTTGTGTTCCCTCATATTTTTTACTCACTTTTGACTTAGCATTGTTTTAGTTGATATGGTGACATCATTTTCTGTTAGTGATATTGATTCAGGGTTTTGAGTCTAAGGAGGTATTAAATTCCATAAATGTGCAAGAGGTCCAAGACTTATGCACCCCAACCTTTTGGTTCTTATCTGAGTGAGCAAATAATTGAAAACATGGACTCTGAGAAGGGTAAATTATCAATTATTAGGTTTATTTTGAGAGTTAGGATGCAAATGGAAGGATACCAGCAAGGCCCAAGTTAAAAAGAGGTTAGACCCCTTTCCATCCATGCTGGAAATAAGAGAGTGGATATAGAAAATAAAAATAAAAATCTCTCTTCTATAGAGAAAAATCTAGGCACACACACTCATAAGCCTGTGGAAGGCAAAACATGAAAGCCCAAGCCACAAGATCCCCATCATCAGAGAACACTGTGAGATAGTAAAGAACACAGAGATTAAAAAAACAAACAAACAAAAATGTAGCAAAACTGGAAAGTCCCAAATCAAGTCAGGAAAGTACACAAACACAAAGAAACCAACAATCTCTCTTCTTAGCCAGGCAGAGAAGGTGGAGAGGAAACCAAAGTAAGAACCAAGAAAGCCATAGGAAGAAGGGGGCCAAGAGAATTTTACTCGCTCCTTTATTTGAATCAGGTATCAGATTTTGATGCACCTCATTGCCAGACTCAGGTGTGTAAGGGAGAGAGACCTGATTGGATGGTGGACTCAAAAGGGTGACTAAGGAGAGGTCAGTCCATATTGATGCTAAGCTGAGGAAGAAGCAGGAAGATAATAGTGTAGCTTGCAGCCATCTTGCATGAAACTAGATCAGGTGCAAATGCTTGTCCTGCCAGTGTAGGAAAGATGGCATTTCCTTAGGGCTCTGTCTCTGGCTTAATACTTATAAAAATCTTGTTCTTACAGTCTTTAAGTATTTTCTAAAACTTATGACAGACATTTTAAAAAACAATAAATATGATGCAGATTTCATGGATATGTGTCAATGCAAAAACAGTAGAGTGAGCTAACATTTTGGAACATACTAATACGAAATAAAGGACATTTTCCTTTTGTAAGCAATTATTTTAGTTTTGCATAATAACTGAAACCACCAGGATGTCTGGCACAATTCATAAACCATAACGCATTTGGGACTAATAAGTCTAACAAACGTTATGTGACAGCTTTATAGAAAAATTAAAAATTACCTAATAATGTTAAAGTGCAAAAAAACTTTTCAGGCAAGCCCAACAGGCTGGCCTATTTTATGCAAGAGAGAGAAAGAGAGTGTGAGAGTGAGAGAGAGGATAGGAGTTCCAGGGCCTCCAGCCACTGCAATTGAGCTCCAGACATGCATGCTTCCAGATGTGTATGCTCCCCTGTACACATGTGCTACCTTGTCCCCTTGCATCACTATGTGTCTTGCTTATGAGGTACCTTGAGAGTCAACCATGAGTCCTAAGGCTTAGCAGTCAAGTGTCTTCACTGCTAAGCCATCCTTCCAGCCTGCAAAAAAAAGTTTGAATGAATGTATAGCTATAGTTTGCTCATGAACAAAATACTTAATATTGGGAAGAACATAATTATCCCAAACTTAGTCTACTAATTCATAGAAGGTCAAATTAAAAAGAAAAAAATATATTGCACTTTACATGGAACAGATAAATGATTTGAGAAAGATAACATAAGTAGATGGTACTTTTTCTATCAACTGTCAAAATATTAAACATTCATACTAAGTTTAAAGCATTTGAGCCTCAAAATTTCCCCATCACCTCATGGGAGGCCCACCATGGGAACTTTATGGTTCCAAAAGTATTCCTATAGCTTAACTAAACATTTAGACCAATTTAGAGCTTCTTGAAATAGGATATGATGAACAAAGGTCATAAGTCAAAGGAAACAGGGATTATAGTGACTTGTACAAAGAATATGAAAGATGCAGCCATTAGTGCTATCACATTATAATCAAGTAAGCAAGGAACATGGAAACTGTTGGGAGAAATATAATTCCTTAAATTTGTTCAAAGAACATCATGCAAAATTAATCATCAGTATTAAAAATAAATGATATTTTATGTTAGAAAAAACCTGCCAATGCAAAGCATTTCAAAAAAAGCCACAATTTGGAAGTAAATAACAAAACCATCAAATAAGTAACCGCAATAAAGAATGGTAGGAAATCCAATTTCCTGGCAATAGACTATATAATGCTTACAAACAACTTAATTTTTTAAAATCTTAAGATTGTTGTCAATTCATTCTATCTGACAGAACACAATGTTTTGTTTCTTTAGTTTGTTTCATCACTTATGACCTATTCATTTCAATTGTGAATTATGATACTACACACACACTCACAGGAAACCTTTTCCCTGGGTTGACTCAAACACATCTCCCCAGATAGGACACAGACCACAGAGCAACGGATGATTATTGGGTTTATTTATTTATGAGTTTATTGGGGTTACTTTAAGAGCAGGGTGAGGAGTTGCTTACAGGAGCAAAGGATAATGCAAACGCAACTGTATTTCCAGAAAATCCACTCCAGCATAAGTAATGACTCACTGAAGCTAGAGGGCATTGTATAACACAACCTGCAGGCATCTTGGCTGGTGGGAAAGAATTCAGCGCATTACAGCACATGCAGGCAGCTCAATCTGAGTCTCCTTCCCAAGACATTGTTTCCATTTTATATAGTTTTAGGGTGGAGTCTTGCAACCCTTTCCCAGACTTGTTGACTTTCTGATTACCTGTAAATTCCTTCCTGCTCCTCCCAATGGTTCAATTTCTAATTAGCATAACCTTGGTGAGTGATTGTGTTACCTTTAAGTTTCAAGTCTCCCAGACCTGACTTCCAGAATCAGAGCTTCCTTCCTGTCTTCAGGAGAGAATATGTCTATTCAGAGGAATCTGCTACACGACAATATATATGTATATTTGGAGATAAATAGTAGACATACACTTTATCTTTTATCTCACAATCTAGACAAAACTAGAGAGGTTAAAAAAAGCAGTGACCTGGCTGGAGAGATGGTTTAGCAGTTAAGCGCGTGCCTGTGAAGCCTAATACCCCTGTTCAAGGCTCAGTTCTCCAGGACCCACGTTGGCCAGATGCACAAGGGGCACATGTGTCTGGAGTTCGTTTGTAGTGGCTAGAAGCCCTGGCGTGCCCATTCTCCTCTCTCTCTCTGCCTCTCTCAAATAAACAAATAAAAATAAACAAAAAAAAAAATGAAAACAGTGACCATTGGAATAAATACTAATGTTTCTTGTGAACATGAACTACTAAAACAGGGGAAAGGATGGATATTAACACATATTAGAGAAACAATTTAAAGGACTCTCGGGGAAAAAAAAATAAGCCTAGGTCTTCTTTCAACATCACAAATTAATATTGATTCTGGGGAAGTGATACATTTAAATCTTAAAATAAATCAATGAAAATTGTTAAAACAGTTTGAAAGTCTCAGATAAAAAACAATGCCAAAGAACTTTTAAATTAACTTTCTTCATGACTAAGAGTCAAAAAAACTTTTAGAATGGTGGATAAAAGTATTTTTTAAATATCATGCATGACCTGGAGAGATGGTTTAGTAGTTAAAGCACTTGACTGCAAAGCCAAAGAACCTAGGTTCAATTCCTCAGTAGCCATGTAATGCCACATACATAAGGTGGCACATGCATTTGGAGTTCATTTGCAGTGGATAGAGGTATTGTTGCACCAATTTCTGTCTCTTTCTCAAATAAATAAACAAATAAAATATTTTTTTAAAAAATCATGTGTACCAAAATATATTATAAACCACGTCAATGGGCAGGTAAAATTAAAGAAAAATAATGCACATTTAACATTTGCTTGACTTACATGAAATAGCAAATGCTATAACAAGTTTATGTGAAAACCCATGTAATCCAATAACTAAAAACAAAAATAAATAAATAAACAAGACATTTCACTGGGAAAAAATTTCAAAAAGGCAACATGTAAAAGTATGTTCAAATTTGCCAGTAGACATTGAAATGCCAATTAGACTAGCAATGAAACTTCACAGTGCCTATTAGAATGACAAAAATTAAAGAGAGTTATGATCTATACTGTCAATAGTGCCTACAGAAATAAGTAATCTTATAATTGGTTGTAAAAATGTCACACTTTGACATCTTTTTGAAAGCACATTTTATTTTTTGAAAGTAAAGCTGGAAATATTTATGGTTGGTACTGGGAATCTAGTCTATAGAAATAAAAGCACATAAGGACACGTGGATGCAAATGTTTGCTGATGAGATATTTGTGTTGGCCAAAAATTAAGAAAGAAAAAGAAAAAAAGAAACTAGAAACAAAACTAAATACCATCAAAAGGACAATATCAGGGAAAATTATGGCAATCCACTCTGTGATAGTTTACATTGATTGTCAACTTGACAGGACCTAAAATCTCATGTGAAATATTATGTAGATTAGGTTAGTCTCTATGCACATCTGTGAGGGATTCTCTTGATTAGATTGAGATGGGAAGACCCATCTTAACTGTGGGTGGCACTATTACATAGACTGGGATCCTGGATTATATAAAAAGAATGCTGAGCAGTAGCATTCATCACTCTCTGCTTCCTTACTGTGCACTGAATGTGAACAGCTACTTCAAATTCCTGCTGCCACTCCTAACACATCTTGATCAATTGTAAACTGGCATTGCAGGCTGGAATATATCCTCCATTAAATTAATTTTTATAAGGCATTTTGCCTTAGCAATGAGAAGGTAATTCATATGCATACCATTTTTATTACATTTTAAAGTGATAAGTTAGAACTCATCATCCAAGTTGCATGTTTTTCATGAGTTATTATTTTGTGAAAAAGCAATTTATAGACAGTTGTATGTACTATGTGTAAGGTTCCTGAATGACCACAGACCATAAAACCACGGGAGGATCCCTCTGAGGCAGAGAAAAAGCTGTTTATTGCAGGCCTGAGCTGACAGGCTGTCTCACAGAAGGTGAAAGAGAGAGAATAGCTGGGGGGAACTCTGGATAGTTTGGGTTTTATAGAGTTTTTGTTTCTTTTGTGGGGGATACAGAAGACAAAGGACTGAAGAATGCAGGGAACAGAAGGGACCAAATGGAGAAGCTAGATAGTCAGAGGGACAGAGATTAAAAGGAGGAGGAGGTGCCATCAGGAGAGGAGCCAGCTATCTCTCAGATAAGATCAGCTGGAAACTATGGTCAGAGGATTAGGGGTTAGGGAATATAAACATCTAAAGTTGCATCAATCAGGCTGCTGTTGTTCACTTCCTTCATTTTTTAATTTTTTTTCATTTATTTTTATTTATTTATTTAAGAGCAACAGACAGACAGAGAAAGAGGAAGATAGATAGCAGACAGACAGAGAAAGAGGCAGATAGACAGAGAGAGAGAGAGAGAGAGAGAGAGAGAGAGAGAGAGAGAGAGAATGGGTGACCCAGGGCCTCCAGCTACTGCAAACAAACTCCAGATGCATGCGCCCCCTTGCACATCTGGCTAACGTGGGTTCTGGGGAATCGAGCCTCGAACCGGGGTCCTTAGGCTTCATAGGCAAGCGCTTAACAGGTAAGCCATCTCTCCAGGCCTCTTCCTTCATTTTGACTCCATCTTTAGACCCTTGGGAACTATCACTATGACGACATCATTATAGCATCAATATTTGCAGAAATGTTTATTCTTATATACAAAGGTATGTATGGTTATTTATACAGAGCATATAAGCTTGTAGACCATGGTATATTATTCATCTGGGAGGGAGAGAAAGAGTATATGTTAATTTTGGACAAAGGAGATAAAAGGATGATGAAAAACAAACAAAATAGTAAATGTTTTAGAATGCTGAGCTAAAATAAAGCAGTTTATCAATTTTAAGCACTGATTTAAAATCATATATTTACCTACATAAATATATGATAAAAATACAAAAATACTCTAATGTATATAATTTTGAAATAACATAAATTATTATAACATTTTTCTTGTTTTAAGCCTTGAAATTCAGTAGCATCCCCCTGGATACTGGTCTATTCATGGCCCCATAAAGAATACTGATAATGCCACTGGGCAGGGCCCTCAGTGGAATGGGGTTGGGGAAAGGGAATATAACATGATGGGAATATGACTAATATGCAATAGGTTCTTAAAGAACAGTTCACAATAAAAAAAATGTGTGAGTTAGGTTTCAATATTTAATGTAATTTTTGTTTTTAAAACCACACATTGTCAAAACAATAAAGTAATCGCTCAGCCGTCTAAGGGTAACATTTGAACTAGGTTTAGGTTGGGTAGGTTTTCATTTTGTACTAGGCTGTTTTTATTTTATTTGAAGCAAGGTCTCATTCTAGCCCAAGATAATCTGGAACTCACTCAGTAGCCCAAGCTATCCTGGAACTCATGGTGATCTTACTTCAGCCTCCAGAGCCCTGGGATTAAAGGTGAGGCACCACACCCGGTCCTTACCATTATTGATTGTGCTACCTGAGCTTTTGATTATCTTTCATTTCATTTTACTTTATTTTTTGAGGTAGAGACTCATGTATCCCAGACTGGCCTCAAAATCTGTATGTAACAGAGGATGACCTTGATTCTCAAAGTATCCTACGCTTTAAATGAAAACAAAATGCCAACATGGAAACACAACAACCTGCATAGTCACCTAAAAGCCCCTTGTAATAACATAGCTCTTTGTAGCTGTTCAAACATTTCACCAGCACTTCGACCTTGCAAAGAACGGTACACAGCCAAGACTGCGGGGCCAGGCAAGTTTCTTATATAACTAGCTAGGAAGATGGAGTATTTTTCTTGAAATTAAGCAAGTTGCATATTTTCTCAATTTTTTACTTTTAATAAAGACTACCACAAGGATTTTACCTATCTTTTAACTACAAAAAGTACCAGAGCAACTCACACACAATCTGGCAGTGATTGAGAGGCAAAGGGAAAGCTGGGAACTATGACAAGCTGAAGAATACAGGCTTGATTTCATGGGACAATGCTTAACTTGCAGAACAATGCCTAATTTTATGAATTTTTTGAGACGGGCTCTCACACCTGTAGCTCAGGCTGGCTTGGCACTCACTATGTAACCCAGGCTTACCTTGAACTCCTGCTCCCTAAGTGCTGGAATTATAGACATGAGAACTACCCTCAGGTTCCATTTTTTAGATTATAGTAACTATTTTTTTTTATGCTGTGAAGTTCATTGTAATACGAGCCAACAATGGGCAGGAGTTTCAACTTTTATCCTAAAGGGTAGTCACCACTCTTAATAAATCCTAATAATAAATATAATAAATCTTAATAATGCCTCCCAGTGGAAGCCTGGGAATGTATCCAACCCCACATGTTTCTGGTTTTTGCCCTGAAGGGGCACTCCAGACACCCAAGCTTCTGCAGGAGTACCTCACTCTGCACAGGCAAAGTTCACTCATCACTGCCATGCCCACTCCCAAGTCAAGCTCACCTTTGCAGCATCCACCTTGCTGGAGATGAAACCCTTTATTACATCTTAGGTAAGGTGGTATTGGATGGGAACACCTAATTCTACTTGGTTCCAAAATACTGACAGTCCATCAGATGGTAAACAAGGAACTCATTCAAATTCAAGAGGATTGAATTTGCAGCCAATTCAGTCAATTACAAAAGGAAGGTGAAGCTAAAAATCTAAAATCAAAACAAAATGACCTGAGTGTATTTGTTACACAAAACTGTATGCACAGGGTTGGAGAGATTACTTAACGGTTAAGGCATTTGCCTGCAAAGCCTAAGGATCCAGGTTCAATTCTCCAGGTCCCATGTTAGCCAGATGCAGAAGGTGGCACATATGTCTGCAGTTCGTTTGCAGTGGCCGGGAGACCTGGCATGCCAATAATCACTCTCTCTCTCTACCTCTCTCCTCTCTCTCTCTCTCTCTCTCTTTCTCTCTCTCTCTCTTTCCCTCTCTCTGTCCCAAATAAATAAATAAAATGGATTAAATTTAAAAATTGTCTGGGGCTGGAGAGATGGCTTAGCGGTTAAGTGCTTGCCTGTGAAGCCTAAGGACCCCGGTTCGAGGCTCGGTTCCCCAGGTCCCACGTGAGCCAGATGCACAAGGGGGCGCACGTGTCTGGAGTTCGTTTGCAGAGGCTGGAAGCCCTGGCGCGCCCATTCTCTCTCTCTCCCTCTATCTGTCTTTCTCTCTGTGTCTGTCGCTCTCAAATAAATAAATAAATAAATAAAATTTTAAAAAATTGTCTGCACAACTGTAGCTTCATAAATTATGTTTTAAAATTATGTTTGTCACTTCTGGGTAAGATGACAGCATAGGAGCCACGCCAAACCAGCCTAGGTAGGGATTTTAGCAATGCCTCAACAAAATATACTTTTCTTCTGAAAAGTGAAGGAATATAGGTTATTCTTAGACACACCAGAGAAGAAGGAGAGACCAAGAGCCACCAGAAAGGAGAAAAATAGCAAGAACCCCACTGAAGCGATTGAGATTGAAGTACCCTTAACCAGAAGTCCCAGGCGTTCCAATAGTGTAATTCCAAAGAAAAAGCTGGAAAAGGGATGGAGAGATGGCTTAACAGTGAAGGCACTTGCTTATGAAGGCTGAGGACCTGAGTTCAACTATTCAGATCACACTTAAGCCAGATGCACACAATGACAAGGTCACACAGGCCCACAAGTTAGCGGGAGTTCAATAGAAGTGGCTGGAGGCTCTGAGGAAACAATTCTCTCTCTCTCTCTCTCTCTCTCTCTCTCTCTCTCTCTCTCTCTCTGTCACACACACACACACACAAACACCCATAAAACCATCATCAGGTCCTATTTGGTAGTCATGCAGGATAAATTATCTCCTATTCAGTTGAGGGTTATGATTATTCTTCTGCTGATGGTAGAACACACATTAGTGAGGGCATATAGCCTTACTCAGTCGTTGTATTTAAATGTAAGATCCACCAAAGTCACCGCCACAGAGTCACTCAGAATAATGTTTCCTAAATTATTTGAGTACCTTGTGGCCAGGTCAAGCTGACTCATAATAGTAACCATCACAATACCCAAAATAAGCACATTCCAAAGGGTATGATTGCTTTGGTTGTTTGGTCATATTTGCCAAACATTGTCTGTTTCTAGTATGCCTCTGGTTTTAAAAGAGTTTCAAACCTTTGACAGGTAGGGGATTTTTTATTTTTTTTTTAAGATCAATGAGAGAGAGAGGAAACGGCCACACGAGGGCCTCTTGCCACCAAGTCCAGATGGGTGTGTCACTTTGAAATCTGCACTTATGTAGGTACTGGGGAATCAAACTCAGGCTATCAGGCTTTGCTATCAAGTGGCTTTAACTGCTGAGGCATCTCTCCAACATCTTACATTATATTTTGAAAGTAGAAATTATATTCGTATTTAAGGCATGCTTCATCTGGCACGATAGGATTCCATATATATATTACAAATAATAAATAATATGTGCAATAACAAATAATACTGACCACTTTAGTATTAAAAGGAGGGTTGATTGTGGCTGGAGACATAGATCAGTAGATAAGGCACTTGCCTGCCAAGCCTAAGGATTCATGTTTGACTCTCCAGGCCCCACATAAGCCAGACACACAAGATGGCACAAGTGCTCAAGGTCACAGTGTGCCCAAGATGGCACATGCATCTGGAATTACTTTGCAGTGTTTCAAGGCACTGACATGCCAATTCTCTCTTTGCCTGTCTCTCCCATGGGGGGGGGGGAGTTAAAAAGAGAGAAAGAGAGCCGGGCATGGTGGTACACATCTTTAATCCCAGCACTCAGGAGGCAGAGGTAGAAGGATCATCAAGAGTTCAAGGCCACCCTGAGATTACATAGTTAACTCCAGGTCAGCTTGAACTACAGTGAGACCCTACCTTGTAAAACAAAACAAAACAAAAAGAGATAGAGAGAGAGAGAGCTGATTGACTCATGATGGCACTGATCTAGTCAGTGGAAAAATCCACTGATTCCAAGCTGAAAGAGAATTCAAAACTTGAAGGCTTTATTAGGTTTTGGAGGAAACTAGAAAGTGGAGCTTAGTTGAAGCAATTAGGTCCATATGGCTGTGCTCTTAAGAGGGATATATGGTTTCTGGACACTTTTCCCTAGTTTTTCTGCTTCCCAGACACCAGGAAGGAAGCAGCTTGCCAGGCCAAATGCTTCACTCTGCCCTCTTGTTCATGATATTATACCTCACCACAATTCCCTGGTAATGGTGGGAAGTGACTATAGACTTAAATCTCTGAAAGTATGAGCCAGACTATGTCCTCACTCAGCTATATTTTTGTAGCAATGAAATATTGACCAATAAAGATGGTAACAAGTGTATGAAGGTTTATTTGAGAAAATCTGAATCATCTCATCAGTACTAGAGTCAAAACTTTCTCACTGGGCTGGAGAGATGGCTTAGCGTTTAAGCACATGCCTGTGAAGCCTAAGGACCCAGGTTCAAGGCTTAATTCCTCAGGACCCACGTTAGCCAGATGGACAAGGGGCTGCAGGCATCTGGAGTTCCTTTGCAGTGGCTGGAGGCCCTGGCCAACCCATTCTCTATCTCTTTCCTGATCTGCTTTTCTCTCTGTGTCTGTCACTCTCAAATGAATAAAATATGAACAAACAAAGTAACTTTGGGGCTGGAGAGATGGCTTAGCAGTTATGTGCTTGCCTGTGAAGCCTAAGGACCCGGGTTCAAAGCTTGATTCCTCAGGACCCACGTAAGCCAGATGCACAAAGGCGAGCATGTGTCTGGGGTTCGTTTGCAGTGGCTGGAGGCCCTGGCATGCCCATTCTCTCTCTCTATCTGCCTCTTTCTCTCTTTGCCTGTCTGTCACTCTTAAATAAATAAATAAATAAATAAATAAATAGTTTAAAAAACTTTGTCACTATATGTACATCACTGCTATCAGAGCTATATTATAAAAAATGTTCTGACCATCTCTGTTTAAGTCATACCTTCTTTTCCAAAGTTTAATATCTGACAACCTAAATCTAGTTTCCATAACAAGTATTTCATGTTAAGGATTATGTACCTTGTAACATTTGATACTTGGGTTTTTGTATTCAGATGTACTCAAGCTTTTGAATATATAGTCAGAATTTTTCTTTATTTTTGACATAGATTCACTGTACAAACCAAATGGCCTTGCCCTTACTGTAACCCTCTTGCCTCAGCATCCTAAGTGCTAGAATTACAAGTTTGAACAACTATACCCGAGTCATCAGACATTTTCTGATTTAAGCTTAATTTATTTACTTATTTAGGTTTGTTTGTTTGGTTGGTTGGTTTTGTTTTGTCTTGGGA
Organism: Jaculus jaculus; assembly: GCF_020740685.1. NCBI lineage: Eukaryota > Metazoa > Chordata > Mammalia > Rodentia > Dipodidae > Jaculus > Jaculus jaculus. The sequence goes on from NC_059125.1 coordinate 25,610,293, forward strand.
CCAGGGTCTCCTGTACCACTTTCAAATACCATGTGTTGTATTGCTGTATGGCTGTCACCAACCCTCCTCCTTTATAATCTCTATTATATTTTCCCTTCTCAAAGGCCTTTTTCTTATTTTCTGGTCTCTGTCTACTCTCACTCCCACAAGAATTCACACACACACACACACACACACACACACACACACACACACGTACTTGTGTGTGTGTGTGTGTGTGTGTGTAATTAGATGCTAGGATGTACATATGATAGACATGCAATATTTGTCTTTCTCTGTCTGGTTAACTTCATATTGCATTTTCCAGGCCAACACATGTTCTTGCAAGTTTCACAATTGCATTTTATTTAGGGCTGAATAAAACTCCATGTGTAAATGTACTACAGTTTCATTATCCACTCATCAGTAGATGGGCATCTAGGAATACCTTATCTTGCCTAATATGAATAATGCAGGACATGCACGTATCTTTGTTGTAGGAATATAGTCCTCAGAGTATATGCTCAGTAGTGGTATAGCTGTGCATTATGGCAGCACATTAATTATTAGAGGTTCTTTTACACTCATGTCTATCATCACTTCATTAGTATACACTCTTATCAACAATGAATAAGTATTCCTCTTTCCCAAGATCCTCTATAGCATTTTTTGTCAATTGTTTTTGATGACAGCCATTCTGAATATGGTGAACTGGAATCTAAAACTTTGTATTATGGCTGGAGAGGTAGCTCAGCAGTTAAGGTGTTTTCAAGGAACCTAGTTTGATTCCCCAGTATCCACATAAAGCCAGATGCAACAGGTATCTCATGCATCCGGGGTTTGTTTGCAAGGGCTAGTGACCCACACCTTTGAGCTAGAATTTGGATCCACCTCCAAACACACCTTAGAACTGGACTCTTAGATCTGGCCACTGTGACATGTCCTCTCCATCAGGGATCTGCCTGCTAGGGGCTCAAGTAGACAGTTTATTCAAAAATTACTGAGTCAGCCAGGCATGGTGGCACATGCCTTTAATACCAGTACTTGGGAAGCAGAATTAGGAGGATTGGTATGAGTTTGAGGCCATAGCAAATTCCAGGTCAGTCTGGGCTAGAGTGAGACCCTACCTCGAAAAGCCAAAAACAAAAATAAATAAATAAACTGAGTCTATGGGACCAAACATTCAATTTACCACATGAACAATACATTTTTCAGATATATATAAAAAAAATCATAAAGTCTGAAGTAAAATAAATGAAACTGGAAAAAAGTTCTATTGCTTGAGATAATTGAGGCTCAAAAAGATAAAACACCACATTTTCTCCCTCATGTATGGGTCCTAGATTCATATCTCTTGACTTGTGAATAAAACTGGACTCTCCATAGAGAGCAGAAAGTAATAAAACGGCTGGTGATCTTAAGGGGAGAAGACAATGAAACACAAGTGAAATGAAATCAATGAGAGAAGGGATAATAGAGTTGGAAAGTGTTAAGCAAAAATGAAGGCAGGGAGATGTGCAAGAAAAGGGAGTGGGTGGGATGGTTCACCAAAGCTTAGGAGAAGTAAAATCAAAACATTATAAAAACTTATTTAGTAAACTTAAAATACATAAATAATAAGTAATGATGATGTCGGAATGAATGGAGGTACCCTACACCAAAGGCTAATGCTGCTCCTAGTAGCCATGAGCTATCAAACAATAACATCAGTGGTAGGCATGTGACACATCCCAATGAATTGGTGGACATGGAAGAATCCAAGACCCCCAAAGTAAAACAGACTGTTGTCATGGTTCATGGTAGCCTACCAGATCTGAGAGACAAGACCCTATTGCTGAAAACATAATATCCATTGGGTGTGGGACATAGAGTACATTGGAGTTGAGGTGGAACTTTCACTCCTGCTGGCTAGCTTTTGTTATGATGGAAGGTACTAGTAGAAAATATATCAACGATACCATTAAGCCTTTCATCCTGCAATCATACCTACTACTGTCTCACAGTGTATAATCTTCACTCTGGTACAATAGTGGCATGACATTTATGGGGGTGTATTTTCACTTAATTTGAGGCCTGCCTTCACAGGAGAGAACTTACATCTGATTACTGAAAACTAAGTCAAAAGTCCATGACTGAGGAGAATGTATGGCCTGCTATTGCTGTATTCCTAAACAGATACTTTATCACACTGTCTCTTAAATACTTATCTGTTATACAAAGATCAGTTCTGCTCCCAAATCCACTCCAAAATGAGCTTTTTATTTATTTATGTTTTATGGGAACAGTGGGTCAATACAGAGCATCATAACTTGTCAAGTGCTGTAAACAAGTGACCGATGAGAGCTTCACCCTAAATGAGACATACATACATACATATATATATATATGTATGTATGTATATATACCATCCCTCCCAGGGCTCAGTGAACCTTGCAGAAGATAAGAATAATAAAAAACTGTGAGAGCTGGATGGGGTCAGTCGACATTCGGTTCTACTGGAGGGGTTTGGGAGACCACTCCCTAATGAGCTAATGGTTGTTAAAGGTTGCTAGGGAGGGGGAGTCATTCTCTTCTGTGACATAGCAACTGGTAGGAGATGAGAAGAGCGAATACACTGGGTTGGTGGAGGGATAGGAGAAGATGATATATGGTACATAGTGCTGAAATGCATATATATGCATGTGAAAATCTCACAAGCAATTGAAAAAATAAATAATGGACAATAAAGCTATTGAAACAGAAACGATATTAAAAATTCACCATAAGCGATGGCTTAGTGGTTAAGGCACTTGCTTGTGAAGCCAAAGCACCCAGGTTCGATTCCCCAGTACCCATGTAAGCTAGATAGATGCACAAGGGGCATATGTGTCTGGGGTTTGTTTGCAGTGGCTAGAGGCCGTGGTGGTTCACCCATTCTGCCTCTGTCTCTGCTCTCTCTCTCTCTCTGCTTGAAAATAACATTTAAAAATTCACCATAGAGGGCTGGAGAGATGGCGTAGCGGTTAAGCGCTTGCCTGTGAAGCCTAAGGACCCCGGTTCGAGGCTCGGTTCCCCAGGTCCCACGTTAGCCAGATGCACAAGGGGGCGCACGCGTCTGGAGTTCGTTTGCAGAGGCTGGAAGCCCTGGCGCGCCCATTCTCTCTCTCTCCCTCTATCTGTCTTTCTCTATGTGTCTGTCACTCTCAAATAAATAAATGAATAAATAAAATTTAAAAAAAAATTCACCATAGAAAACTCTGCTAAAATGTGCATATTCTGTTTGAGACAATTATACAAATGTAGACTTAGTAAAATGAATCACTAACAGAAATACATAGTTCATTAATTAGAGAAGACAAATTGCAAAGATACCAATGATCCTCAAATTCTTTACATATTTATTGGCTTACAAGTGATTATGCACATGTTTAAATACTTAAATACTTATCTGTTATACTGATAGCTGTAACTGAGTTCGAGCATGAAAAATTTGAGTAAAATACAAACAATATTAAGAGTAAGAGCAAGTGTCTGTAAATCTGTACAGAAATTGCAACTGTTTATGAACGTGCCTGTTGTTTCAAGACGCCTGACCAGGAGCCACGTCCCCCGGTCACCCAGGAGTCACCCAGAGAACCGCCACAGAAGCCGAGACACTCGAATGTAAAAGCAACAGGTTTCTTTATTGCAAGTCTAGGCCTGGGTTCCGTCCACACAGTCCGGCACAGCCGTAGTGAGGGAGAGAGCCCCGACCCTCAGAGGAAAGGGGTTTATAAAGGAAAGGTTACATCATATTGCGACTTCTAAAATGATTTGGTTCTAAGAGGGCGAGAGTGGGAATTTCAGAGAGGGCACGTGTGGGAACTCCAGCCTACTTATCTTAGGTAATGACTTGTTTGCAGAACCTATTGCAAGAGCTGTTTGCAGAACTTATCTTTTGCAAGAGGCCGGAGCCTCCGTGGCTAGGTATCTCTGGAATGTCCTTGAATTGGAGGCTTCCCAGGAATCAAGGGGGGCCTATAGCTAAGCAAGCACGGATACAGAAGCAAACATAGCACATTAGTCAGCTAGTTCCTCATCTGAGCCAAAATGGCTATCTGATTTTAAATGGCAGCACCATTGTCCAGCCAGTAAGCAAGGTCACAGAAGCCAGAAGCAACACATTACTTCTCCTTGGTCTCTCAGTGCCCTGATCAGGTGGCAGATCTGTAGTCTACAACAGAGGCCAATGACAGAATTGGCTGCCAGAGATGTTTTAAATTTTGGCCCATGTTTTCTGTAACACATCTTGGGGCAATGCCTCTTGACTCCTTCCCTGAAAGGGATCTGGGGTAGCATCTGTAGCTGCCACTAGCATAGGTTCTTATTAGGACAGGAAACACTGTTTGTTCTAATTCAGGAAGTGTGACTCAAGAGACTGTGCAAAGAATGCAAAAAATATTTAGTGGGCTAGTAATGACCATAAACTTAGTATCATTAAAAAGATATACCTACAGGGATGTGCTCTAACATAATATGTTGACAAGAATTGATCTGATCATAAATAAATTATAGATGTTTGAGGACATTTATATGTTTAATATATTTAAGCTTTGTGACATGCATGCATGCTTACATACATAAAATATTTTTGTTATCTCCTTAATGTGTACAATTTTTATTTTCTGTATCACTTAATGAATAAAGTAGAATATAGTAAGAAATGGGAAACAGGTTTATGGAGAGTTAAGGAACGGTTCTCTGGTTGTGATTGATGGAAATCCCCTAAGAGACAATTCTTAAATATCTTACATTTTTATTTACTTCATTTGTGAGAGAGAGAGAGAGAGAAGCAAAAATTGGCGCTCCAGGATCTCTAGCCAGTAAATTCTAACTCTAGGCTCTTACACCACCTTGTGGGTTTGCGTTACATGGGTTCTGGGGAGCTGAACCTGGATACTTATGCTTTGCAGGCAAGCAACTTATCCACTAAGCCATCTCTCCAACCCAGGATTCTAAATCTCGATGATATCTCAAAGAAGACACAGACAGGTTAGACCTAAGTGGCATTTTCTGACTTATCTCTCTAGAGCACCAAAGCATAACAAAGTTAACATGAGGCTTTCAGATTTGGGACTAGAGAAAACTGTCCTCTGCTTGCCAGAAATACAGAATATTGAGTGACATTCCAAGCATCACAGACTAGAGATAACTTAGGTGACAGAGAGCCTGATTTTGCCATCGTACACTGGAACACTTGATGCAGCGCTGTCACAATGACTTCTACAAGCAGTGACACAGGAATGTGAAGGATACAGCCACTGAGGAGGAGCCTTTTTTAAAGCAAAGAAGGGGTCATTGTCCCTGCGAGGCATTAAGGAAAGGGCCTCAATAAGGACACACAGAGGACCACAGAGAGTAGCTCTGGAGTACCTGGACACTGGTGGCATACTGTGACATACTTACCTCTATTGTGTCACAAAAGTGTGAGGCACTTGGCCTAAATCATTATGGTCTAAGGTCAGTTTGAGAAGATTTCCAGAAGCCACAGTAAGTTTCCTGATGGCAGAGAGAAACCCATATCCTATAACAGTGGGTATGTCCTAGAACATGTTCCTCTTAGGAAATCAAGGATAGGAATTTTCAGGGATGATTCTTCTGTCACCCTTGGGGCTCACAGTGGTTTTGGCTTCATTACTAGGACACAAAAGACAGAGAGGAGATTGAAAAGAGGAATTTGAGGCCATACTAGGCCTTAAATATTAAAGGAAGACTTGAAGGAATGATGCACTAATTAAGTAAGTGGGATAACAAAGAATGGGGCCTTGCCCTTGTTTTAGCCCTGGAAGACTCATGGCTGGGTTGTCAAGATGAGGTTCCCACTAGTGATTGAAGTCAGGTATTTGGAAGTGAGAACACTAGACTGAATGTACTGTTGCAATTAAAAGAGGGGTTGGGAAACCTTGCAGGTTTCTCTGATCAAAAGCTCATTGTGGATGATAGCCCCAAGCTGGTAGTGGGGGTTACAGGTCAGTGCCCACTAAGAAAATGAGGAAAAAACATAACTAATATACAAGAGTTAGAGAGGAGAGAGAGAGAGAGAGAGAGGAGGGGGAGAGGGAGGGAGGGAAGATGTAGAAGATTTAGGTTAGTCTTGATCCTACCCTCTCCAGTGTCTTGTAGTTCAGGTGTTTCCTATAAGGGTCTAGTGAAGGTTCAGCCATTTGGTCTGCCTTTTAGGAAGTAGAATTTTATGGTACCATTGCCGTTTGGGTCCAGATTAGTGTTTCCCACCCCTTCGATGCCATCCCCTCCCTCCCCATCCATCCTAGTGTCTAGTCCATGAGGTGCTTGCTGGGTATGTAAGGTATCTTGGGGAGATTCAGGTTAGGTGTTGTAGATGAGTGAGACTTTGAGGCCCTTAACCTTACATACTAATGTAAGAACCCCGATCAAGGGATAGGGATCCCAAAGAGGTCAGGACAGATAATCCCCTCCCTATCATTAGCTCCATAGACTCCTAAATCAGAGAGGAAAAGTAAAGAGCTCCTTTCCTTTCTGTCTCTTAATTTAAATATCTCGGGAACCATGGAGATTTTTTTTAAAATTTTTTTTTGTTGTTATTTTTGTTTATTTATTTGAGAGAGACAGAGAGGGACAGATAGAGAGAGGGAGAGAGAATGGGCACGCCAGGGCCTCCAGCCACTGCAAACGAACTCCAGATGCATGTGCCCTTGTGCATCTGGCTAACACGGGTCCTGGGGAGTCGAGCCTCGAACCGGGGTCCTTAGGCTTCACAGGCAAGCGCTTAACCACTAAGCCATCTCTCCAGCCCCCATGGAGATTTTTAATGTCAACTACAAAACACAAGAGGAGAAGGCTCCCATGACCTGGCACCAGTTGATAAGTAGAAAGGTTTTGGCAGGTGGCAGACTAAGGTTACTCTACTTCCTTTTCCTCTGCAGGTTTCCAAAGAAACAGAGTGATCTGGAGAATGGGAGCCTGATTGATTCGTAAAGATTCACCACAGGAAATGGAAATTGTCACTGTCCTTAAACCCATGGTGAAATTTGCATGTTGAAGGTACGCATATTTTTGTAACATCTCTCATCAGGTGCTCATCCCTTGTTCTCTTCCTTACATGCCTGTTTTCGGATCCTAACGTCAGCCAGTATGCCAAGGGGTCATAAGAAGAAGAAACGGCACAATACCCGAGATGACTCCCAGGGTCACAGTGCAACACAGGATCATTCTCTCTGCTCATCCACTCCTGTGCTTGAGGATACTTCTAAGAACTTAGTGGGAATGAAGGATCTCTGCTTATCCACTCCCATGCATGAGGTTACTCCCAAGAACTCATCTGCTTCTGAGTCACGTAGTACCTCCCAGGAGCCTCGCAGTGTCCCATCTACAATCACTACTTCTGAAGATGCTGCTGCCACGAGATGTCATGAAGGGGATAACAGATTTGAAGAGGAAAAGTTTGGCTACTCAACTTACCTATCTTCTACTGAGAATCTATGCAGTGAGTGTCTAGCTAAGATTGTTACCTTTGTGGAGCAGTTCCTACTGTACAAATTTAAAGCGAAACAACTCATTACCAAGGAAGACTTGCTAGATGTTATTGGCCCAAGACACAAAGACAAATTTCCTGAGATCCTCAAGAGAGCTTCTGACAGAATTGAGGTTGTGTTTGCAGCTGAAGTGAAAGAAATTGATTCTACTAAACACTTATATAACCTTGTCAGCCAGCTGAAACTCCCCAACAATGGGAGAGTTTGTCCTGGCAAGGGTTTACCCAAGACTGGTCTCCTCATGACTCTCCTGGGCATGATCTTTATGAATGGTAACTCTGCTACTGAGGAAGAAATCTGGGCATTCACAGAGATTATGGGAGTATATCCTGGAAGGAAGCACTACATCTTTAGAGAGCCCAAGAAGCTCATCAAAAAAGATTTCGTGAGGTTGAAGTACCTGGAGTATCGGCAGGTGTCCAACAGTGACCCTCCACAGTATGAATTCCTATGGGGTCCGAGAGCCTACATTGAGACTGACAAGATGAAAGTTCTAGAATTTATAGCCAAAGCAAATAATGCTGAACCTAGTGATTTCTCAGAACATTATGAAGAAGCTTTGAGAGAGCAGGCCCAGAAGGCACAAGAACAAAATGTAGCCAGTCCTGGCCGTACTACAATCACCAGAACAGATCCATGTTCATCTCCACTAGGTTCTTATACCCCAATAAAATCTGATAATTTATTTAAAGATAAGAAAATATGGTATCACAATAAGGGTTTTCGTGGAAGAATCAAAGAACTTCAGAAATAGCGCAATGAAAAACTAAGAAATAAAGGTGATCACAATGACTTTTTCTCATGTCTTTTGTATGTAAAATTGAATGTTTTATAGGTTGGTATGACTTATATTATTAAAACGGGGACCATTATATTTTAATAGTCATAGATCTTGCTCACTGACCCTCCTGTTCATAAATATCCATTGAATGCCTACTCTTTTGGACATTTGAGAACTTAGTATACCCAGGAAAATATCCAGATTCTGTTCATAGAATTGTAGATGTTGAAAGCTATAATCATAAGGAAAATGTTAAGGTATCATCTACTAATTACAGCAGAGTGAAAAGACGTAGAAGAAGGTTAAATTTCTTGAGGCAAAGCAAGTTGAATTTTGAGAAACTGTAAGTCAATACTGTATGATGTAATTTTAAATTAAGCTGTATGGTGAACTATATGAGGTCATGGGATTGATGAATTAATGACAGACTCTTGGATGATGTATTACAACATTGAGGATAAGTTCCTTAAGTGGAAAACTGCACTGTAAGGGAAAGCCTAAAATTTAAGGCCCAATATTATGCATTGCCATGACATTGAGGAGAGTTATAGGACTTCAAATAGCCAAAGCAAAAGTCCCCCCCACACACACCCCTGTATTATTCTTCCAGGAAGCCATCTCTCATAGGAAAGAGAGAAATAATGAGAGAAAGGAAGGAAGGAAGGAAGGAAGGAAGGAAGGAAGGAAGGAAGGAAGGAAGGAAGGAAGGAGGGAAGAAACAAAAAAAACCAAACAAACAATGGAAGGAGAAAGAAAGAGAGAAAGGAAGGAAGGAAGAAGGAAGGAAGGAAGGAAGGAAGGAAGGAAGGAAGGAAGGAAGGAAGGAAGGAAGGAAGGAAGGAAGGAAGAAAAGGAAAAAAGAACACCTTCCTTAAGGAGACCAGAGATGTCTTCATTATTACTAAGTTTTGGGCTTCTTAGCCTTCCATAAAATTATCAGCTACTCAGTAACTTCAAAAGAAGAAATCTATTTTCTCACATCGCTGGACACTAGAAGTCCAATGTTAAGGAATCAGCAGGTTTGGTTTCCTATGAGGAAACAGTAATTGACTCATTAAGATCTCTCTTCCTGCTGCCTTTTCACATGGTGTGTGTGTGTGTGTGTGTGTGTGTGTGTGTGTGTGTCCATCTTTAGTATCTTCTTGTGTGCACTAATGTCTTCTTGTGTACACTCCAGTCTGATTGTATTAGTGCTCACTCAACAGTTTCACTCTAACTTAAATACCTCATATCCAAGTAGAGCCACATTCTGAGCATTAGAACATGAATTTCAGGAGGAGAAAGTATAATTCATCACATATTATCAAGAATAGGAGGTACCAGTTGACTTTTCTCTGCTAGGGCACAGTGCTCAAATTAGGCATTCTGTGTACATCTTATCTTGGAATTTCTTTAAAAAAAAGTGTAAGTTTAGTTGGTTTACTTGAAATTAGAAGACGTAGAACCCACTTCATTGAGATAGTATTCTAACCATGGCTTCCTGGGTGTAATTTGACAAATTAAAACGTAGGAAAAGATTTTTGTAGGTTAAAAAAAAATAAACTGGTGAAAATAGAGGTAGTTTAGATGGAGAAGTAGCTGAGTTGCTGTAAAGGCTAGGACAGATACAAAATATTCGAATGTTTGAATTGTATCTAAGTGGAGAATAATCCCCCACATCCAAATTAGATAACATGTGTCCTGGTGGGCAAAATCTTATTGTACTTGTTAAAGTAAAATTTGGCTCTTTAACACTATCTGAGAGAATTTCCTTTTTGCTGATATAGCTGGAGCTGGGAAACATGTCAGAACCATATCCAAGTATACATTTGATTTTAAAAATAAATTCTTGCCAGGCGTGGTGGTGAACGCCTTTAATCCCAGCACTAGGGAGGCATAGGTAGGAGGATCACCGAGTGTTCAAGTCCACTCTGAGACTACATAGTGAATTCCAGGTCCAGCCTGAGCTACTTCAAAAAAATTAATTAATTAATTATTAATTAATTAATTCTTGGGCTGAAGGGATGGCTTAGCACTCAAAGGGCTTGCATGCAAAGATAGAGGACCCAGGTTTGATTTCCCATGACCCACATAAACCAGTTGTTTAAGGTGGAGCATGTGTCTGGAGTTGATTTGCAGCAGCTGGAGGCCCTGGCATGCCTATTTGCCCTCTCTCTCTCTCTTTATTTCTCTGTGTCAAAAAAATAATACCAGATGATGACATTATCTGGGTAAATGTTTCCTAGAAGTGTGTTGCTCTTGTGATGAATCTGACTGTGTGTGTGTGTGTGTGTGTGTGTGTGTGTGTGTGTGTGTGTGTGGTTTTTTTTTTTTTTTGTCTTTTGGTAATTTGGACTACAGAAGTATTTCAGTGTTGTAACCATAGCTTAAGGGGCCATTCTCATGAGAGTTTCAAAGACCTAGATGCAGAGAGAACTTGTGGATTTGAGGAGGTTTCAGAGAAGGAAGGAAGGATTTCTGTTGAAATTGGACTATTAGTGGAAAGGTAGTGTGCCTATGTCCTGAGAATTTGAGCACTGTTGAATTTATATGTGAGGCATTTGTGTGCTTGATGGAAGGAAGTATAGGAGAGAACTATGTGAAAGATGTAAAGTTTACCACAGAAAGGAATTCAAGCAAGTCTGGAGTCATGGGCACAAAGACTGATTTTAGGCCACTTAAGCTTCAATTGTTAAAGAGATTGCCACCATCAAAGAAGGGACTGCTGGGGCTGGATAGATTAGAGGCTGAGGTGCTTGTGTACAAAGCCAAAGGACCCACATTCAATTTCCTCAGTACCCACGTGCATAAGGTGACACATGCATCTAGAGCTTGTTTGCAGAAGCTAGAGGCCATGGTGGGATCATTCTCCCAATCTCTATTTGCCTCTTTCTCTCTCTCTCAAAACAACAACAACAACAGTAAAAAAAAAAAAACAAAAAAAAAAAAAAAACAACAAAAACAAAAAAATAAAAATAAAAAATGGGACAACTGTAGTGCAATGGGAAAGATTCTCTGAGCACTAAACCTAACCCACTGAGGGTTCAAACTACGAAGAATGCAAGTTTGATTTTTGTAAGTTTTTTTTTTTTTCTTTTTTTTTTTTTTTTTTGGTTTTTCAAGGTAGGGTCTCACTCTGGTTCAGGCTGACCTGGAATTAACTCTGTCATCTCAGGGTGGCCTTGAACTCATGGCGATCCTCCTACCTCTGCCTCCTGAGTGCTGGGATTAAAGGCGTGTGCCACCACGCCCGGCTCTGATTTTTGTAAGTTTTATTGACAACTTCCATGCATCTTGACAATAAATCATAATCATAGTCCCCTCCCACCACCTTCCCTTTCCACCTCCCAAATCCTGCATGCACTGGATCTCTCTTCTCTTTTGACGTCATGATTTTTGACACCAAATGAATGAGGGGTTAGAATAACAAAAAGAAGTATATTTGGCAATGCTAACACTACATAGGTGCAGTGTTAGTTAATCTTAAAAGATGGGGCTCTTACATCAACCCCATTGCCCAGTAATTAAACCTTTCACAGAAGAAACTATTGATGGAGCCTGTACAATGATGAGAAGGAATAAATTAGTATGTATTTCATTTGGTAGTCACCTCGTACTCTCAACCTTGAGTATGGTTTTCCAGAGTCCCCATCTCCCATCACTCAGGAGATATAGTGCTACTTCTTCCAGTGTTTGGAGGAGGAAAACTACTCAAGGCTTTGCAGGGATGTGTCATAAGCCAGGACTTTTCTTTAAAGACACAGGAACAATGATAGCAACATGAATAGTTACCAACTGAGACCACCCAATTATAAGGAGGTTCCTGAAGAAATTTCCCTGTGTCTATTCTTAGACTTAGAGCCCCAGGACACTCTGTCAGACTGATTTCAGCAAGGAGGATCTCAAAAATGTCAGAAAATTGGAGTGAGGATGGCACAAGGGGGGGCTAGAGCTCTAGAAAGTGTGCAATATAAAATGTTTTATGGGCTGGAGAGATGGCTTAGCGGTTAAGCACTTGCCTGTGAAGCCTAAGGACGCCAGTTCGAGGCTCGATTCCCCAGGACCCACGTTAGCCAGATGCACAAGGGGGCGCATGCGTCTGGAGTTCGTTTTCAGTGGCTGGAGGCCCTGGTGCGCCCATTCTCTCTCTCTCTCTGCCTCTTTCTTTCTCTATCTGTTGCTCTCAAATAAATAAAAATAAAATAAAATAAATTAAAAAAAATAAATAAATAAAAAATAAAATGTTTTATGACACTGAGGGAGCCACACACCACAGATGAGAGGGGTGGCAGATATGTAGCACTTGCAATTAACTTCTTTCTGGGGCTCTTTTCTTGATAATAGCAGTCACTTCCTTCTCTAGTGTTTGGGAGTAGGAGGAACTTCGAAGGGTTGACCAACATTGCTGAATCAGCAAAGGCAAGACATGGGTCACAATTTCTGTCAGAGTTGAAATAACAAGTCCCAATGACACCAGAAAAATGTCCACCTCACAGGAGAGTCTCCATTAAGCTTCATCTTTATCCCCAGTCTCCACTGCCAATGAAGAGACTATCCTCACTTTCTTTTTTGTTTATTTATTTATTTATTTTTTAATTTTTAATTTTTATTAGCATTTTCCATGATTATAAAAAAAAAATCCCATGGTAATTCCCTCCCTCCCCACCCCCCACACTTTCCCCTTTGAAATTCCATTCTCCATCATATTACCTCCCCATCACAATCATTGTACTTACATATCTACAATATCAACCTATTAAGTACCCTCCTCCCTTCCTTTCTCTTCTCTTTATGTCTCCTTTTTAACTTACTGGCCTCTGATACTAAGTATTTTCATTCTCACGCAGAAGCCCAATCATCTGTAGCTAGGATCCACATATGAGAGACAACATGTGGCGCTTGGCTTTCTGGGCCTGGGTTACTTCACTTAGTACAATCCTTTCCAGGTCCATCCATTTTTCTGCAAATTTCATAACTTCATTTTTCTTTACCGCTGAGTAGAACTCCATTGTATAAATGTGCCACATTTCATTATCCACTCATCAGTTGAGGGACATCTAGGCTGGTTCCATTTCCCAGCTATTATAAATTGAGCAGCAATAAACATGGTTGAGCATGTGTTTCTAAGGAAATGAGATGAGTCCTTTGGATATATGCCTAGGAGTGCTATAGCTGGGTCATATGGTAGATCAATCTTTAGCTGTTTTAGGAACCTCCACACTGATTTCCACAATGGCTGGACCAGATTACGTTCCCACGAGCAGTGTAGAAGGGTTCCTCTTTTTCCACATCCCCGCCAACATTTATGATCATTTGTATTCATGATGGTGGCCAATCTGACAGGAGTGACATGGTATCTCTATGTAATTTTAATCTGCATTTCCCTGATGGCTAGTGACGTGGAACATGTTTTTAGATGCTTATATGCCATTCGTATTTCTTCCTTTGAGAACTCTCTATTTAGCTCCATAGCCCATTTTTTGATTGGCTTGTTTGATTCCTTATTACTTAACTTTTTGAGTTCTTTGTATATCCTAGATATTAATCCTCTATCAGATATATAGCTGGCGAAGATTGTTTTCCCATTCTGTAGGTTGCCTCTTTGTTTTTGTCACTGTGTCCTTTGCAGAGCAAAATCTTTGTAATTTCATGAGGTCCCAGTGATTAATCTGTGGTTTTATTGCCTGAGCAATTGGGGTTGTATTCAGAAAGTCTTTGCCAAGACCAACATGTAGAAGGGTTTCCCCTACTTTTTCCTCTAGCAGTTTCAGAGTTTCAGGTCTGATGTTAAGGTCCTTAATCCATTTGGACTTAATTCTTGTGCATGGAGAGAGAGAAGAATCTATTTTCATCCTTCTACAGATATATATCCAGTTTTCCCAACACCATTTGCTGAAGAGGCTGTCTTTTCTCCAATGAGTATTTTTGGCATTTTTATCGAATATCAGGTGGCTATAGCTACTTGGGCTTACATCTGGGTCCTCTATTCTGTTCCACTGATCTACATGTCTGTTTTTGTGCCAGTACCACGCTGTTTTTGTTACTATGGTTCTGTAGTATAGGTTAAATTAGGTATGGTGATACCACCAGCCTTATTTTTGTTGCTCAGTATTATTTTAGATATTCGAGGTTTTTTGTGATTCCAAATGAATTTTTGGATTGTTTTTTCTATTTCCATGAACAATGCTTTTGGAATTTTGATAGGGATTGCATTAAATGTGTAGATTGCTTTTGGTAAGTTTGCCATTTTCACAATATTGATACTTCCAATCCAGGAACAGGGGATGTTTTTCCACTTTCTAGTGTCTTCTGCAATTTCTCGCTTGAGTGTTTTAAAGTTCTCATTGTAGAGATTCTTTACTTCCTTGGTTAGGTTTATTACAAGGTACTTTATTGTTTTTTTATGCAATTGTGAATGGGAGTGATTCTCTGATTTCAACCTCTGTGTGTTTGTTGTTAGCATATATGAAGGCTACTGATTTCTGTGTATTTATTTTTTATCCTGCTACATAGCTGTAGGTTTTGATCAGCTCTAACAGTTTTCTAGTAGAGTTTTTAGGGTCCTTTATGTATAGAATCATGTCATCTGCAAATAATGATAACTTGATCTCTTCCTTTCCAATTTACATCCCTTTTATGTAGCCTTATTGCTATGGCTAAGATTTCCAGAACTATATTAAATAAAAGTGGGGACAGTGGACACCCTTGTCTTGTTCCTGATTTTAGTGGAAAAGCTTCCAGTTTTTCCCCATTTAGTGATATGTTGGCTGTAGGCTTGTCATAAATAGCTTTTATTATATTGAGATACATTCCTTCTATTCCCAGTCGCTGTAGGACTTTTATCATGAAGGGATGTTGGATTTTGTCAAATGCTTTCTCTGCATCCTATGAGATGATCATGTGATTTTTGTCCTTCAACCCGTTTATATAATGTACTACATTTATAGATTTTCGTATATTGAACCATCCCTGCATCTCTGGGATATAGCCTACTTGGTCAGGGTGAATAATCTTTTTGGCATACTCTTGTATTCTGTTTGCCAATATTTTGTTGAGAATTTTTGCATCTATGTTCATGAGGGAGATTGATCTGTAGTTTTCTTTTTTTGTTCTATCTTTGCCTGGTTTTGGTATCGGGGTGATGCTGGCCTCATAGAAGGAGTTTGGTAGAATTCCTTCCTTCTCTATTTCCTGGACAAGCTTAAGAAGCAATGGTGTTAGCTCTTCCTTAAAGGTCTGGTAAAATTCAGCAGTGAATCCATCTGGGCCTGGGCTTTTTTTAGTTGGGAGATTATTGATAACTGTTTGGATCTCCATGTTTGTTATAGGTCTATTTAAGTGATTAATCTCATTTTGATTTAATTTAGGTAGGCCATATAAATCAAGTAAATCATCCATTTCTTTCAGATTTTCATACTTTGTGGAGTATATGCTTTTATAGTATGTCCCTATGATTTTTTGAATTTCTCTGGAATCTGTTGTGATGTTACCTTGTTCATCTCTGATTTTAATAATTTGTGTCTCTTCTCTCTTTCTTTTGGTCAGATTTGCTAAGGGTTTATCAATCTTGTTTATCCTTTCAAAGAACCAACTCCTTGTTTCATTAATTCGTTGGATTGTTTTTTTGTTTGTTTGTTTGTTTGTTTCTACTTCATTAATTTCTGCCCTAATCTTTATTATTTCTTCCCGCCTACTGATTTTTGGTTTGCCTTGTTCTTCTTTTACCAAGGCTTTAAGGTGAAGCATTAGGTTGTTTACTTGTGTGTGACCTTTCTAATTTCTTAATATAGGCACTTAAGGCTATAAATTTACCTCTTAGAACTGCCTTCATTGTGTCCCAGAGATTTTGATATGTTGTGTCCTCATTATCATTTGACTCTATGAATTTTTTTTTAAATATATTTTTTTAATTTTTTATTTATTTGAGAGCGACAGACACAGAGAGAAAGACAGATATAGGGAGAGGGAGAGAATGGGTGCGCCAGGGCTTCCAGCCTCTGCAAACGAACTCCAGACACGTGCGCCCCCTTGTGCATCTGGCTAACGTGGGACCTGGAGAACCGAGCCTCGAACCGGGGTCCTTTGGCTTCACAGGCAAGCGCTCAACCGCTAAGCCATCTCTCCAGCCCTCTCTATGAATTTTTTGATTTCCTTCTTGATTTCTTCATTGACCCATTCATCATTTGGTAGTGTATTGTTTAGTTTCCATGATTTTGGGTATGCTCTATAGCCTTTCTTGCTACGGATTTGTAGTTTAATTCCATTGTGGTCAGATAGAATGCACGGAATTATTTCAATTCTCCTGAATTTGTTAAGATTTGCTTTGTGTCCTAATATATGATCTATTTTAGAGAATGTTCCATGTGCTGCTGAAAAGAATGTATATGCTGCAGCCTTTGGATGAAATGTCCTATATATATCTGTTAGGTCCATTCCTTCTATGACCTCATTTAGTCCAGATGCCTCTGTTTATTTTTTCCTGGGATGACCTGTCAATTGATGAAAGTGGGGTGTTAAAGTCACCCACCACCACTGTGTTTGGTGTTATCTGTGATCTCAGTTCTCATAGTGTTTGTTTGATGAATTTGGGAGCTCCCATGTTAGGTGCATATATGTTTAGGATTGTAATGTCCTCCTGTTGGAGTGTGCCCTTAATCAATATAAAGTGACCTTCCTTATCTTTCTTGACTAATGTTGGACTAAAGTCTACCTTGCCCGATGTTAGATTAGCAACCACTGCTTGTTTTCTAGGCCCATTTGCTTGAAACATCGTCTTCCAACCTTTCACCCTAAGATAATGTCTATTCTTTGTAGAAAGGTGAGTTTCTTGGAGACAACAAATTGTAGGATCCTGCTTTTTAACCCAGTCTGCAAACCTATGTCTTTTCGTTGGGCCATTGAGGCCATTGATATTAAGTGATATTATTGAAAGGTGTGTATTTATGTTTGCCTTTTTTTTTTTTTTTTGTGGTTCCAGTTCTACCTGTGCTCTCTTCTGTTAACTAGTATTTGAGTATTGCTTGTTTTTTCTAGGTTCCTTATATGTGTGCTTTTCCTTTTCTTCAGCATGGAGGATTCTATCAAGTATTTTCTGTAGAGCTGGTTTTGTCTTCAAATACTCCTTTAACCTGCCTTTGTCATGGAATGTCCTTATTTCTCCATCTATTTGAATGGATAACTTTGCAGGATAAAGTAACCTTCGTTGCCAGTTGTTATCTTTCAGGACTTGGAATATATCACTCCAAGCCCTTCTGGCTTTCAAAGTTTGTGTTGAATAATCTGCTGTAATCCTGATGGGATTAGGATTACTTTTATAGGTAACTTGATTTTTCTCTCTAACTGCTTTCAATATTTTTTCTTTGGTGTGTGTGTTTGGAAGTTTGATTATAATATGGCGAGGAGAGGTTCTTTCCAGGTTTTGTCTGCTGGGGTTCTAAAGGCTTCCTGTATCTGCATTGGCACCTCTTTCCCAATTTGGAGGAAATTTTCTTCTATGATTTTGTTGAAGACACCTACTATGCCTTTGGGTTGGAATTCTTCTCCTTCTACTATTCCCTGAATTCTAATATTGGATCTTTTCATTGTGTCCCAAATATCTTGAAATTCCCACTCATACTTTTCTATAAGTTTGTCTTTCTCTTTGTTGGCCTGTATTAGCTCTGCCACCTGGTCTTCTAGCTTAGATATTCTGTCCTCTCCTTCATCCATGCTACTGGTGAGATTTTCTACAGAGTTTTTTATCTCATTAACTGTGTTCTTCATTGCTAGTAATTCTGACTGTTTTTTTCTTTATGATTTCTATTTCCTTATTTATGTCTTGTATTGCCTTCTTTATTTCATGAAATTGGTGTCCTGCATCTTCTTTGATTCCTCTGATTTCCTCTTTAAGTTCCTCTTTGAATCCTTTGATTTGTTCTCTGACTTCTTTGAACATATTTACAATCATTCTTTTGAAATCTTTCTCAGGCATTTCCTCTAACTCGTTCTCACTGAAGGTCATTTCTGATGCATTAATACTTTTAGGTGGATTTATATCGTCTTGCTTTTTAGTGTTTCTTGTGTTATAATGTATATATTTTTGCATCTTGGATTATGTTAATGCTTGTATTTTCTAGCTAGCTGGTTATTCTTAGCTGTATCAATTGATTTGATGTTATATATTTTCAGGGTAGGAGCTTAAGGTGTTAGATGTGGCTCTTAGACTCTGAGAGCATCTACAAAGGTGCTCCTAGGGGTTGAGTTTCCCTGCTATGGAAGTATTCAAGCAGGCTGAGTGGAATCAAATACAGGTAGATTCTAAAAGTTAACTAAACACTGTATCCATTCAGTCAAAACCAGCCCCAAGTATGTATGCCAGAGTAGTTATTATAAGAACCAGATCCTCTATCAACATAGATGTTAAGATTTCTGGTCTGTTGAGGGATCCAAGTCAGCTTGTGACCAAGTGAGACCCTTCCCTGGTGTAAACCCAGTTACCTTGGATGAGTTTGGTCTCAGTCAAGTTGCTGCCTGGGTCGTCGGGCTGCTGTTCTGATTTCTGGAGCTGGACACTGGCTTTTCCTGCAGGGAAAACCAAGCCTGGTAACTGTGGCCCTGCAGATTGACACCCCTGCTGCTGGAACTGCTGCTATGAAAGCTGCCTCTGCTGGGTCTGTCAGCAGCTGAAGCTGCTGCTAGTGGGGCCACTGCTGCTGTTGCCTCTGCTGCTGCTGCTGCTATAGCTGCCACTTCTGGATCCACTGCTGCTGCTGAAGCTGCTGCTGCTGGGTCGGCTGTTGTTGCCACTCCTGGGTCTGCTTCTGCTGGGTCTGCCGCTGCTGCCGCTCCTGGGTCCGCTGCTTCTGTGGCCGCTGTTACCGGTGCCGGAGCCGCTGATGTTGCTGCAGGACTCTGCTCCTGCTTGGGTCCCGCTGTCGGCCCAAGTTGGTGTGGCCAGGTCCCGTGATGCTGTTCTGTTCGCTGGAGCTGGGCTCAGGCAGTGGGGGAGGGGAGAGAGCCACAGATGCTCTGGTTCTCTCACTGTTCCACATGTTCTTCTTCCTCATGGTCTGCTCGTCCTTTGTTCACTGCCGCTCTCCCTTCACATTTCCTGAGTTGCTGAGAGCGCCGGTGTGAGTTGAAGCTCCCGCACCTGGCTTTTCCTGCGGCCAGAGCCGAGCCTGGCGGCTTTCTGGTGGCCCGCCGCCGCGGTGGTTAGCAGAGCTACCGGAGCCGCTTTTGCCAGCCTGTGCGGGCTCTGGATGCTGTGGATCTCTCCTACTTCTCCGCTGCCGCATTAAATTTCCTATACACCTCACTTTTTAGTAAAAGTGTGTATTTTGCTGGGTTTTTTTGGTCACTCCCCCCCCCCAGGTTGCTTTGGCGTGGTACCTACGCCACCATCTTAACCGGAAGTCTCTCCTATCCTCACTTTCAAGCCATGTCCTTGGTCTCAGTCTTGTCCCACCTCAGAATAAAGCTGCAGTATAAGTGGTGTGTTTTTTGTTTCTGTTTGCCCCCTTATAGCAGGGAGGCCTCCTTCCCCCATGTAGCACCCTGTTTCATAGGATTGCATCCCCTCTAAAGCTATTCCCTTATTATCTGTTTTTGAAAACCTCAGAGGATAACAATGCCCCCTCCAAGTGATGGCTATGTTCTCTATTTTTGTTTATCAAAAAGTTTGGTAGCCCTTCAAACCATCTCATTCTCATAAGTCTCGAAGGAGAGCCCACCCTCCTGTCAAGCTGGATGCTTGTTCTCATTGTTAACACAGCTGCAGCAACACCCCACACAAAACAAACTACATTTTTCTTCTTGGTTCTGACCACCTCAGAGGACAACCCCACCCCAAAAGCCATATTTTTGTTCTCAGGATTGGATCACTTCAGGAGAGAGCTTCCCAAAGATGCCATATTTATGTTCTCAGTTGTGGACCACCATTCGGAAAGAGAAGCTTCTCTAACAAAAAGCGAGTGTGACATTAATACACTGCCATAACAGTAAGTGTTTAAAGGGAAGTTTTAATTTATCCAGTTAGCCAGACAACAAGAGTAGTTTCCCCCATATGGCTTATGACCTCTTCAGCCATAGAATTTTTTTTTTTTGGTTTATTTTCATTTATTTATTTGAGAGCGATAGACAGAGAACGAGGCAGAGAGAGAGCGAGAGAATGGATGCGCCAGGGCTTCCAGCCACTGCAGATGAATTCCAATGTGTGCACTCCCTTGTACATCTGGCTAATGTGGGTCCTGGGGAACCGAGCCTCGAACCGGGGTCCTTAGGCTTCACAGGCAAGTGCTGAACCGCTACGCCATCTCTCCAGCCCCAGCCATAGAATTTTGACTAGGTTTTCATTACCAGGCATGAACTCTGTCCCATTGAACAGGCCTCAAATCCAATCAGAGCAGTTTGTTTCTCCTAAAATAAACATGCCACTATTGTACTCATTAGTACATTTGGCCCTGGCTGCCAGCTTTAAAGCTTGCAGGGTCCATTGCTGGTTAAGACTGTTGATAGACGCAAGCATTATTACCCACTAAGCCATCACCCCAGTATAATTTCTAGGTATTTTTTAACTATTAACCTGAGGAACTTTTTCTGAAGGGAACATGAATACCAAGGTACCACAGAATCTATTGCTTACTCTCAGCCTTGGAAATCCATGGATAGGTTAGATAGACATCATATTCTCCTAGAAGGTCTGCAAAGGTGCCCTCAGTAAGAAAACTGCCTAGGAGAAATAAAGAGTCACAGGTCAAGGGAAAAGTTGTTATCAGAATCACAATCGGGTTGCAACTTGGCTCCCTTGTTATTATGATCTTCATTTTATTTATTTATTTGAGAGAGACAGACACAGAGAGAAAGACAGATAGAGGGAGAGAGAGAGAATGGGCGCGCCTGGGCTTCCGGCCACTGCAAACAAACTCCAGACGCGTGCGCCCCCTTGTGCATCTGGCTAACGTGGGACATGGGGAACTGAGCCTCGAACCGGGGTCCTTAGGCTTCACAGGCAAGCGCTTAACCGCTAAGCCATCTCTCCAGCCCTGTGATGTTCATTTTAAGAATATCAGATGAGGACAGTATAGAGTAGAAGATAATCCTAAAATATAAAATGAGGCATATTCAAGTGATATACTTGGAGAGAGAGAGAGAGAGAGAGGGAGGGAGGGAGGGAGAGAGAATTGGCACACAAGGGCCTTCTTTCAGAGAAAATTGACGTGTTTTCCTGCATAATATAGGATCACAATGCTGTATTGCTTGAAATTAATAACAAAAGATGTGCCAGAAATTGCATCAAATCCTGGAAATTGAACAATACCCTTTTAAACAATAAATGGGTAGTAAATGAAATAAAAAAAAATGAAATTGCCGAAGTTCTAAAATTGAATGACAATGAGACCACATCATACCAATATTTATGGGACACTATGGAGGAAATCCTAGGGGGAAATTCATAACACTAAATGCCTTCAAAGACAAAGCAATGACAGAGAGTTCCTAAATAAATCACCTAAGGCACTGGAAAAACAGGATATAACCCAAAAAGTTCCAGACAGAAATAAATAATTAAGATCAGAGTGAAAATTAATAAATTGGAAACTAGGACAACAATTAAGATATTTGATGAAACAAACAGCTGGTTCTTGGAAGAAATAAACAAAATTGACGAAGCCATGGCCATTTTAATCAAGCAAAAAAAAAAAAGGAGATGCTTCAAATTAACAAAATTAAAATAAAGAGAGATCACATACATAATAGACATAAGTAAAATAGGAACAGTCAACTGGACTTATTTGAAAAACCTCTACTCCACAAAACTGGATAATATGGAGGAAGTGGATGAATTTCTGGACACATACCCCCTACTGAAGCTAAACTCAGAGTAGGTTAATCTCCTATACAAACCTATCACACTCATAGAGGTTGAAAATTTAATCAAAACCTCCCCAAAAGGGTCCACGACCAGATGGCTTCTCAGCTGAATTCTATCAAACCTGCATGGAAGAACTGAAACCAACTTTTCTCAAACTGTGTCACACAATCAGAGAACAGGGAAAGCTCCCCAACTCCTTTCATGAAGCTACTTTCACCCTAACACCAAAACCAGGCAGAGATGCCACAAGAAAATAAAACTATAGGCCTATTTCCCTGATGAACTTAGACACAAGATCCTGAACAAAATCTTCAGAAACTGAATTTAACAATACATGAAAAGCATTATCCACCTTGATCAAGTAGGCTTTGTCACAGGAATACAGGGTTGGTTGAACATATGGTTATTCATCAATGTAATACACCACATAAATAAGCTTAAACACATAAACCAAATGATTATTTCAACAGATTAAGAAAAGGGCTTTGACAAAAGACAACATTACTTCCTGATCAAAAATTTGGAAAGAATAAGTATGTATGGTTTATGTCTGAACATAATAAAGACTATATATAATGCTCCTAAAGTCCAAATAATACTTAATGGGTAGAGATTGAAGGAATTTTCATTGAGATCAGGAACAAGATAGGGTTTTCCACTCTCACCTCTGCTCTTCAACATATTACTGGAAATCCTAGCTCAAGCAATAAAACAGGAGAAAGAAATATAATGGATACAAATTGGAAAGGAAGAAGTAAGTTAACCCTATTTGAAGATGACATGATTGTATACATAAATGGCCCAAGAACCTCCATGTAAAAACTCTTAAAGGTGATTAATTCTTTCAGCAAAGTAGCATAATACAAAATCAATGCACAAAAAGACAAAGACTCTGAGCATGGTGGCACACACCTTTGCTCCCAGAAGCTAGGAGGCAGCAGTAGGAGGATTGATATGATTTTGAGGCCACCCTGAGTCTACATAGTGAATTTCAGGCCAGCCTGGTCTAGAGGGAAACCCTATCTCAAAAAAAGACAAAAATATAGAGAAATTAGTGATATTTTCCCATTTTCAATAGCAACAACAACAAAAATACCTCAGAATAACATTATCCAAGGATGTGAAAGTTCTATGCAATGCAAACATAGTGCTCAAGAAGTCAGGTGTGGTGGCACATGCCTTAAATCCTAGCACTTGGGAGGCAGAGGTAGGAGGATCAGGGTGGCCTGAGACTACATAGTGAATTCAAGGTCAGCTTGGACGAGAGTGAAACCCTACCTTGGAAAAAAAAAATCAATAAAGAAATTGAGGAGGACTTGAGAAAATAAAAAGACCTCCCAGGCTGGAGAGATGGCTTAGTGGTTAAGCGCTTGCCTGTGAAGCCTAAGGACCATGGTTCAAGGCTCAATTCCCCAGGACCCACGTTAGCCAGTTACACAAGGGGCACACGCGTCTGGAGTTCATTTACAATTGCTGGAGGCCCTAGAGCACCCATTCTCTCTCTCTCTCTGCCTCTTTCTCCCTCTGTCTGTGGCTCTCAAATAAATAAATAAACATTTTTTTTTTAAAAGAACTCCCATGCTGCTCCTGGATAGGCAGGATTAACATTGTGAAAATTGCAATCTTACCAAAAGCAATATACAGATCTAATGCAATCCAAATAAAAGTCCCAACATTTTTCTTCACAAAGATACACATAATGATATCAAAATTCATATGGAATGAAACAATGCCACAGATATCCAAGCACATTCTCAGCAAAATAAACACCTCTATAAGCATCACCATACCTGATCTAAAGCTATATTACAAAGCCATAGTAACAAAAACAACATGTTACTGGCATAAAAACAGGATTATAGAGCAATGGAACAGAATCAAGGACC
Organism: Jaculus jaculus; assembly: GCF_020740685.1. NCBI lineage: Eukaryota > Metazoa > Chordata > Mammalia > Rodentia > Dipodidae > Jaculus > Jaculus jaculus. The sequence continues at coordinate 25,634,302 of NC_059125.1, forward strand.
TTAATTCTGGGTCAAATAACTACAGCTACTTGATATTCAACAAAGATCCTATCAATGTAGATTGGACAAAAGGCAGCATTTTCAACCAATGGTGGTGGACAAACTGGATAACCCTATGCAGGAAAATGAAACTAGAGCCAAACATCTTGCCATGCACCAAAATCAAGTGCAAATGGATGAAAGACCTCAGTGTAAGACCAGAAACTCTGGTACTACTGGAGGAAAATATAGTAGGCACTTTCCATGATACAGGAGTGGGAAAAGACTTCCTGAACAAAACTCCAATAGCTCAGGAAATTAAATGATCACTCAATCATTGTGATATCATGAAGCTGAAAAGTTTTTTTCACAGACAAACGTACAATAACCATAGCCAATAGATTTCCACAGAATAGGAGAAATTTTTGCTAGCTATACAACTGACAGAGGCCTAATTTCTAGAATCTACCAAGAACTCAAGACACTAAAAAGTCAACAATAAAAAGTCAAACAACCCACTCACAAAATGAGGCAGAGAACTGAACAGGGAGTTCTCAGAGGAAGAAATACAAATGACAAACACACTTAAGAAAATATTCAACAACCCTAATCATCAGGGAAATGTAAATTAAAACAACTATGAAATTCCTCTTTACTCCAGTAAGGATAGCAAACATTTAACATTCTAAAGGCAACAAAAACTGGCAAGGTTGTGGAGAAATAGGAACCCTCATTCACTGTTGGTGGAAATGTAAGATGGTACAACCACTGTGGAAAGCACTATGGAGAGTCCTAAAACGCTTGACTACAGAGTTACCAACAGACCCAGTTATTCCCTTACTGGGCATTTATCCTAAAATCTCCATGCCTCAGTTCAGAGAGATTTGCTCAACCATGTTTATAGCTACTCAATTCATAATAGTTAAGAACTGGAATCAACCCAGATGTCTATTGCTAGAAGAATGGATAACCAAGATGTGGCATATCTATGCAACAGAATTCTGCACAGCAGTAAGGAAAAATGACACCATGCAATTTGAAGAAATATGGTCTAAATTCTAGAATTTTACTTATATGATGCTATCATCTGATAAACTGAAATTGATTCTTATACTTTTTGTAAAGATTTTCTTTGTGACCCAGTTGTCATCTCATTTAGAAAAGAAAACATGTGCTTCTGAAAACATGCATTCTACTCATGATGAATGGACTATTCAGATATTCAATATTAGGAAGTTTTGGTATATGGTGCTGTTTTACTCTCAAGTTTTTTTTTTTTTGGTTGTTGATTTTTGGTTTGAATGACATATCCAAAGATAAATGTGGGGTAGTGAAGTCACCCACTACTTTAATTTGATAAACTATCACACCTTTATGTCAATAAGTACTTGCTTTATGAAATAAGGAGCCCTACAATTATGTGCATATCTATAGTAGTTATGTCTCATTCTGTTATTTTATGAAGTATTATCTTTGTTAGTAAGTAGTGGACTACTTTAAGTCATATGACTAACTTTGGTTTGAAGTTCCATTTGTTTGACAAGATGATACTTATTCATTGACTCTAAACTTGTGGGTTTATTTTCCAGTGAGATGTACTGGAGACAACAGTAAGCTATATCTAGACTTTTAATCTCATCAGCCAGTCTGCATCTTCTTGTTAGTTAATTGAGGAAAAATATATTTAAGACTATGATTTATTTAAATAATTTACTTACTTCTGTGAATTTTATGGCTCTTTTCCTATTTTGTGGATATTATTTCTCCACCCCCCCCCACCATTAGTATGGCTGTTAAGGGCATTATGAATTCCTTTGTATCTCTCCTTTCTTCATCTATTCTTCTCATGAGATTATTCCTTCCTGTGCTTTCATGATTAAGACTATTTTTCATTCACCTCCATGTATAGTATTCCTTTATGTTTCTTCTGAAATGCTTGCTTGGTTTTACTTCACTGCCTCAGTTTGAACTTCTCTTGAAATGTCTTTATTTCACTGTCAATTTTAAGATACAGCTTTGCTAGGTACAGCAATCTTGGTTGACAGGTATTTACTTTCAAAGCTTGAAGTATATTATTCCATGTTTTTCTGGGGTTTAGGGTTGCTGTTATCTAATCTGATGTGTTTCTCTTTGTAGAACAGTTGTCATTTTCCTCTTACACTTTTAAAATATTTTTTGCTTTGTGTTTTTATTCTTTTTTCTTGAGTCTTTTAGTATGTGAATGTATTTTTGAAAAAAATGCTATAATATGCTGTGGAAAGGTTCTTCTTACATCATTTCTAAATGAGGTTCTACATTCCTCTTGCATCCAAATGTCCATTTATTCTCTAGGTTTTGGGAAAACAATTACTCTACTATTTCTTCAATAACTTGGTGTTTGTTCAATAATGTACTGTGTAGTATTTATTTTTTCAGTGGCACTGATCTCAATTCACCATTTAAGAGATGACTGTATTAACACACAAGATCTAATCATCATTGTCTCTTAGAAAACAACACCCTGGCAGAGACTCACACAGATTCAGAAATAAAGGGATGAAAAACAACTTAGCAAGACAATGGATGGCAAAAAAGTCTGGCATAGCTATTCTCATATCTGATAAAGTATATGTCAAACCAAAGCTAGTTAGAGGAGATAAAGAAGGCCACTGAATATTAATGAACTGACAGTTTATCAAGATGATATAACACTTATAAATATTTGTGAACTAAATGCTAGGGCTTTAAATTTCACTAAATACTAAAGGCATGAAATGTCAAATAGGTACTGATACATTGATAATGGGAGACTTTTATATATCACTATCATATCAAGCCATATCTTTGAAAATAAAAATGGGTGATTCAGAGGTAAACTATACCATAGATCAACAAATATTTACAAAATATTTTTCCAACAAAAACCGAAAACACATTCTTCTCAGTAGGTCATGGAACCTTTTCTAAAAGTGATGATATTATAAGTCACAAAAGAAGCCTTAACAAACACAATCTAATTAAATATTAATTTGTATCTTATTATATCATAGTGGAATAAAAGTAGAAATGAATAGAAGGAGAAACCATAGAAACTATATAAGCCCATGGCCACTGAATAATACTTGATGGGATGAACCTTAGGTCATTGTGAAAATAAATGGGGAAATTTAAAAATTATTAGTAACATTTGAAAATAATAGCAGAACTTATCAGTAGTCTAGGATATGACTAAGGTAGTTCCAAGAGGAAAGTTTACAGGTATAAGTGCTTACATTTTTTTAAAGGAGAAATCTTAAATAAATAGCCAAATAATGCAGCTCAAGGTTCTTGAAGAACAAGAAGGAAAATTTAAAGGCAGTTGATGGCAAGAAATAACAAAATTAATGGCACCGAGAAGGATACTGGGGGAGGAGAAGCCAGAAGAAAAAAAAGTATGAAAATTTCTTATGACAATCTGCTAGCATGTATGCTAATTTTAAAAGCAAATACAAAACGAAAGCTCACTAGGACTGTCTTTCTCTTTTCCCCTTGAGGAGGAAGCACTTCCCCCTGGCCAGCTACTGGGTCAGACGATAAATGCTTCTGTGTCTATGCTATAATTCCAGTGATGGATGGTACAAAGACTTTTTTTTTTTTTTTTTGCTTAATTCCAATCTTCTTTCACAACCACTCATTTCAACATGCAACTACAAACCTGTTGCTTTGGTTCTATCTCAAGAAGCAGCTGGTGTTGGGGCCCTTTGTTTTTCTATCTTACATCAAGTTCTCCACAGACTCTATGCTCAACAATGTCCGGGTGTAAATGAGGCATATCACAATGATTTCCAGGCATGACTATGAGCCTGATAGGGAGATTTCAGGCTTGGGTACAGTAGACAGAAGAGCAAAATGTTTTGGGGAAGTATGAGACAGCATCATTATACATCATACATCTCTCCAGCAGGGCAATGGCAGATGCACAATGTAATTGGATTCTAAGAAATGATATTTGTAACCATTTTCACAATCTCTAAACAATATTTGCAAAACCAATGGACACAAATTATCTTCTATGTTATTATATTAAGTACATCATATTTTTTTTTTTTGCTTTTAGGTTAAATAATTGGATAAAATGTTTAACCCAATCACTGATGAGTAGTGTTATTATATACAAATAAAATATCAACTCTACATTTTGGATTATTTGATGGAAAGTAATTATATAAACATATCATATCCAATATTGTATCTTTGTTTTTTTTTTTGTTTGTTTGTTTTTTGAGGTAGGGTCTTACTAGTCCAGGCTGACCTGGAGTTCACTATGGAGTCTCAGGGTGGCCTCAAACTCACGGCAATCCTCCTACCTCTGCCTCCCGAGTGCTGGGATTAAAGGTGTGTGCCACCACACCTGGCCTGTATCTTTGTTTTTTTTTATTTGATTTTTATTAGATATGGGCATACTATTTATGCAAACAATACATTTTGGTACTATCCTTTCTCTCCTTCCTGCCCCTTTTCTGAAGAGACCCTCCTCACTGGGGATGCAGGTCAACTCCATGGGGATTGTGGGCTATGTATCATAGGGGCAGCCATCAGTTATAGGTAAGAGGCAATGTCTCTATAAAATGTCCCAACATGTGGCTCTAACAATTTTTTCACCCCCTCTTTGACAAAATTCCCTGAGCTATGTTGGGTGTATTGTAAGTTTACTTCAGTGATGGACTCTTAGGAACCTCTGGATCTCTGGTTTGGTAGGTGCTGGGTGTCCTCAGTGTTTATCTCCTTCACCCTCGTGCTGATATCAGGTTCAGGAACAAAGCAGCACTCTTGCTCATTTCCCCAGTTCCTCTGTGTTTTCAGCTGGGGCGAGGGTAAAGTGCACTGGGTCATTTATCTCCTCAGGTCTAGCTTCTGTCTGAAAAAGAAAAGCAGATTCTGCAAAGGAGAGCAAAGTCAGCACTGGTTAAATGGGATAACCATTATTAATTTAGAAAGAATTAAAAGGATGTAGACCCTCTTATAGCCCAAGATTAGTAGGTTCTTGACAATGGAAAGCAGAATCATTATCTGGATATGATTCTGAATTGCTTCCCAGTTCCAGGTGTGGTTTCCTTTCCACTGAGTGGATCTGTTAGCCAACCCAAGAGCAGTTGGTTACCCACCATGGCTGTATGCCACTATTGTAATTGTGAGCATCATGTCAGATTGTTTGATTCTGAGTCACTTAGATTTTGAGTTGTTCAGACAGATGTTGGCCACTTTCCTCCGGTATCTTATGTAGTCCCTTCTAGCACTAGATGGGCTAATTGTCTGGGGACTGGCTCTCTTCTAGATTCCAACCAGGTCTCTCCATGGTCCATGCCAATAGCGTATGGTGTCTTCAGCAGTAGGGTTTTATGATTAACCACTGGTGGATAGTCAAGTGCTCTGACAGAAGTCTGTCTTGTTTGTTTTGGGAGATCTAGTAGGTCACTCTGATCAACAGCTCATTGTGGCTGTAAAACACATCCTGGTACAGGGAATTCCAGGCCAGCACCAAGGGAAAAGAATAAAGAAAAAGACAGGGAAGAATGATATTGAGGATAAATTTAAGGTTTGTCTTTGTCTCACCCTCTTCAGGGCCCTTCGATTCAGGTGCTCCCCCTAAGGTCCTCTAGAGGGTTCCTTTTAGTCTTACTTCCAGGATATAGGATTCTATGGTACCAGTTCCATTTGGGTTCAGTTTTGTGTTCCCCCCACACTTCCCCTTCCCCCAAGCCCTACCCTACCTATCATCCAAGCCTCAAGATGCCATTCAGGTATGTCAGCAACTCAGGCTGAGCCAGGCTAGGAACTGCAGATGAATGAGACCATGTGATGAGACAATTGTCTTTCTGTGATTACGTGAGTTGTTTTAGAATGTTCTGTTCCAAGTTTGGAGATTTTTCTATAAACTTCATTGTGTCATTTTTTCTTACTGCTGAGTAGAATTCCATCATGTAAGTATACCACATATTGGTTATCCATTAATGCAATGATCAGCACCTGGGGTGATTTCAATTCTTAGCTATTATGAATTGAGCGGCTATAAACATGGTTGAGCAACTATCTCTGAACTGAGGTGTGGAGCTTTTAAGGTAATGCCCAGAAAGGGAATAACAGGGTTGTTGGTAATTCTATATTCAACTGGAAGGAGCCAGGAAACAGGGGTCTGGCCTACTCACTCCACACCACCCACCTGTACACTGTCCAAGTAGAGAACCCAGACCAGGGAGGTGGGGGTAACCAGGAGACAGGAGTCTGGCCTACTTCCTCCACAGTGCCATACCCTGTGTTTTTCAATTTTTACAGAATCTTTTTAATATTATGCTAAAAATGTATCTGTTTTATATTTTTGCTCTTAATTAAAGAATTTCAACTTCTGACAAAACAGAAAAGTTTATTCTAGATAAAATGTCATTGAAAAATGAATACTTTTTGATTTGGTATAAGAATAACTCCTCATTGATATAAAAGTTTAAAGCTTAAATATGCCATTTTTTGACTTGGAAGAACTTTAGAAAATATTATTACACAAGTGGCAATCACAGGTAGGCATTTTTAGTACAGTTTTATGCATTGCTCCAATGAAATTTTTTAAAATATATTTTATTTATTTATTTCATACAGAGAAAGAGGCAGAGAAAGAGAGAGAGAGGAGAGAGAGAGGGAGAAATGGGCATGCTAGGGCCTTCAGCCACTGTAAATGAACTCAAGAGGCATATGCCCTCTTGTGCATCTGGCTCATGTGGATCCTGGAGAATTGGATGGGGATCCTTTGGCTTTGCAGAGAAATGCCTTAACTGCTAAGCCATCTCTCAAGCTCCCGCCAATTAAATTTTTGTTTCCCTTAAATAAATTTTGTAGACCACTGAGACATATCATAAGTTAGTCAAATATGATGTGAAAAAATATTTCTGTAATGGTAACTATCCTTATAATAGTTGTATAGGAGCAACATTTTATTCATGGATAGCAGGTGGCTTAGATCCATGCAGTATATTAACACTGTGGCATAAATCTCAATTTACACAAACTATTTTCCTCTTTAAAAAAGTATTTATTTATTTACTTGTGTGTGTGTGTGTGTGTGTGCATGTGTGTGTTTGTGTGTGTGTGTGTGTGTGTGTGTGTGTGTGTGAGAGAGAGAGAGAGAGAGAGAGAGAGAGGCATAAATGGAGAAAGATTGAGTGTACCAGGGCCTCCAGTCATTGCAAAAGAACTCCAGCTGCATACACTACCTCGTGCATCTGGCTTACATGAGTTTTGGGGAATCAAACATGGCTCCTGAGGCTTTTCAGGCAAGCACCTTAACTACTAAGCCATTTCTCTAGCCATGAACTATTTTTCTTATAATGAAAGAAATTCTACATGTTAACTGTGTTGAGAATACCTTGGGTAATCACTACATTAGTTCATTACTACAATGTGTATTTTTATCATCTAGAATGAATACAAAAGCCTAACATGATAGTACAAATTATTGTTACTTGTTTGGAAATCAGCATTTTGAATGATTTAATTTTCTAATGATTATATATAAGAAGTACTGTGGTTAAGTGACTTTATACAAACTCTCCCTGATGATATTGTAGGGGTATAATATGTTTCTAGTGAAAATAAACAACACTGTATGAGCTATGTAATATGTGGATACAATATAAAGTATTAATTTCACTATCAATTTTTGTGACACTTTCAAAATTACTTAGTTATGAATGTCTTCTTTCTATATAATAATGCCTTTCTAAACTAGGGATACTAACATGGATGGAAAATTATTCAAAATAATGTGATCATATGAACAATAGAACTTAAAAGTTTCTAAGCACAAATTTGCAAACCCCAAATTTAGGAGGTGGAATCTGGGAGACAACAAGGTAACAACTAGGGTAACCTAGTGAATTCCAGGACAGCCTCGACTACAATGTGAAAAAAAGGACAGGGGAAAAAAACACTATGTAGCATTAAAAATTTTACATGAAACAGTGTTTTGTAAAAGTTGGTTTTTTTTGTCTTTTAAAGGTTTTTTCAATGAGATCAGAAAGATTAGTGAACAATGTCAAACAGTTTCATAAATTACATTCAGTGATGCTTAAAATAATATTATTTAAAAATGGATATTAAGCAATTGTCTTCCTATTTCAAACACGTGGAGGGAATAGAACCATATGTTGTGAAACATTTCATAATCACAGGTTTATCTCCTTAAAAATAGGGAAGGAGAAAGACGTTTTGAGAAAATGGTGAAGTAGAAAATTCAAAAATATATTATTAACAGCCTTCTCTATGACATAGGTAAATTTAAACTTTAGTCCCATTAATAAATTTTCAATTTCCCAAATTGGAATTTACATTTAACTGCCACTTTCCTAAACTCATCTTGATTCAAAACCCTTGATTAAATATTTATTTTTTTCTTTCTTAATTGTCTTATTTTGATTTAAGTAGATTTATTGAGATAGGATCTCACTATGTAGCCCATGTGCATTTCAAACTCATGATACTTCCACCTCTGCCTCTTGAGAGCTTTGAATACATGTGTGTGACACAATGAGGGGCACAATATTTTTAACTGTTTCTATAGCCTACTACATTGAACAATGTTGTCACATTACTGTTTCGAGACACAGGAATGATAGTATCTAATTTCATCTTAGTCATTTCTGGTGCAGAAAAAAAAAATAGAAAACTTCCCACATTTAGAACCACATTTATTTTCTCAAGATAGGGTCACACACTGTAGCAGAAATTATTCTGGAACTCAAAACAATTCCCCTGCCTAAGCCTTTGAGTGCTAGAATTTCAGGCATGAGGCACCACACATCACACTCTTCCTTAGCACTTGATACACAGAAATAAATGTATACACAATCTAATTCTAAGAAAATTTAAATCCATCTATTAAAACAAATATTTGAAAACGAAGAAAAAGGAAATTGGGACATAGCACAGGTCATAAGATTGCTTGCCATGCAAACATGAGGGATTGAGAGACTCTAAGGCTACATGAGTTAAATGCCTAGACCCCACATAAAAAAAAAAAAAAAAAAAAAAAAAAAACTGATGGACACCAGACCTGTGGAAAAAGAAGCAAGGGATTTGCTGTAGTTTACTGCTCAGTCAGTCTGACTAGAACTATTGCAACACCAGATTCAGTGACTATCTCAGAGAGAAACGCACAAAAGAAGTGATATGAGAGGACACCCCATGTTTTTCTATGGCCTCTGCAAAGGACATATGCATCTGCACACACACTTGCATATACCACACATGGATCACACCACACAACACTTACTTTACATCCAAACTCATGCCAAAAGAAAAGAAAAATAATGAATAGAGTAGTTAAAAAGTGGAGAGCAAGCAGGTAAAGGAGGTTTCTAAATTAGACCCAGCTAGATATTGAAAGTTCTGGAGCTGTGGGCTAGGCCTGTGGAATTAACTCTGGCCTTGATACCAGTGTCAGCCCTAGCTGCTTCAACTCTTTTCAGCATAGCTTCTGGAAATTTATTTATTTATTTATTTATTTAGGTTTTTGAGGTAGGGTCTTACTCTAGCCCAGGCAGAGCTGGAATTCACTATGGAGTGTCAGGGTGCCCTCGAACTCATGGCAATCCTCCTACCTCTGCCTCCCGAGTGCTGGGATTAAAGGTGTGCACCACCACACCCGGCTTTGCTTCTGGAACTTTACCAGGACTCATAGCACAGAGATGATATTCCAAATACTTTCCCGGTACTAGTTCTTCAGTGACGAGCTTTCAGAACTCTCCAAAGATAAAATGTCTCCTTCCACAATACATCCTCTAATGCCACACCAATCTAATGCCACACTCAGGTGGCAGAGGCAGAAAAATCAATAGTTTTAGGCTAGCTTTAGATTTATAGTGAATCCCTATCTCATAAAGGAAACTAAACAAAAGAAAATAGTGAAAGATTGTTGTATTTTAAAGAATGAATTCAAGGACATCACAATAAATACTGCATATCTATAAGTCAATATTAACTAATTTAACTGTTGTTTAAAATTCTATTATTTACAGTGTGATATTTATCTTTTTTTTTTTTCCCCTTAAGCCAATAATATTGGAACCTGTCACCTTCCCTGTTTGGAATTTGTAAAACAGAGCAAAACATATTGTGAATTTGTCCTTGTTGGTGCTGCACAATGTCACTGTAAACTGAAACCACTCTATCCCTGAGACCCTAGAAGAAGAACTGAACGAGCTTCTCATACTATGATCCCTTTGGGGGCAGAGGCACAAATGAGTTACTTAAAGCTTTTACTGTTATAGGCTCTTTGATTATGCTGTATTACTTTTAGAGAACTCACTTGATTTCTTCCCTGGTACTGCCTGGTACAGCACATCCTGTGCACTGGTAATTTTACTATAACCATAGATTTCTCAGCTCTCCTAGTTTTCATACAATGAGACAGGTTTGGTTGTGAGAACTTTTAACTTCAGCTTACTAGGGAACCTGAGGAAACAGGATCACAAGATGAAGATGTGCATGAACTACAGAGTGTTCAAGACCACCATGGAAAATTATTGAGACTATTCCACAATAAAAAAGTGGTTGGAGGGCTGGACAGATTGCTTAGTGGTTAAGGAATTTGCCTGAGAAGCCTAGAGACCTTGGTTCAATTCTCCAGGACCCACATAAGCCAGATGCACAAGGTACACATACATCTGGAGTTCATTTGCACTGGCTGAAGGCCCTCGTTTGCCCATTCTCTCTCTCTCTCTGGCTCTCCTCTCTCTACCTCCATAAAATAAATGAAATAGAAAAATTATTTTTAAAAACTGTTTGGAACAGGTTCCTAGCATATGCAGTACATTAGGTTTTATCCCCCCAGAAGACCACTTCAACTCAAATAGAACAGGATTATCATCTCTGGCTGTGGATGGAGACAGACTGAAATCGTGGAAAAATCATAGGATTGCCAGCTAAACAAAAAAAAACCATTAATATTTAACTAGAGGATTTATGGTAAAGAACAAAGACATACCATTGTCCCCTCCTTTAAACATTAATACAAATGAGCCCATCAATCATCTGAGGAATCTGTCTATTCCAGAGACTCTAAGAAATAGGATAAAAAATACTTAAAAATATAGTTTGTGACAATAATTCTTTTGTCTACTCTTAGCAGTTCAGCATATTTTCTCCACAACTATCTTTCCAGCCATTGTCTACTATCATTTCATGAGAGTGTTTTCCTCTATATATGACCCTTTGGGCATTGTCATCGCATGTCAATTGAATATGCCTCAATTTATATTTTAGGCTTATCATGTACTCTATACTGTCCTCATCTGACTTTTAAAATGAAGATCATAATAACAAGGGAGCCAAGTTGCAACCCGATTGTGATTCTGATAACAACTTTTCCCTTGACCTGTGACTCTTTATTTCTCCTAGGCAGTTTTCTTACTGAGGGCACCTTTGCAGACCTTCTAGGAGAATATGATGTCTATCTAACCTATCCATGGATTTCCAAGGCTGAGAGTAAGCAATAGATTCTGTGGTACCTTGGTATTCATGTTCCCTTCAGAAAAAGTTCCTCAGGTTAATAGTTAAAAAATACCTAGAAATTATACTGGGGTGATGGCTTAGTGGGTAATAATGCTTGCGTCTATCAACAGTCTTAACCAGCAATGGACCCTGCAAGCTTTAAAGCTGGCAGCCAGGGCCAAATGTACTAATGAGTACAATAGTGGCATGTTTATTTTAGGAGAAACAAACTGCTCTGATTGGATTTGAGGCCTGTTCAATGGGACAGAGTTCATGCCTGGTAATGAAAACCTAGTCAAAATTCTATGGCTGGGGCTGGAGAGATGGCGTAGCGGTTCAGCACTTGCCTGTGAAGCCTAAGGACCCCGGTTCGAGGCTCGGTTCCCCAGGACCCACATTAGCCAGATGTACAAGGGAGTGCACACATTGGAATTCATCTGCAGTGGCTGGAAGCCCTGGCGCATCCATTCTCTCGCTCTCTCTCTGCCTCGTTCTCTGTCTATCGCTCTCAAATAAATAAATGAAAATAAACCAAAAAAAAAAAATTCTATGGCTGAAGAGGTCATAAGCCATATGGGGGAAACTACTCTTGTTGTCTGGCTAACTGGATAAATTAAAACTTCCCTTTAAACACTTACTGTTATGGCAGTGTATTAATGTCACACTCGCTTTTTGTTAGAGAAGCTTCTCTTTCCGAATGGTGGTCCACAACTGAGAACATAAATATGGCATCTTTGGGAAGCTCTCTCCTGAAGTGATCCAATCCTGAGAACAAAAATATGGCTTTTGGGGTGGGGTTGTCCTCTGAGGTGGTCAGAACCAAGAAGAAAAATGTAGTTTGTTTTGTGTGGGGTGTTGCTGCAGCTGTGTTAACAATGAGAACAAGCATCCAGCTTGACAGGAGGGTGGGCTCTCCTTCGAGACTTATGAGAATGAGATGGTTTGAAGGGCTACCAAACTTTTTGATAAACAAAAATAGAGAACATAGCCATCACTTGGAGGGGGCATTGTTATCCTCTGAGGTTTTCAAAAACAGATAATAAGGGAATAGCTTTAGAGGGGATGCAATCCTATGAAACAGGGTGCTACATGGGGGAAGGAGGCCTCCCTGCTATAAGGGGGCAAACAGAAACAAAAAACACACCACTTATACTGCAGCTTTATTCTGAGGTGGGACAAGACTGAGACCAAGGACATGGCTTGAAAGTGAGGATAGGAGAGACTTCCGGTTAAGATGGTGGCGTAGGTACCACGCCAAAGCAACCTGGGGGGGGGAGTGACCAAAAAAACCCAGCAAAATACACACTTTTACTAAAAAGTGAGGTGTATAGGAAATTTAATGCGGCAGCGGAGAAGTAGGAGAGATCCACAGCATCCAGAGCCCGCACAGGCTGGCAAAAGCGGCTCCGGTAGCTCTGCTAACCACCGCGGCGGCGGGCCACCAGAAAGCCGCCAGGCTCGGCTCTGGCCGCAGGAAAAGCCAGGTGCGGGAGCTTCAACTCACACCGGCGCTCTCAGCAACTCAGGAAATGTGAAGGGAGAGCGGCAGTGAACAAAGGACGAGCAGACCATGAGGAAGAAGAACATGTGGAACAGTGAGAGAACCAGAGCATCTGTGGCTCTCTCCCCTCCCCCACTGCCTGAGCCCAGCTCCAGCGAACAGAACAGCATCACGGGACCTGGCCACACCAACTTGGGCCGACAGCGGGACCCAAGCAGGAGCAGAGTCCTGCAGCAACATCAGCGGCTCCGGCACCGGTAACAGCGGCCACAGAAGCAGCGGACCCAGGAGCGGCAGCAGCGGCAGACCCAGCAGAAGCAGACCCAGGAGTGGCAACAACAGCCGACCCAGCAGCAGCAGCTTCAGCAGCAGCAGTGGATCCAGAAGTGGCAGCTATAGCAGCAGCAGCAGCAGAGGCAACAGCAGCAGTGGCCCCACTAGCAGCAGCTTCAGCTGCTGACAGACCCAGCAGAGGCAGCTTTCATAGCAGCAGTTCCAGCAGCAGGGGTGTCAATCTGCAGGGCCACAGTTACCAGGCTTGGTTTTCCCTGCAGGAAAAGCCAGTGTCCAGCTCCAGAAATCAGAACAGCAGCCCGACGACCCAGGCAGCAACTTGACTGAGACCAAACTCATCCAAGGTAACTGGGTTTACACCAGGGAAGGGTCTCACTTGGTCACAAGCTGACTTGGATCCCTCAACAGACCAGAAATCTTAACATCTATGTTGATAGAGGATCTGGTTCTTATAATAACTACTCTGGCATACATACTTGGGGCTGGTTTTGACTGAATGGATACAGTGTTTAGTTAACTTTTAGAATCTACCTGTATTTGATTCCACTCAGCCTGCTTGAATACTTCCATAGCAGGGAAACTCAACCCCTAGGAGCACCTTTGTAGATGCTCTCAGAGTCTAAGAGCCACATCTAACACCTTAAGCTCCTACCCTGAAAATATATAACATCAAATCAATTGATACAGCTAAGAATAACCAGCTAGCTAGAAAATACAAGCATTAACATAATCCAAGATGCAAAAATATATACATTATAACACAAGAAACACTAAAAAGCAAGACGATATAAATCCACCTAAAAGTATTAATGCATCAGAAATGACCTTCAGTGAGAACGAGTTAGAGGAAATGCCTGAGAAAGATTTCAAAAGAATGATTGTAAATATGTTCAAAGAAGTCAGAGAACAAATCAAAGGATTCAAAGAGGAACTTAAAGAGGAAATCAGAGGAATCAAAGAAGATGCAGGACACCAATTTCATGAAATAAAGAAGGCAATACAAGACATAAATAAGGAAATAGAAATCATAAAGAAAAAAACAGTCAGAATTACTAGCAATGAAGAACACAGTTAATGAGATAAAAAACTCTGTAGAAAATCTCACCAGTAGCATGGATGAAGGAGAGGACAGAATATCTAAGCTAGAAGACCAGGTGGCAGAGCTAATACAGGCCAACAAAGAGAAAGACAAACTTATAGAAAAGTATGAGTGGGAATTTCAAGATATTTGGGACACAATGAAAAGATCCAATATTAGAATTCAGGGAATAGTAGAAGGAGAAGAATTCCAACCCAAAGGCATAGTAGGTGTCTTCAACAAAATCATAGAAGAAAATTTCCTCCAAATTGGGAAAGAGGTGCCAATGCAGATACAGGAAGCCTTTAGAACCCCAGCAGACAAAACCTGGAAAGAACCTCTCCTCGCCATATTATAATCAAACTTCCAAACACACACACCAAAGAAAAAATATTGAAAGCAGTTAGAGAGAAAAATCAAGTTACCTATAAAAGTAATCCTAATCCCATCAGGATTACAGCAGATTATTCAACACAAACTTTGAAAGCCAGAAGGGCTTGGAGTGATATATTCCAAGTCCTGAAAGATAACAACTGGCAACGAAGGTTACTTTATCCTGCAAAGTTATCCATTCAAATAGATGGAGAAATAAGGACATTCCATGACAAAGGCAGGTTAAAGGAGTATTTGAAGACAAAACCAGCTCTACAGAAAATACTTGATAGAATCCTCCATGCTGAAGAAAAGGAAAAGCACACATATAAGGAACCTAGAAAAAACAAGCAATACTCAAATACTAGTTAACAGAAGAGAGCACAGGTAGAACTGGAACCACAAAAAAAAAAAAAAAGGCAAACATAAATACACACCTTTCAATAATATCACTTAATATCAATGGCCTCAATGGCCCAACGAAAAGACATAGGTTTGCAGACTGGGTTAAAAAGCAGGATCCTACAATTTGTTGTCTCCAAGAAACTCACCTTTCTACAAAGAATAGACATTATCTTAGGGTGAAAGGTTGGAAGACGATGTTTCAAGCAAATGGGCCTAGAAAACAAGCAGTGGTTGCTAATCTAACATCGGGCAAGGTAGACTTTAGTCCAACATTAGTCAAGAAAGATAAGGAAGGTCACTTTATATTGATTAAGGGCACACTCCAACAGGAGGACATTACAATCCTAAACATATATGCACCTAACATGGGAGCTCCCAAATTCATCAAACAAACACTATGAGAACTGAGATCACAGATAACACCAAACACAGTGGTGGTGGGTGACTTTAACACCCCACTTTCATCAATTGACAGGTCATCCCAGGAAAAAATAAACAGAGGCATCTGGACTAAATGAGGTCATAGAAGGAATGGACCTAACAGATATATATAGGACATTTCATCCAAAGGCTGCAGCATATACATTCTTTTCAGCAGCACATGGAACATTCTCTAAAATAGATCATATATTAGGACACAAAGCAAATCTTAACAAATTCAGGAGAATTGAAATAATTCCGTGCATTCTATCTGACCACAATGGAATTAAACTACAAATCCGTAGCAAGAAAGGCTATAGAGCATACCCAAAATCATGGAAACTAAACAATACACTACCAAATGATGAATGGGTCAATGAAGAAATCAAGAAGGAAATCAAAAAATTCATAGAGAGGGCTGGAGAGATGGCTTAGCGGTTGAGCGCTTGCCTGTGAAGCCAAAGGACCCCGGTTCGAGGCTCGGTTCTCCAGGTCCCACGTTAGCCAGATGCACAAGGGGGCGCACGTGTCTGGAGTTCGTTTGCAGAGGCTGGAAGCCCTGGCGCACCCATTCTCTCCCTCTCCCTATATCTGTCTTTCTCTCTGTGTCTGTCGCTCTCAAATAAATAAAAAATTAAAAAAATATATTTAAAAAAAAATTCATAGAGTCAAACGATAATGAGGACACAACATATCAAAATCTCTGGGACACAATGAAGGCAGTTCTAAGAGGTAAATTTATAGCCTTAAGTGCCTATATTAAGAAATTAGAAAGGTCACACACAAGTAAACGACCTAATGCTTCACCTTAAAGCCTTGGTAAAAGAAGAACAAGGCAAACCAAAAATCAGTAGGCGGGAAGAAATAATAAAGATTAGGGCAGAAATTAATGAAGTAGAAACAAACAAACAAACAAACAAAAAAACAATCCAACGAATTAATGAAACAAGGAGTTGGTTCTTTGAAAGGATAAACAAGATTGATAAACCCTTAGCAAATCTGACCAAAAGAAAGAGAGAAGAGACACAAATTATTAAAATCAGAGATGAACAAGGTAACATCACAACAGATTCCAGAGAAATTCAAAAAATCATAGGGACATACTATAAAAGCATATACTCCACAAAGTATGAAAATCTGAAAGAAATGGATGATTTACTTGATTTATATGGCCTACCTAAATTAAATCAAAATGAGATTAATCACTTAAATAGACCTATAACAAACATGGAGATCCAAACAGTTATCAATAATCTCCCAACTAAAAAAAGCCCAGGCCCAGATGGATTCACTGCTGAATTTTACCAGACCTTTAAGGAAGAGCTAACACCATTGCTTCTTAAGCTTGTCCAGGAAATAGAGAAGGAAGGAATTCTACCAAACTCCTTCTATGAGGCCAGCATCACCCCGATACCAAAACCAGGCAAAGATAGAACAAAAAAAGAAAACTACAGATCAATCTCCCTCATGAACATAGATGCAAAAATTCTCAACAAAATATTGGCAAACAGAATACAAGAGTATGCCAAAAAGATTATTCACCCTGACCAAGTAGGCTTTATCCCAGAGATGCAGGGATGGTTCAATATACGAAAATCTATAAATGTAGTACATTATATAAACGGGTTGAAGGACAAAAATCACATGATCATCTCATAGGATGCAGAGAAAGCATTTGACAAAATCCAACATCCCTTCATGATAAAAGTCCTACAGCGACTGGGAATAGAAGGAATGTATCTCAATATAATAAAAGCTATTTATGACAAGCCTACAGCCAACATATCACTAAATGGGGAAAAACTGGAAGCTTTTCCACTAAAATCAGGAACAAGACAAGGGTGTCCACTGTCCCCACTTTTATTTAATATAGTTCTGGAAATCTTAGCCATAGCAATAAGGCTACATAAAAGGGATGTAAATTGGAAAGGAAGAGATCAAGTTATCATTATTTGCAGATGACATGATTCTATACATAAAGGACCCTAAAAACTCTACTAGAAAACTGTTAGAGCTGATCAAAACCTACAGCTATGTAGCAGGATAAAAAATAAATACACAGAAATCAGTAGCCTTCATATATGCTAACAACAAACACACAGAGGATGAAATCAGAGAATCACTCCCATTCACAATTGCATAAAAAAACAATAAAGTACCTTGTAATAAACCTAACCAAGGAAGTAAAGAATCTCTACAATGAGAACTTTAAAACACTCAAGCGAGAAATTGCAGAAGACACTAGAAAGTGGAAAAACATCCCCTGTTCCTGGATTGGAAGTATCAATATTGTGAAAATGGCAAACTTACAAAAGCAATCTACACATTTAATGCAATCCCTATCAAAATTCCAAAAGCATTGTTCATGGAAATAGAAAAAACAATCCAAAAATTCATTTGGAATCACAAAAAACCTCGAATATCTAAAATAATACTGAGCAACAAAAATAAGGCTGGTGGTATCACCATACCTAATTTAACCTATACTACAGAACCATAGTAACAAAAACAGCGTGGTACTGGCACAAAAACAGACATGTAGATCAGTGGAACAGAATAGAGGACCCAGATATAAGCCCAAGTAGCTATAGCCACCTGATATTCGATAAAAATGCCAAAAATACTCATTGGAGAAAAGACAGCCTCTTCAGCAAATGGTGTTGGGAAAACTGGATATATATCTGTAGAAGGATGAAAATAGATTCTTCTCTCTCTCCATGCACAAGAATTAAGTCCAAATGGATTAAGGACCTTAACATCAGACCTGAAACTCTGAAACTGCTAGAGGAAAAAGTAGGGGAAACCCTTCTACATGTTGGTCTTGGCAAAGACTTTCTGAATACAACCCCAATTGCTCAGGCAATAAAACCACAGATTAATCACTGGGACCTCATGAAATTACAAAGATTTTGCTCTGCAAAGGACACAGTGACAAAAACAAAGAGGCAACCTACAGAATGGGAAAACAATCTTCGCCAGCTATATATCTGATAGAGGATTAATATCTAGGATATACAAAGAACTCAAAAAGTTAAGTAATAAGGAATCAAACAAGCCAATCAAAAAATGGGCTATGGAGCTAAATAGAGAGTTCTCAAAGGAAGAAATACGAATGGCATATAAGCATCTAAAAACATGTTCCACGTCACTAGCCATCAGGGAAATGCAGATTAAAATTACATAGAGATACCATGTCACTCCTGTCAGATTGGCCACCATCATGAATACAAATGATCATAAATGTTGGCGGGGATGTGGAAAAAGAGGAACCCTTCTACACTGCTCGTGGGAACGTAATCTGGTCCAGCCATTGTGGAAATCAGTGTGGAGGTTCCTAAAACAGCTAAAGATTGATCTACCATATGACCCAGCTATAGCACTCCTAGGCATATATCCAAAGGACTCATCTCATTTCCTTAGAAACACATGCTCAACCATGTTTATTGCTGCTCAATTTATAATAGCTGGGAAATGGAACCAGCCTAGATGTCCCTCAACTGATGAGTGGATAATGAAATGTGGCACATTTATACAATGGAGTTCTACTCAGCGGTAAAGAAAAATGAAGTTATGAAATTTGCAGAAAAATGGATGGACCTGGAAAGGATTGTACTAAGTGAAGTAACCCAGGCCCAGAAAGCCAAGCGCCACATGTTGTCTCTCATATGTGGATCCTAGCTACAGATGATTGGGCTTCTGCGTGAGAATGAAAATACTTAGTATCAGAGGCCAGTAAGTTAAAAAGGAGACATAAAGAGAAGAGAAAGGAAGGGAGGAGGGTACTTAATAGGTTGATATTGTAGATATGTAAGTACAATGATTGTGATGGGGAGGTAATATGATGGAGAATGGAATTTCAAAGGGGAAAGTGTGGGGGGTGGGGAGGGAGGGAATTACCATGGGATTTTTTTTTTTATAATCATGGAAAATGCTAATAAAAATTAAAAATTAAAAAATAAATAAATAAATAAACAAAAAAGAAAGTGAGGATAGTCTCTTCATTGGCAGTGGAGACTGGGGATAAAGATGAAGCTTAATGGAGACTCTCCTGTGAGGTGGACATTTTTCTGGTGTCATTGGGACTTGTTATTTCAACTCTGACAGAAATTGTGACCCATGTCTTGCCTTTGCTGATTCAGCAATGTTGGTCAACCCTTCGAAGTTCCTCCTACTCCCAAACACTAGAGAAGGAAGTGACTGCTATTATCAAGAAAAGAGCCCCAGAAAGAAGTTAATTGCAAGTGCTACATATCTGCCACCCCTCTCATCTGTGGTGTGTGGCTCCCTCAGTGTCATAAAACATTTTATTTTTTATTTATTTATTTTTTTTAATTTATTTTATTTTATTTTTATTTATTTGAGAGCAACAGATAGAGAAAGAAAGAGGCAGAGAGAGAGAGAGAATGGGCGCACCAGGGCCTCCAGCCACTGAAAACGAACTCCAGACGCATGCGCCCCCTTGTGCATCTGGCTAACGTGGGTCCTGGGGAATCGAGCCTCGAACTGGCGTCCTTAGGCTTCACAGGCAAGTGCTTAACCGCTAAGCCATCTCTCCAGCCCATAAAACATTTTATATTGCACACTTTCTAGAGCTCTAGCCCCCCCTTGTGCCATCCTCACTCCAATTTTCTGACATTTTTGAGATCCTCCTTGCTGAAATCAGTCTGACAGAGTGTCCTGGGGCTCTAAGTCTAAGAATAGACACAGGGAAATTTCTTCAGGAACCTCCTTATAATTGGGTGGTCTCAGTTGGTAACTATTCATGTTGCTATCATTGTTCCTGTGTCTTTAAAGAAAAGTCCTGGCTTATGACACATCCCTGCAAAGCCTTGAGTAGTTTTCCTCCTCCAAACACTGGAAGAAGTAGCACTATATCTCCTGAGTGATGGGAGATGGGGACTCTGGAAAACCATACTCAAGGTTGAGAGTACGAGGTGACTACCAAATGAAATACATACTAATTTATTCCTTCTCATCATTGTACAGGCTCCATCAATAGTTTCTTCTGTGAAAGGTTTAATTACTGGGCAATGGGGTTGATGTAAGAGCCCCATCTTTTAAGATTAACTAACACTGCACCTATGTAGTGTTAGCATTGCCAAATATACTTCTTTTTGTTATTCTAACCCCTCATTCATTTGGTGTCAAAAATCATGACGTCAAAAGAGAAGAGAGATCCAGTGCATGCAGGATTTGGGAGGTGGAAAGGGAAGGTGGTGGGAGGGGACTATGATTATGATTTATTGTCAAGATGCATGGAAGTTGTCAATAAAACTTACAAAAATCAGAGCCGGGCGTGGTGGCGCACGCCTTTAATCCCAGCACTCAGGAGGCAGAGGTAGGAGGATCGCCATGAGTTCAAGGCCACCCTGAGATGACAGAGTTAATTCCAGGTCAGCCTGAACCAGAGTGAGACCCTACCTTGAAAAACCAAAAAAAAAAAAAAAAAGAAAAAAAAAAAAACTTACAAAAATCAAACTTGCATTCTTCGTAGTTTGAACCCTCAGTGGGTTAGGTTTAGTGCTCAGAGAATCTTTCCCATTGCACTACAGTTGTCCCATTTTTTATTTTTATTTTTTTGTTTTTGTTGTTTTTTTTTTTTTTGTTTTTTTTTTTACTGTTGTTGTTGTTGTTTTGAGAGAGAGAGAAAGAGGCAAATAGAGATTGGGAGAATGATCCCACCATGGCCTCTAGCTTCTGCAAACAAGCTCTAGATGCATGTGTCACCTTATGCACGTGGGTACTGAGGAAATTGAATGTGGGTCCTTTGGCTTTGTACACAAGCACCTCAGCCTCTAATCTATCCAGCCCCAGCAGTCCCTTCTTTGATGGTGGCAATCTCTTTAACAATTGAAGCTTAAGTGGCCTAAAATCAGTCTTTGTGCCCATGACTCCAGACTTGCTTGAATTCCTTTCTGTGGTAAACTTTACATCTTTCACATAGTTCTCTCCTATACTTCCTTCCATCAAGCACACAAATGCCTCACATATAAATTCAACAGTGCTCAAATTCTCAGGACATAGGCACACTACCTTTCCACTAATAGTCCAATTTCAACAGAAATCCTTCCTTCCTTCTCTGAAACCTCCTCAAATCCACAAGTTCTCTCTGCATCTAGGTCTTTGAAACTCTCATGAGAATGGCCCCTTAAGCTATGGTTACAACACTGAAATACTTCTGTAGTCCAAATTACCAAAAGACAAAAAAAAAAAAAAACCACACACACACACACACACACACACACACACACACACACAGTCAGATTCATCACAAGAGCAACACACTTCTAGGAAACATTTACCCAGATAATGTCATCATCTGGTATTATTTTTTTGACACAGAGAAATAAAGAGAGAGAGAGAGGGCAAATAGGCATGCCAGGGCCTCCAGCTGCTGCAAATCAACTCCAGACACATGCTCCACCTTAAACAACTGGTTTATGTGGGTCATGGGAAATCAAACCTGGGTCCTCTATCTTTGCATGCAAGCCCTTTGAGTGCTAAGCCATCCCTTCAGCCCAAGAATTAATTAATTAATAATTAATTAATTAATTTTTTTGAAGTAGCTCAGGCTGGACCTGGAATTCACTATGTAGTCTCAGAGTGGACTTGAACACTCGGTGATCCTCCTACCTATGCCTCCCTAGTGCTGGGATTAAAGGCGTTCACCACCACGCCTGGCAAGAATTTATTTTTAAAATCAAATGTATACTTGGATATGGTTCTGACATGTTTCCCAGCTCCAGCTATATCAGCAAAAAGGAAATTCTCTCAGATAGTGTTAAAGAGCCAAATTTTACTTTAACAAGTACAATAAGATTTTGCCCACCAGGACACATGTTATCTAATTTGGATGTGGGGGATTATTCTCCACTTAGATACAATTCAAACATTCGAATATTTTGTATCTGTCCTAGCCTTTACAGCAACTCAGCTACTTCTCCATCTAAACTACCTCTATTTTCACCAGTTTATTTTTTTTTAACCTACAAAAATCTTTTCCTACGTTTTAATTTGTCAAATTACACCCAGGAAGCCATGGTTAGAATACTATCTCAATGAAGTGGGTTCTACGTCTTCTAATTTCAAGTAAACCAACTAAACTTACACTTTTTTTTAAAGAAATTCCAAGATAAGATGTACACAGAATGCCTAATTTGAGCACTGTGCCCTAGCAGAGAAAAGTCAACTGGTACCTCCTATTCTTGATAATATGTGATGAATTATACTTTCTCCTCCTGAAATTCATGTTCTAATGCTCAGAATGTGGCTCTACTTGGATATGAGGTATTTAAGTTAGAGTGAAACTGTTGAGTGAGCACTAATACAATCAGACTGGAGTGTACACAAGAAGACATTAGTGCACACAAGAAGATACTAAAGATGGACACACACACACACACACACACACACACACACACACACACCATGTGAAAAGGCAGCAGGAAGAGAGATCTTAATGAGTCAATTACTGTTTCCTCATAGGAAACCAAACCTGCTGATTCCTTAACATTGGACTTCTAGTGTCCAGCGATGTGAGAAAATAGATTTCTTCTTTTGAAGTTACTGAGTAGCTGATAATTTTATGGAAGGCTAAGAAGCCCAAAACTTAGTAATAATGAAGACATCTCTGGTCTCCTTAAGGAAGGTGTTCTTTTTTCCTTTTCTTCCTTCCTTCCTTCCTTCCTTCCTTCCTTCCTTCCTTCCTTCCTTCCTTCCTTCCTTCCTTCCTTCTTCCTTCCTTCCTTTCTCTCTTTCTTTCTCCTTCCATTGTTTGTTTGGTTTTTTTTGTTTCTTCCCTCCTTCCTTCCTTCCTTCCTTCCTTCCTTCCTTCCTTCCTTCCTTCCTTCCTTCCTTCCTTTCTCTCATTATTTCTCTCTTTCCTATGAGAGATGGCTTCCTGGAAGAATAATACAGGGGTGTGTGTGGGGGGGACTTTTGCTTTGGCTATTTGAAGTCCTATAACTCTCCTCAATGTCATGGCAATGCATAATATTGGGCCTTAAATTTTAGGCTTTCCCTTACAGTGCAGTTTTCCACTTAAGGAACTTATCCTCAATGTTGTAATACATCATCCAAGAGTCTGTCATTAATTCATCAATCCCATGACCTCATATAGTTCACCATACAGCTTAATTTAAAATTACATCATACAGTATTGACTTACAGTTTCTCAAAATTCAACTTGCTTTGCCTCAAGAAATTTAACCTTCTTCTACGTCTTTTCACTCTGCTGTAATTAGTAGATGATACCTTAACATTTTCCTTATGATTATAGCTTTCAACATCTACAATTCTATGAACAGAATCTGGATATTTTCCTGGGTATACTAAGTTCTCAAATGTCCAAAAGAGTAGGCATTCAATGGATATTTATGAACAGGAGGGTCAGTGAGCAAGATCTATGACTATTAAAATATAATGGTCCCCGTTTTAATAATATAAGTCATACCAACCTATAAAACATTCAATTTTACATACAAAAGACATGAGAAAAAGTCATTGTGATCACCTTTATTTCTTAGTTTTTCATTGCGCTATTTCTGAAGTTCTTTGATTCTTCCACGAAAACCCTTATTGTGATACCATATTTTCTTATCTTTAAATAAATTATCAGATTTTATTGGGGTATAAGAACCTAGTGGAGATGAACATGGATCTGTTCTGGTGATTGTAGTACGGCCAGGACTGGCTACATTTTGTTCTTGTGCCTTCTGGGCCTGCTCTCTCAAAGCTTCTTCATAATGTTCTGAGAAATCACTAGGTTCAGCATTATTTGCTTTGGCTATAAATTCTAGAACTTTCATCTTGTCAGTCTCAATGTAGGCTCTCGGACCCCATAGGAATTCATACTGTGGAGGGTCACTGTTGGACACCTGCCGATACTCCAGGTACTTCAACCTCACGAAATCTTTTTTGATGAGCTTCTTGGGCTCTCTAAAGATGTAGTGCTTCCTTCCAGGATATACTCCCATAATCTCTGTGAATGCCCAGATTTCTTCCTCAGTAGCAGAGTTACCATTCATAAAGATCATGCCCAGGAGAGTCATGAGGAGACCAGTCTTGGGTAAACCCTTGCCAGGACAAACTCTCCCATTGTTGGGGAGTTTCAGCTGGCTGACAAGGTTATATAAGTGTTTAGTAGAATCAATTTCTTTCACTTCAGCTGCAAACACAACCTCAATTCTGTCAGAAGCTCTCTTGAGGATCTCAGGAAATTTGTCTTTGTGTCTTGGGCCAATAACATCTAGCAAGTCTTCCTTGGTAATGAGTTGTTTCGCTTTAAATTTGTACAGTAGGAACTGCTCCACAAAGGTAACAATCTTAGCTAGACACTCACTGCATAGATTCTCAGTAGAAGATAGGTAAGTTGAGTAGCCAAACTTTTCCTCTTCAAATCTGTTATCCCCTTCATGACATCTCGTGGCAGCAGCATCTTCAGAAGTAGTGATTGTAGATGGGACACTGCGAGGCTCCTGGGAGGTACTACGTGACTCAGAAGCAGATGAGTTCTTGGGAGTAACCTCATGCATGGGAGTGGATAAGCAGAGATCCTTCATTCCCACTAAGTTCTTAGAAGTATCCTCAAGCACAGGAGTGGATGAGCAGAGAGAATGATCCTGTGTTGCACTGTGACCCTGGGAGTCATCTCGGGTATTGTGCCGTTTCTTCTTCTTATGACCCCTTGGCATACTGGCTGACGTTAGGATCCGAAAACAGGCATGTAAGGAAGAGAACAAGGGATGAGCACCTGATGAGAGATGTTACAAAAATATGCGTACCTTCAACATGCAAATTTCACCATGGGTTTAAGGACAGTGACAATTTCCATTTCCTGTGGTGAATCTTTACGAATCAATCAGGCTCCCATTCTCCAGATCACTCTGTTTCTTTGGAAACCTGCAGAGGAAAAGGAAGTAGAGTAACCTTAGTCTGCCACCTGCCAAAACCTTTCTACTTATCAACTGGTGCCAGGTCATGGGAGCCTTCTCCTCTTGTGTTTTGTAGTTGACATTAAAAATCTCCATGGGGGCTGGAGAGATGGCTTAGTGGTTAAGCGCTTGCCTGTGAAGCCTAAGGACCCCGGTTCGAGGCTCGACTCCCCAGGACCCGTGTTAGCCAGATGCACAAGGGCACATGCATCTGGAGTTCGTTTGCAGTGGCTGGAGGCCCTGGCGTGCCCATTCTCTCTCCCTCTCTCTATCTGTCCCTCTCTGTCTCTCTCAAATAAATAAACAAAAATAACAACAAAAAAAAATTTTAAAAAAAATCTCCATGGTTCCCGAGATATTTAAATTAAGAGACAGAAAGGAAAGGAGCTCTTTACTTTTCCTCTCTGATTTAGGAGTCTATGGAGCTAATGATAGGGAGGGGATTATCTGTCCTGACCTCTTTGGGATCCCTATCCCTTGATCGGGGTTCTTACATTAGTATGTAAGGTTAAGGGCCTCAAAGTCTCACTCATCTACAACACCTAACCTGAATCTCCCCAAGATACCTTACATACCCAGCAAGCACCTCATGGACTAGACACTAGGATGGATGGGGAGGGAGGGGATGGCATCGAAGGGGTGGGAAACACTAATCTGGACCCAAACGGCAATGGTACCATAAAATTCTACTTCCTAAAAGGCAGACCAAATGGCTGAACCTTCACTAGACCCTTATAGGAAACACCTGAACTACAAGACACTGGAGAGGGTAGGATCAAGACTAACCTAAATCTTCTACATCTTCCCTCCCTCCCTCTCCCCCTCCTCTCTCTCTCTCTCTCTCTCCTCTCTAACTCTTGTATATTAGTTATGTTTTTTCCTCATTTTCTTAGTGGGCACTGACCTGTAACCCCCACTACCAGCTTGGGGCTATCATCCACAATGAGCTTTTGATCAGAGAAACCTGCAAGGTTTCCCAACCCCTCTTTTAATTGCAACAGTACATTCAGTCTAGTGTTCTCACTTCCAAATACCTGACTTCAATCACTAGTGGGAACCTCATCTTGACAACCCAGCCATGAGTCTTCCAGGGCTAAAACAAGGGCAAGGCCCCATTCTTTGTTATCCCACTTACTTAATTAGTGCATCATTCCTTCAAGTCTTCCTTTAATATTTAAGGCCTAGTATGGCCTCAAATTCCTCTTTTCAATCTCCTCTCTGTCTTTTGTGTCCTAGTAATGAAGCCAAAACCACTGTGAGCCCCAAGGGTGACAGAAGAATCATCCCTGAAAATTCCTATCCTTGATTTCCTAAGAGGAACATGTTCTAGGACATACCCACTGTTATAGGATATGGGTTTCTCTCTGCCATCAGGAAACTTACTGTGGCTTCTGGAAATCTTCTCAAACTGACCTTAGACCATAATGATTTAGGCCAAGTGCCTCACACTTTTGTGACACAATAGAGGTAAGTATGTCACAGTATGCCACCAGTGTCCAGGTACTCCAGAGCTACTCTCTGTGGTCCTCTGTGTGTCCTTATTGAGGCCCTTTCCTTAATGCCTCGCAGGGACAATGACCCCTTCTTTGCTTTAAAAAAGGCTCCTCCTCAGTGGCTGTATCCTTCACATTCCTGTGTCACTGCTTGTAGAAGTCATTGTGACAGCGCTGCATCAAGTGTTCCAGTGTACGATGGCAAAATCAGGCTCTCTGTCACCTAAGTTATCTCTAGTCTGTGATGCTTGGAATGTCACTCAATATTCTGTATTTCTGGCAAGCAGAGGACAGTTTTCTCTAGTCCCAAATCTGAAAGCCTCATGTTAACTTTGTTATGCTTTGGTGCTCTAGAGAGATAAGTCAGAAAATGCCACTTAGGTCTAACCTGTCTGTGTCTTCTTTGAGATATCATCGAGATTTAGAATCCTGGGTTGGAGAGATGGCTTAGTGGATAAGTTGCTTGCCTGCAAAGCATAAGTATCCAGGTTCAGCTCCCCAGAACCCATGTAACGCAAACCCACAAGGTGGTGTAAGAGCCTAGAGTTAGAATTTACTGGCTAGAGATCCTGGAGCGCCAATTTTTGCTTCTCTCTCTCTCTCTCTCACAAATGAAGTAAATAAAAATGTAAGATATTTAAGAATTGTCTCTTAGGGGATTTCCATCAATCACAACCAGAGAACCGTTCCTTAACTCTCCATAAACCTGTTTCCCATTTCTTACTATATTCTACTTTATTCATTAAGTGATACAGAAAATAAAAATTGTACACATTAAGGAGATAACAAAAATATTTTATGTATGTAAGCATGCATGCATGTCACAAAGCTTAAATATATTAAACATATAAATGTCCTCAAACATCTATAATTTATTTATGATCAGATCAATTCTTGTCAACATATTATGTTAGAGCACATCCCTGTAGGTATATCTTTTTAATGATACTAAGTTTATGGTCATTACTAGCCCACTAAATATTTTTTGCATTCTTTGCACAGTCTCTTGAGTCACACTTCCTGAATTAGAACAAACAGTGTTTCCTGTCCTAATAAGAACCTATGCTAGTGGCAGCTACAGATGCTACCCCAGATCCCTTTCAGGGAAGGAGTCAAGAGGCATTGCCCCAAGATGTGTTACAGAAAACATGGGCCAAAATTTAAAACATCTCTGGCAGCCAATTCTGTCATTGGCCTCTGTTGTAGACTACAGATCTGCCACCTGATCAGGGCACTGAGAGACCAAGGAGAAGTAATGTGTTGCTTCTGGCTTCTGTGACCTTGCTTACTGGCTGGACAATGGTGCTGCCATTTAAAATCAGATAGCCATTTTGGCTCAGATGAGGAACTAGCTGACTAATGTGCTATGTTTGCTTCTGTATCCGTGCTTGCTTAGCTATAGGCCCCCCTTGATTCCTGGGAAGCCTCCAATTCAAGGACATTCCAGAGATACCTAGCCACGGAGGCTCCGGCCTCTTGCAAAAGATAAGTTCTGCAAACAGCTCTTGCAATAGGTTCTGCAAACAAGTCATTACCTAAGATAAGTAGGCTGGAGTTCCCACACGTGCCCTCTCTGAAATTCCCACTCTCGCCCTCTTAGAACCAAATCATTTTAGAAGTCGCAATATGATGTAACCTTTCCTTTATAAACCCCTTTCCTCTGAGGGTCGGGGCTCTCTCCCTCACTACGGCTGTGCCGGACTGTGTGGACGGAACCCAGGCCTAGACTTGCAATAAAGAAACCTGTTGCTTTTACATTCGAGTGTCTCGGCTTCTGTGGCGGTTCTCTGGGTGACTCCTGGGTGACCGGGGGACGTGGCTCCTGGTCAGGCGTCTTGAAACAACAGGCACGTTCATAAACAGTTGCAATTTCTGTACAGATTTACAGACACTTGCTCTTACTCTTAATATTGTTTGTATTTTACTCAAATTTTTCATGCTCGAACTCAGTTACAGCTATCAGTATAACAGATAAGTATTTAAGTATTTAAACATGTGCATAATCACTTGTAAGCCAATAAATATGTAAAGAATTTGAGGATCATTGGTATCTTTGCAATTTGTCTTCTCTAATTAATGAACTATGTATTTCTGTTAGTGATTCATTTTACTAAGTCTACATTTGTATAATTGTCTCAAACAGAATATGCACATTTTAGCAGAGTTTTCTATGGTGAATTTTTTTTTAAATTTTATTTATTCATTTATTTATTTGAGAGTGACAGACACATAGAGAAAGACAGATAGAGGGAGAGAGAGAGAATGGGCGCGCCAGGGCTTCCAGCCTCTGCAAACGAACTCCAGACGCGTGCGCCCCCTTGTGCATCTGGCTAACGTGGGACCTGGGGAACCGAGCCTCGAACCGGGGTCCTTAGGCTTCACAGGCAAGCGCTTAACCGCTACGCCATCTCTCCAGCCCTCTATGGTGAATTTTTAAATGTTATTTTCAAGCAGAGAGAGAGAGAGAGCAGAGACAGAGGCAGAATGGGTGAACCACCACGGCCTCTAGCCACTGCAAACAAACCCCAGACACATATGCCCCTTGTGCATCTATCTAGCTTACATGGGTACTGGGGAATCGAACCTGGGTGCTTTGGCTTCACAAGCAAGTGCCTTAACCACTAAGCCATCGCTTATGGTGAATTTTTAATATCGTTTCTGTTTCAATAGCTTTATTGTCCATTATTTATTTTTTCAATTGCTTGTGAGATTTTCACATGCATATATATGCATTTCAGCACTATGTACCATATATCATCTTCTCCTATCCCTCCACCAACCCAGTGTATTCGCTCTTCTCATCTCCTACCAGTTGCTATGTCACAGAAGAGAATGACTCCCCCTCCCTAGCAACCTTTAACAACCATTAGCTCATTAGGGAGTGGTCTCCCAAACCCCTCCAGTAGAACCGAATGTCGACTGACCCCATCCAGCTCTCACAGTTTTTTATTATTCTTATCTTCTGCAAGGTTCACTGAGCCCTGGGAGGGATGGTATATATACATACATACATATATATATATATGTATGTATGTATGTCTCATTTAGGGTGAAGCTCTCATCGGTCACTTGTTTACAGCACTTGACAAGTTATGATGCTCTGTATTGACCCACTGTTCCCATAAAACATAAATAAATAAAAAGCTCATTTTGGAGTGGATTTGGGAGCAGAACTGATCTTTGTATAACAGATAAGTATTTAAGAGACAGTGTGATAAAGTATCTGTTTAGGAATACAGCAATAGCAGGCCATACATTCTCCTCAGTCATGGACTTTTGACTTAGTTTTCAGTAATCAGATGTAAGTTCTCTCCTGTGAAGGCAGGCCTCAAATTAAGTGAAAATACACCCCCATAAATGTCATGCCACTATTGTACCAGAGTGAAGATTATACACTGTGAGACAGTAGTAGGTATGATTGCAGGATGAAAGGCTTAATGGTATCGTTGATATATTTTCTACTAGTACCTTCCATCATAACAAAAGCTAGCCAGCAGGAGTGAAAGTTCCACCTCAACTCCAATGTACTCTATGTCCCACACCCAATGGATATTATGTTTTCAGCAATAGGGTCTTGTCTCTCAGATCTGGTAGGCTACCATGAACCATGACAACAGTCTGTTTTACTTTGGGGGTCTTGGATTCTTCCATGTCCACCAATTCATTGGGATGTGTCACATGCCTACCACTGATGTTATTGTTTGATAGCTCATGGCTACTAGGAGCAGCATTAGCCTTTGGTGTAGGGTACCTCCATTCATTCCGACATCATCATTACTTATTATTTATGTATTTTAAGTTTACTAAATAAGTTTTTATAATGTTTTGATTTTACTTCTCCTAAGCTTTGGTGAACCATCCCACCCACTCCCTTTTCTTGCACATCTCCCTGCCTTCATTTTTGCTTAACACTTTCCAACTCTATTATCCCTTCTCTCATTGATTTCATTTCACTTGTGTTTCATTGTCTTCTCCCCTTAAGATCACCAGCCGTTTTATTACTTTCTGCTCTCTATGGAGAGTCCAGTTTTATTCACAAGTCAAGAGATATGAATCTAGGACCCATACATGAGGGAGAAAATGTGGTGTTTTATCTTTTTGAGCCTCAATTATCTCAAGCAATAGAACTTTTTTCCAGTTTCATTTATTTTACTTCAGACTTTATGATTTTTTTTATATATATCTGAAAAATGTATTGTTCATGTGGTAAATTGAATGTTTGGTCCCATAGACTCAGTTTATTTATTTATTTTTGTTTTTGGCTTTTCGAGGTAGGGTCTCACTCTAGCCCAGACTGACCTGGAATTTGCTATGGCCTCAAACTCATACCAATCCTCCTAATTCTGCTTCCCAAGTACTGGTATTAAAGGCATGTGCCACCATGCCTGGCTGACTCAGTAATTTTTGAATAAACTGTCTACTTGAGCCCCTAGCAGGCAGATCCCTGATGGAGAGGACATGTCACAGTGGCCAGATCTAAGAGTCCAGTTCTAAGGTGTGTTTGGAGGTGGATCCAAATTCTAGCTCAAAGGTGTGGGTCACTAGCCCTTGCAAACAAACCCCGGATGCATGAGATACCTGTTGCATCTGGCTTTATGTGGATACTGGGGAATCAAACTAGGTTCCTTGAAAACACCTTAACTGCTGAGCTACCTCTCCAGCCATAATACAAAGTTTTAGATTCCAGTTCACCATATTCAGAATGGCTGTCATCAAAAACAATTGACAAAAAATGCTATAGAGGATCTTGGGAAAGAGGAATACTTATTCATTGTTGATAAGAGTGTATACTAATGAAGTGATGATAGACATGAGTGTAAAAGAACCTCTAATAATTAATGTGCTGCCATAATGCACAGCTATACCACTACTGAGCATATACTCTGAGGACTATATTCCTACAACAAAGATACGTGCATGTCCTGCATTATTCATATTAGGCAAGATAAGGTATTCCTAGATGCCCATCTACTGATGAGTGGATAATGAAACTGTAGTACATTTACACATGGAGTTTTATTCAGCCCTAAATAAAATGCAATTGTGAAACTTGCAAGAACATGTGTTGGCCTGGAAAATGCAATATGAAGTTAACCAGACAGAGAAAGACAAATATTGCATGTCTATCATATGTACATCCTAGCATCTAATTACACACACACACACACACACACACAAGTACGTGTGTGTGTGTGTGTGTGTGTGTGTGTGTGTGTGTGTGTGTGAATTCTTGTGGGAGTGAGAGTAGACAGAGACCAGAAAATAAGAAAAAGGCCTTTGAGAAGGGAAAATATAATAGAGATTATAAAGGAGGAGGGTTGGTGACAGCCATACAGCAATACAACACATGGTATTTGAAAGTGGTACAGGAGACCCTGGTCCCAAGACAAAACAAAACCAACCAACCAAACAAACAAACCTAAATAAGTAAATAAATTAAGCTTAAATCAGAAAATGTCTGATGACTCGGGTATAGTTGTTCAAACTTGTAATTCTAGCACTTAGGATGCTGAGGCAAGAGGGTTACAGTAAGGGCAAGGCCATTTGGTTTGTACAGTGAATCTATGTCAAAAATAAAGAAAAATTCTGACTATATATTCAAAAGCTTGAGTACATCTGAATACAAAAACCCAAGTATCAAATGTTACAAGGTACATAATCCTTAACATGAAATACTTGTTATGGAAACTAGATTTAGGTTGTCAGATATTAAACTTTGGAAAAGAAGGTATGACTTAAACAGAGATGGTCAGAACATTTTTTATAATATAGCTCTGATAGCAGTGATGTACATATAGTGACAAAGTTTTTTAAACTATTTATTTATTTATTTATTTATTTATTTAAGAGTGACAGACAGGCAAAGAGAGAAAGAGGCAGATAGAGAGAGAGAATGGGCATGCCAGGGCCTCCAGCCACTGCAAACGAACCCCAGACACATGCTCGCCTTTGTGCATCTGGCTTACGTGGGTCCTGAGGAATCAAGCTTTGAACCCGGGTCCTTAGGCTTCACAGGCAAGCACATAACTGCTAAGCCATCTCTCCAGCCCCAAAGTTACTTTGTTTGTTCATATTTTATTCATTTGAGAGTGACAGACACAGAGAGAAAAGCAGATCAGGAAAGAGATAGAGAATGGGTTGGCCAGGGCCTCCAGCCACTGCAAAGGAACTCCAGATGCCTGCAGCCCCTTGTCCATCTGGCTAACGTGGGTCCTGAGGAATTAAGCCTTGAACCTGGGTCCTTAGGCTTCACAGGCATGTGCTTAAACGCTAAGCCATCTCTCCAGCCCAGTGAGAAAGTTTTGACTCTAGTACTGATGAGATGATTCAGATTTTCTCAAATAAACCTTCATACACTTGTTACCATCTTTATTGGTCAATATTTCATTGCTACAAAAATATAGCTGAGTGAGGACATAGTCTGGCTCATACTTTCAGAGATTTAAGTCTATAGTCACTTCCCACCATTACCAGGGAATTGTGGTGAGGTATAATATCATGAACAAGAGGGCAGAGTGAAGCATTTGGCCTGGCAAGCTGCTTCCTTCCTGGTGTCTGGGAAGCAGAAAAACTAGGGAAAAGTGTCCAGAAACCAGATATCCCTCTTAAGAGCACAGCCATATGGACCTAATTGCTTCAACTAAGCTCCACTTTCTAGTTTCCTCCAAAACCTAATAAAGCCTTCAAGTTTTGAATTCTCTTTCAGCTTGGAATCAGTGGATTTTTCCACTGACTAGATCAGTGCCATCATGAGTCAATCAGCTCTCTCTCTCTCTATCTCTTTTTGTTTTGTTTTGTTTTACAAGGTAGGGTCTCACTGTAGTTCAAGCTGACCTGGAGTTAACTATGTAATCTCAGGGTGGCCTTGAACTCTTGATGATCCTTCTACCTCTGCCTCCTGAGTGCTGGGATTAAAGATGTGTACCACCATGCCCGGCTCTCTTTCTCTCTTTTTAACTCCCCCCCCCCATGGGAGAGACAGGCAAAGAGAGAATTGGCATGTCAGTGCCTTGAAACACTGCAAAGTAATTCCAGATGCATGTGCCATCTTGGGCACACTGTGACCTTGAGCACTTGTGCCATCTTGTGTGTCTGGCTTATGTGGGGCCTGGAGAGTCAAACATGAATCCTTAGGCTTGGCAGGCAAGTGCCTTATCTACTGATCTATGTCTCCAGCCACAATCAACCCTCCTTTTAATACTAAAGTGGTCAGTATTATTTGTTATTGCACATATTATTTATTATTTGTAATATATATATGGAATCCTATCGTGCCAGATGAAGCATGCCTTAAATACGAATATAATTTCTACTTTCAAAATATAATGTAAGATGTTGGAGAGATGCCTCAGCAGTTAAAGCCACTTGATAGCAAAGCCTGATAGCCTGAGTTTGATTCCCCAGTACCTACATAAGTGCAGATTTCAAAGTGACACACCCATCTGGACTTGGTGGCAAGAGGCCCTCGTGTGGCCGTTTCCTCTCTCTCTCATTGATCTTAAAAAAAAAAAATAAAAAATCCCCTACCTGTCAAAGGTTTGAAACTCTTTTAAAACCAGAGGCATACTAGAAACAGACAATGTTTGGCAAATATGACCAAACAACCAAAGCAATCATACCCTTTGGAATGTGCTTATTTTGGGTATTGTGATGGTTACTATTATGAGTCAGCTTGACCTGGCCACAAGGTACTCAAATAATTTAGGAAACATTATTCTGAGTGACTCTGTGGCGGTGACTTTGGTGGATCTTACATTTAAATACAACGACTGAGTAAGGCTATATGCCCTCACTAATGTGTGTTCTACCATCAGCAGAAGAATAATCATAACCCTCAACTGAATAGGAGATAATTTATCCTGCATGACTACCAAATAGGACCTGATGATGGTTTTATGGGTGTTTGTGTGTGTGTGTGTGTGACAGAGAGAGAGAGAGAGAGAGAGAGAGAGAGAGAGAGAGAGAGAGAGAGAGAGGGAGAGAATTGTTTCCTCAGAGCCTCCAGCCACTTCTATTGAACTCCCGCTAACTTGTGGGCCTGTGTGACCTTGTCATTGTGTGCATCTGGCTTAAGTGTGATCTGAATAGTTGAACTCAGGTCCTCAGCCTTCATAAGCAAGTGCCTTCACTGTTAAGCCATCTCTCCATCCCTTTTCCAGCTTTTTCTTTGGAATTACACTATTGGAACGCCTGGGACTTCTGGTTAAGGGTACTTCAATCTCAATCGCTTCAGTGGGGTTCTTGCTATTTTTCTCCTTTCTGGTGGCTCTTGGTCTCTCCTTCTTCTCTGGTGTGTCTAAGAATAACCTATATTCCTTCACTTTTCAGAAGAAAAGTATATTTTGTTGAGGCATTGCTAAAATCCCTACCTAGGCTGGTTTGGCGTGGCTCCTATGCTGTCATCTTACCCAGAAGTGACAAACATAATTTTAAAACATAATTTATGAAGCTACAGTTGTGCAGACAATTTTTTAAAATTTTATTTATTTATTTATTTATTTGAGAGCGACAGACACAGAGAGAAAGACAGATAGAGGGAGAGAGAGAGAATGGGCGCGCCAGGGCTTCCAGCCTCTGCAAACGAACTCCAGACACGTGCGCCCCCTTGTGCATCTGGCTCACGTGGGACCTGGGGAACCGAGCCTCGAACCGGGGTCCTTAGGCTTCACAGGCAAGCACTTAACCGCTAAGCCATCTCTCCAGCCCCAGACAATTTTTAAATTTAATCCATTTTATTTATTTATTTGGGACAGAGAGAGGGAAAGAGAGAGAGAGAGAAAGAGAGAGAGAGAGAGAGAGAGGAGAGAGGTAGAGAGAGAGAGTGATTATTGGCATGCCAGGTCTCCCGGCCACTGCAAACGAACTGCAGACATATGTGCCACCTTCTGCATCTGGCTAACATGGGACCTGGAGAATTGAACCTGGATCCTTAGGCTTTGCAGGCAAATGCCTTAACCGTTAAGTAATCTCTCCAACCCTGTGCATACAGTTTTGTGTAACAAATACACTCAGGTCATTTTGTTTTGATTTTAGATTTTTAGCTTCACCTTCCTTTTGTAATTGACTGAATTGGCTGCAAATTCAATCCTCTTGAATTTGAATGAGTTCCTTGTTTACCATCTGATGGACTGTCAGTATTTTGGAACCAAGTAG
Organism: Jaculus jaculus; assembly: GCF_020740685.1. Classification (NCBI taxonomy): domain Eukaryota; kingdom Metazoa; phylum Chordata; class Mammalia; order Rodentia; family Dipodidae; genus Jaculus; species Jaculus jaculus. The sequence goes on from NC_059125.1 coordinate 25,670,425, forward strand.
AATTAGGTGTTCCCATCCAATACCACCTTACCTAAGATGTAATAAAGGGTTTCATCTCCAGCAAGGTGGATGCTGCAAAGGTGAGCTTGACTTGGGCGTGGGCATGGCAGTGATGAGTGAACTTTGCCTTTGCAGAGTGAGGTACTCCTGCAGAAGCTTGGGTGTCTGGAGTGCCCCTTCAGGGCAAAAACCAGAAACATATGGGGCTGGATACATTCCCAGCCTTCCACTGGGAGGCATTATTAAGATTTATTATATTTATTATTAGGATTTATTAAGAGTGGTGACTACCCTTTAGGATAAAAGTTGAAACTCCTGCCCATTGTTGGCTCGTATTACAATGAACTTCACAGCATAAAAAAAAAATAGTTACTATAATCTAAAAAATGGAACCTGAGGGTAGTTCTCATGTCTATAATTCCAGCACTTAGGAAGCAGGAGTTCAAGGTAAGCCTGGGTTACATAGTGAGTGCCAAGCCAGCCTGAGCTACAGGTGTGAGAGCCCGTCTCAAAAAATTCATAAAATTAGGCATTGTTCTGCAAGTTAAGCATTGTCCCATGAAATCAAGCCTGTATTCTTCAGCTTGTCATAGTTCCCAGCTTTCCCTTTGCCTCTCAATCACTGCCAGATTGTGTGTGAGTTGCTCTGGTACTTTTTGTAGTTAAAAGATAGGTAAAATCCTTGTGGTAGTCTTTATTAAAAGTAAAAAATTGAGAAAATATGCAACTTGCTTAATTTCAAGAAAAATACTCCATCTTCCTAGCTAGTTATATAAGAAACTTGCCTGGCCCCGCAGTCTTGGCTGTGTACCGTTCTTTGCAAGGTCGAAGTGCTGGTGAAATGTTTGAACAGCTACAAAGAGCTATGTTATTACAAGGGGCTTTTAGGTGACTATGCAGGTTGTTGTGTTTCCATGTTGGCATTTTGTTTTCATTTAAAGCGTAGGATACTTTGAGAATCAAGATCATCCTCTGTTACATACAGATTTTGAGGCCAGTCTGGGATACATGAGTCTCTACCTCAAAAAATAAAGTAAAATGAAATGAAAGATAATCAAAAGCTCAGGTAGCACAATCAATAATGGTAAGGACCGGGTGTGGTGCCTCACCTTTAATCCCAGGGCTCTGGAGGCTGAAGTAAGATCACCATGAGTTCCAGGATAGCTTGGGCTACTGAGTGAGTTCCAGATTATCTTGGGCTAGAATGAGACCTTGCTTCAAATAAAATAAAAACAGCCTAGTACAAAATGAAAACCTACCCAACCTAAACCTAGTTCAAATGTTACCCTTAGACGGCTGAGCGATTACTTTATTGTTTTGACAATGTGTGGTTTTAAAAACAAAAATTACATTAAATATTGAAACCTAACTCACACATTTTTTTTATTGTGAACTGTTCTTTAAGAACCTATTGCATATTAGTCATATTCCCATCATGTTATATTCCCTTTCCCCAACCCCATTCCACTGAGGGCCCTGCCCAGTGGCATTATCAGTATTCTTTATGGGGCCATGAATAGACCAGTATCCAGGGGGATGCTACTGAATTTCAAGGCTTAAAACAAGAAAAATGTTATAATAATTTATGTTATTTCAAAATTATATACATTAGAGTATTTTTGTATTTTTATCATATATTTATGTAGGTAAATATATGATTTTAAATCAGTGCTTAAAATTGATAAACTGCTTTATTTTAGCTCAGCATTCTAAAACATTTACTATTTTGTTTGTTTTTCATCATCCTTTTATCTCCTTTGTCCAAAATTAACATATACTCTTTCTCTCCCTCCCAGATGAATAATATACCATGGTCTACAAGCTTATATGCTCTGTATAAATAACCATACATACCTTTGTATATAAGAATAAACATTTCTGCAAATATTGATGCTATAATGATGTCGTCATAGTGATAGTTCCCAAGGGTCTAAAGATGGAGTCAAAATGAAGGAAGAGGCCTGGAGAGATGGCTTACCTGTTAAGCGCTTGCCTATGAAGCCTAAGGACCCCGGTTCGAGGCTCGATTCCCCAGAACCCACGTTAGCCAGATGTGCAAGGGGGCGCATGCATCTGGAGTTCGTTTGCAGTAGCTGGAGGCCCTGGGTCACCCATTCTCTCTCCTCTCTCTCTCTCTCTCTCTCTCTCTCTCTCTCTCTGTCTATCTGCCTCTTTCTCTGTTTGTCTGCTGTCTATCTTCCTCTTTGTCTGTCTGTTGCTCTTAAATAAATTAATAAAAATAAATGAAAAAAAATTTAAAAATGAAGGAAGAGAACAACAGCAGCCTGATTGATGCAACTTTAGATGTTTATATTCCCTAACCCCTAATCCTCTGACCATAGTTTCCAGCTGATCTTATCTGAGAGATAGCTGGCTCCTCTCCTGATGGCACCTCCTCCTCCTTTTAATCTCTGTCCCTCTGACTATCTAGCTTCTCCATTTGGTTCCTGCTGTTCCCTGCATTCTTCAGTCCTTTGTCTTCTGTATCCTCCACAAAACAAAGAAAAACCTATAAAACCCAAACTATCCAGAGTTCCCCCCAGCTGTTCTCTCTCTTTCACCTTCTGTGAGAATGCTAAACACAGCAGTGAACAAAGAGAGACCAGCTTTTAAAATAAAGTAGAAGGGGAGGAGAAGCACCTAATGTTGTTCTCTGACCTCCACACACACATATAATTTGGTATGTGTTCTCTCTCTCTCTCTCTCTCACACACACACACACACAATGAAACATCAATGGACTCAAACTACAAACAATGGCATTTATAAAAATATACAATGATATATAGTCTAATGATACATTAGGTATCACAGAAGAAAAGATCAGTGAAGACATGAATTTTCAAACTGAAAATTATATTTATATTGAGTTTTTAACAAAGATCTCACTGTAGTCCAAACTGACCTGGAATTTATCATATAGTCTCAGGCTGGCCTTGAACAATTATCCTCATACCTCTGCCTCTTGAGTGGGGGGATTAAAGTACTATATATTTTTACAGCACATTCACATATTGAAAATAAAACAAAACACAGCTTTAGCTAGGTTTGGTGGCACACAACTTTAATCCCAGCCCTTGGGAGGCAGAGGTAAGAAGATCACTATGAGTTCAAGGCCAACCTAAGACTACGTAGTGAATTCCAGGTCAGCCTGGGCTAGAGCAAGACCCTATCTTGAAAAGTAAGCAAGCAAACAAACAAACAAACAAAACAGAGTTAAAACAATGTTCATTATATGCTGATTTTATTCACTTTTAAGGAGGTTGCTAATTTTACTAAGAATGGTGCAAACTCATCAATTTTGTTTTAACTGTATTAGAATTATTTGGTTTCAAGAATTATATCCACAATTATCTGAGTAATTAAATATTTAACTATGATTAATAGTAGAAATATCAGCTGCATATTAGACAAAGTCGTTATTATTAATACCAGAGGAAAAATATTAACTATAAATAGCTCAAAACAAATGTTTAGTTCTCAAAGATGGTTGGCAAGAGCTGGTGATGTGGGAGAGCATTTCTCACATATGCAAGGACCTGGATTCAAACCCAGCACCACAGAACAAGAAGAAAGAAACTTCAAGCAAAACCAGGCTTAGCAGGTACTCCAGGAGTCAGGTTGCTCTCAAACTGTGGTTTCATCAAGTCAACAAAGGCTCTCCATGTTTCCTTCAAAATGCAAAAAGAAAACATAGTCATGGTAGACAATCTCAAATTCTTATGACTAGAAATGACAAAAATCTTGCTTACTCATATTTCAGGGACAATAAGAGGCACATGATTATTTCTGACAACAAGTAGAGTTTGAAAAATGGTCTACAAATTTTCCATAAAATTGCATAGTGTGCTTAATAAAAGAGCCACAGTTAGGGCTGGAGATATGTCTCAGTGGTTAAGGGTGCTTGCTTGAAAGTCTAATGGCCTGGGTTCAATTCCCTAGTGTCCCCATAAAGCTAGATGCACAAATTGTTGCATACATCCGGAGTTCATTTGCAGGGGCAGGAGACCCTGGCATATCTATTCATTTTCTCTCTCTCCATGCAAATTAATAAATAAAATATTTTTTTAATTTTTTTGTTTATTTTTATTTATTTATTTGAGAGCGACAGAGAGAGAGAGAGAGAGAGAGAGAGAGAGAGAGAGAGAGAGAGAGAGAGAGGGAGAATGGGCGCGCCAGGGCTTCCAGCCACTGCAAACAAACTCCAGATGCAGGCGCCCCCTTGTGCATCTGGCTAACGTGGGTCCTGGGGAATTGAGCCTCGAACCGGGGTCCTTAGGCTTCACAGGCAAGCGCTTAACCGCTAAGCCATCTCTCCAGCCCAAATAAAATATTTTCAAAAGAGCCTCAATTAGAATTTTCAGAGGAACAAAGCTCCTCTTTCCTTGAAATTATCTATTCATTTTGAAAGCCTATTAAATGGCAACTAAGAGCAACATTCAAATATCTGCAAACATGAGTAGCCACATTTTATGTTTATTTAAAATCTTGGTAAGTTGCTCCGAGACTCTAAAATTCCTTTTGTTAGATCCAGAACAAAAAACATAGAAGTCAGTTTTTTTGTAATGTTTTTCTTTCTTTTTAAAACCTCTGTAGTACCTAGGGTTGGAGAAATGGCTTAGCAGTTAAGGCTTTTGCCTGCAAAGCAAAAGGACTCAGGTTTGATTCCCCAGGATCCATGTTAGCCAGATGCACAATTGGTGCATGCAACTGGAGTTCTTTTGCAGTGGCTGGATTCCATGGAACACCCATTCTCTCTATATATATATACCTCTCTCTCCCTCTTTCTGCCTCTTTCTTGCTCTCTCCCTCTCTCTCTCAAATAAATAAATAAAAATAAAATATTTTTTAAGAACCTTCTGTAGTGTCAAAAATTAAAGCAATAAAACAACCCATTATCTTTGCAGCACATATGTCTGTACACAGAGACATAGACATACATTCCTTATATTAAAGGGTAGGAGATAATTGAATAGTTTTTTTGTTGTTGTTGAAGAATCTAATCACCTTAAATTATTTTACCCCTATGTGTATTTTATTTTTTTTCATAAATAGCAATTGACTATTTTTTCCTTTTTTGACAGTTTCCATACTTACCAACAATAAACCTTGATAATTCCCTCTCCTCCCACACTTTTCCCTTCACAAATCCACACTCCATCATATCCCTTCCCGCTCTCCATTAGTCTCTGTTTTATTTTGATGTCATTATCTTTTTATCCTATTATGAGGGTCTTGTGAAGATAGTGGTAGGCACTGAGTGGTCATGGATATCAAAACCAATTTCTGTCTGGTCGATTGCATTGTAAGCAGTTCTATACTTCCTTTGGGTCTTACATTTTTTCTGCCACCTCTTCCTCAGTGGACCCTGAGACATGGAAAGTGTAATACAGATGTTTCAGTGTTGAACATTCCTCTGTCACATCTTCTCAGCACTATGAAGCCTTCTGGGTCATTCCAGTGGTCACCACCATCTGAAATAGAAGTTTCTTTAAACAAAAGTGAGAGTAGCATTAATATATGGGTATGAACATTAACTAAAGTGCTTACAAGGCAGTTTGGTAAGCATAATATATGCATTTAGCCAGACGAGAGCAGACATTACACTCCTGATGCTTATGATCTTCCCCCTCTATAGGATTTTGATTAGGTTTTCAGTACCAGACATGCATTCCCTCCCATAGAGTGGATCTCCAGTCCAATTAGAGACAAGTTGGTTTCCACCATAACAGACATGCCACTATTGCACCTGTTGGCTCTTTGGCCTGGTTGGCTAAACTTGAGGCTTGCAGTGTCCACTGTTTTCAACACTGATGGCTTATGTCTCCCATAAGGCTGCATGTGGTGTAGCTTTTACCAGCTCTCTCTCAGCTGGTCTACAGGGAGGAGGTTTTCACCTCAGCCCCAGGTTGATTTCTCAATGACCTTGCAGCCCCGGTATGTATAGTCTTCAACAATAGGGTTTTATAATCTATTCCTGATGGGAAACCAAAAGCATTGGCAATAGTCTGTAATGTTTGGGGGCATCAGGGACATCCCTGACCAACAGCTCACTAGAAAGTATCACATCCCTGGCACTGAAATTTTTCTATTAACAGGTTATGTCTTCTAGATCTGCAATTATCCAAAAACTAGGTTATCATGTGGTTTATTAACAATATCCTGAATTTTAATCAACTGTCCCCTGACCTTGCTAGGCCATTCTACCCACAGTAATCTGTCTATCTACTTACATATATACAGCACCATCCCCTTAAGTCCAGTTCTCTCCTCCATCCCTAATAACCCTTTTTTGGCTTCCTGGCCTCTGCTACAAATTTTTACTCCAAATCACACAAAATTATGAACATTTGTAACTAGGATCCACATATGAGAGAGAACATGTAGTGCTTGGTTTTCTGGGCCAGGGTTAGCTCACTTAGTATAATCCTTCCCAGATCCATCCATTTCCCTGCAAATTTTATAATTTCATTTTTCTTTACTGTTGGATAGAATTCCATTGTATAAATGTACCACATCTACATTATCCATTCATCAGTCGAGGGCATCTAGATTGGTTCCATTTCTTAGCTACTACAGATATAGTGGCAGTTAACACGCTTGTGCAAGTATCTCTAAGGTACTGAGAAGAGTCCTTGGGATATATGCCTAGGAGTGCTATAGCTGGGTCATATGGCAAATCTATTTTTATCTTTTTCAGGAACCTCCACACTAGTTTCCACAATGGCTGTACCAGATTACATTCCCACCAATAGTGTAGAAGGGTTCCTCTTTTTCTGCATCCTCACCAACATTTATTGTCATTTGTTTTCTTTCTTTCTTTCTTTTTTTTTTTTTTTTTTTTGGTTTTTTGAGGTAAGGTCTCACTCTGGCTCAGGCTGTTCTGGAATTCACTAGGTAGTCTCAGAGTGGCCTTGAATTTACAGCGATCCTTCTACCTCTGCCTCCCGAGTGCTAGGATTAAAGGCGTGCGCCACCACGCCCAGCTCTCATTTGTTTTCTTGATGGTAGCTATTGTGACAGGAGTGAGATGGAATCTCAAAGTAGTTTTAATTTGCATTTCCCTGATGGCTAAGAATGTAGAACATGTTTTTGATGTTTATATGCCATCCAATCCAAGAAAATGGGATATCTTTTTATTCTGTAATGCATTCTGCAATATCTTGCTTGAGTATTTTAAAATTTTCATTACAGAGATCCTTCCATTCCTTTGTTAGATTTATTCCAAGGTACATTATTTATTTGTTTATTTTTGAGGCAACTGTGAGTGGGAATGATTCTTGATTTCATCCTCCACATGTTTGTTGTTAATATATAGAAAAGCTATTGATTTCTTTGCATTTATTTTGTATCCTGATATATTGCTAAATTTGTTTATCAGCTCAAACAGTTTTCTGGTAGAGTCTTTAGGATCCTTTATGTATAGAATCATATCATCTGCAAATAATAATAATTTGATCTCTCCTTTCTAATTTGTATACCTTTTATGTATGCCTCTTGTCTTATTGCTATGGCTAAGAATTCTAGTACTATATGGAATTCTAGTACTATATGGAATAAAAGTGGGGACAGGGGATACCATTTTCTTGTTTCTGATTTTAGTGGAAAAGCTACAAGATTTTCCTTATTTAGGATTATGTTGGCTGTAAGTTTGTCATAAATAGCTTTTATTATGTTGAAACATGTTCCTTCTATTCTCAGTTTCTGTAGGACTTTTACCATGAACAGATGTTAGATTTCATCAAACACCTTTTCTGCATCTATTGAAATGATGATGCGAGTTTTGTCATTCAGTCCATTTATGTATTGTATTACATTTATTGATTTACATATGGTAAGCCATCACTGCATCTCTGGGATAAAACCTACTTGGTCAGGGAGAATGATATATTTTATATAATCTTATATTCTGATTTTTGTTCAGAATTTTTGCATCTATATTCATGAGGGAGATTGGTCTGTAGTTTTCTTTTTTTGTGCTATCTTTGTATGGTTTGGGTATCAGGGTGATACTGGCTTCATAGAAGGAGTTTGGTAGAATTCCTGAGAAGTGGTGTTAGTTCTTACATGAAGGTCTGGTAAAATTTACCAGTGAATCCATCTGGGCCTGGGCTTTTTTTTTTTTTTTAAACAGTTTTTTTGTTCATTTTTATTTATTTGAGAGCATCAGAGAGAGAGAGAAAGAGGCAGAGAGAGAGAGAGAGAGAGAGAGAGAGAGAGAGAGAGAGAGAGAGAGAGAGAATGGGCACGCCAGGTCCTCCAGCCACTGCAAAGGAACTCCAGACGCGTGTGCCCCCTCTTGCATCTGGCTAACGTGGGTCCTGGGGAATCGAGCCTCGAACTGGGGTCCTTAGGCTTCACAGGCAAGCGCATAACCGCTAAGCCATCTCTCCAGCCTGTGGGCTTTTTTTTAGTTGGGAGACTTTTTATAAGTGCTTGGATATCTGTACTTGTTATATGTTATTTAAATGGTTTATCTCATATTGATTTAATTTTAGTAGGTCATATAAATCAAAGAAATAATCATTTTTTTTCAAATATTCAAACTTAGAGGCATATATATGCTTAATGTTTGTCCTTATGGTTTCTAACTTTCTTTGATATCTGTCATAATGGTGCATTTTTCATCTCTAATTTTATTATTTTTTGTCTCTTCACTCTTTCTTCTTGTCAGATTTGTAAGGTTTATCAATTTTGTTTATGATGGCAAAGAACCAACTCTCTGTTTCATTGATTCATTGGATTGTTTTTTTAATTTTTAATTGATTAATTTCTGCCCTAATCTTTATTATTTCTTATTGTTTACTGATTTTTGGTTTGCCTTGTTATTCTTTTCCCAAGGACTTCAAGTGAAGAATTAAATTGTTTATTTATGAACTCTCTAATTTCTTAATATAGGCACTTAGAGCTATAAATTTCCTGCTTAGGAATGCCTTCCTTGTGTTCCAGAGGTTTCGGTATGTTATATTCATCTTCTGATTCTATGAATGTATTGATTTCCTTTATGATTTATTCAATGACCTATTCATCATTCAATAGTGTACTGTTAGTCTCTGTGATTTTGCTTGAAATATTGTTTTCCATCCTTTTACCCTAAGACAGACTCTATCTTTTATTGAGAGATGAGTTTCTTGGAGGCAACAAACAGCAGGATCCTGCCTTTTAATCCATTCTGCAAGCCTGTGTCTTTTGGTTGGGCTATTGAGGCCATTGATATTAAGAGTTACTATTGAAAATTATGTATTTATTCTCATCATTCTTGTCTTGTAGTGCTTCATGCTTTCCCTTTATTCTCTTGTTTTAACTGTTATTTGAACATGTTTTATTTTTTTCCTGTTTCCTTATGTATATTCTTTGCTTTCTTTTTATCATGAAAGATTCCTTCAAGTATTTTCTGTAGAGCTGGCATAGTTGTCATTAATTTCTGTAGCCTGTTTTTGTTGTGGAATGTCCTTATTTCTTCTTCAGTTTGGATGGATAGCTTTGCCTGGAAAATGTAATTTTAGTTAACCATTGTTATCTTTCAGAACTTCAAATATGTCATTCCAAGCCCTTCTGGCTTTTAAAGTTTATGTTGTATAATGTATTGTTATTCTAATGGGATTGCTTTGTAGGTGAGTTGCTTTTTCCTCTCTAACTGATTTCAATATATTTTCTTTTGTTTGCATGTTTTGTAGTTTAATTATAGCATGGTGAGGAGAGTTTCTTTCCAGATTTTGTCTGTTTGGTGTTCTAAAAGTTCTTGTGTCTGCATGGGTATTTCTCTCCCAATTTAGGGAAAATTTTCTTCTGTGATTTTGTTGGAAATGCCTGCTATGGCTTTGGAGTAAAATTCTTCTACTTCTACTATACCCTGAATTGTTATTTTTGATCTTTTCATATGTCCCATATATCATGAAATTTCCATTCATACTTTCCTGTTATCTTGTCTTTCTCTTTGTTGGACTGTATTTAGGTATGCCACCTGGTCTTCTAGTTTAGATATCCTGTTCTCTCCTTCATCCATTCCAGTGGAGAGAATTTCCACAGAGAATTCTTTTTTTTAATTTGACTTACTGTGTTTTTCAGAGCTAGTATTTTTGCCTGGCTTTTCTTTAGTATTAATATTTCCTTATTCATGTCTTGTAATGACCTCCTAATTTAATTAGGCTGGTTTCCTGTGTTCTGTTTTAGGAGTTTGTCTTCTTCTTTAATTCCCTTTATTTCTTTTAGTATAGATAACATCATTTTTTTTGAAATTTGTGTCAGTCATTTGGTGTAATACAATCTCATTGGGGGTTATTTCTGATGGACTTATATTTCTTGGTGGGATTGTATTGTCTTGATTCTTTGTGTTTTTTGTATTATAATGTAGGAATTTTTGAATCCTGAGTTAATTTGATGCTTGGGTTTTCTAATTATCTGTAGTGTTCTTAGACATGGAAATCCAACTTCATATACCTTCGGGGTAGGAGTTTAAGGTTCCATGTGTAGCTCTTGTACTCTAATCCAATAGCATAAGTAATACTAGGTGTTGAGTTTGTCTGTTATACAAGTAGTGAGCTAGGTTGAAAATTTTATTTGTAAATTCTAAAATTCAACTGAGCAATATATACATTCAATAAAATCCACTACAGAGTATGTAAGTGTGGTGATTAAAACAGACAGATAGCCTTATACACCCTTAATACTGACAGGTAGAAGGTTGAAATTTCTGTACCGAATTGGGTTCCAGGTCAGCCTGGGTCTGAATCAGACCCTGACCTCAGTAATGACAGAAGAAAAAGACAAAGGGACTATGAATCTTAAAGCATAGATTTCTGTGGGGTTACATGCATCCTTTGGCATTAAAAGCTATAACATGCAATTAAAATATCACCCCTCACTATTATTTCCTTCAGTGGCTTCTATTTTAAAAAATGTTTATTTTTATTTATTTGAGAGTGACAGACAGAGAGATAAAATGGCAGATAGAAAGAGAGATAATGGGCATGCCAGGACTTCCAGCCACTGCAAACAAACTCCAAAGGTGTGTACCCCCTTGGGCATCTGGCTAACGTGGGTCCTGGGGAAATGAGCCTTGAACTGGGGTCCTTAGGCTTTACAGGTAAGCCCTTAATGGCTAAGCCATCTCTCCAGCCCTTCAGTGGCTTCTTGAATACATTCTGGTCTGCTGGCTTAGAGTAGCAATTCCAAGTTTGCCTCACTGAAAATGAACAGTCTACTTTTCATTGCTGTCACCTCTTACTTTCACAACCAAATGCATCTAATGGAAATTTGCTTTGTCTCTCATTTTCTCTTTGTCTTTTCTTTTTTTGTCCAAATGCAGATACAAAAAGATATTGATGAAATCCCTAAATCTGTCTGGAGGGGAGCCTTCTCTGACAGGGATTCTTGATAGAATGAATGATAAGTATTCAAGTGTAAGGTTTGGGCCTGTTTTTGCCTTTTCATTCTTGGTAGCTTTAATGTAAGATCATTTCCAGGAATCTTTAAATAAATGGAGCTCTAGGTACTTTTGACTATCTGTTTTTTAAATGGCCAACACCAGCCTCCATCCAAGATAGCTCCAGGACCCAGTGAGTATCTCTTATCTTCTTTCCTGACCACCAATCTTACCTACGTGGATCTAACTTCCATGATAACCTTGCTTGACAGACCTTGTCTCAGAAGTAACAATGCTGTTTGCCAGTTCACAGGCCATCCTGTGATTGCTAAGAGGCCCTAGGTTTAGTTTCCAAATGTATCCATGGCTACATGTGGGAAAGATCTCTACATGGGCCACCAGTCTGATTTCCAAAGAAAATAACAGTCTTTCTTTGGAAATATCCTATTTTGCAATGCTGTGGTACTGCATCCCTTTCTTTTCCCCAATGTTCTGCATTCGTCATCCTGTTCTGTTTTTTTTTTTTTAAACAATTGGTTAAGCTTCTTTATTTTTTTCCTTTCATTTTTTTATTAATAATATACTTTGGGACTGGAGGGATGGCTTAGAGGTTAAATTGTTTGCCTGCAAAGCCAAAGGACCCAGGTTTGATTACCCAGGTCCCATGATAGCCAGATGCACAAGAGGGCACATGCATCTGGAGTTCATTTGCAGTGGCTGGAGGCCCTGACACACACATTCTCTCTCTTTCTCTCCCTCTTTCTGAGTCCTGTTCTCTGGCATAAGAGGACCCTCAGAACTTCCCTCCAGTAATGTGAAGGCTTACCCCAGAGGCTGCTACTACAATCAGCTTCAGTGACTATCTGAAGCCTAGATCTGTATCCTTATGGTAGTTCTCAGTCTACCCATGGGCATTGTACATCTGGAATCCTAGTATCACTATAACCTGTAAACATTTCCTTGGGGAGTAGATAGCTCTGAGCTTTGCTGTTAACAGTAGGCAGCTGCCCTCAACCCTGCTGTTGCAAGGAAACCCAGCCTATCAAGTTAGCACTAGTATTGGCAAGCATACCCTTATAAAGCTGGGGGTCCAGAACTGTACTGCTAAGAACAGGATGCTAACATCAACCTCATCAGCTCCATTGTTGGAGGGAAACTTAGCACAAGTGAGCACCAGCATCAGCAATCACTTCCTTGGTTAGCTGGTAACCATGAGTTATGTTGCTTAGAACAGCTGGCTCACTCTTCCCCTCTCCTGAAATTGCAGAGGAACTCAACATGTCAAGCTCCCACAGTGAGATGTTCACTGTGCAACACTTCCACATTCCTCCAACCCATAATTCATCTGACCTAAGGGGCAAAGCAGCCTGGGTTTGATGTCTGTCAAAAATATTGCTTTTATTATTTGTGTTTGTTTGTTTTCTTTTTTATTCTCTGAAGCAGGGTCTTACTATAGCCAGGGTGTTGGACCTCACTCTGTACACCAGGATGCCAAGACCAGCTCAGCAGTGACCCTCCTACCAAAACCTCCAGAGTGTTGAGTTAGGGGGGTGTGCCACCACACCCAGCTAATTTCATTACAATTTTTCTTTACTGAAAGACATATACACAAAATCAATCTGACTGACTTGGGGTGCCACTATTAGAAATTATAATCAAAGAGAAGGAAGAGAAGACATACACGTATTAACATTTATAAGTGATCCCTGATGGTAGACTTTGTTCTTACTGTTTTCTTTCTTTTTTAGTTTGGTCAGTTTAGTTAGTTTAGTTTCTCTCTTGTTTAGTTTGGTTTTATTGGACTCTGCTATTCTTTTTTTTTTGTCTCTTTTCACATTTGCTTGTTTTATATTTTTATTATGAATTACCTTGCTTGCTTCTCTTTTCTCTTTTCTTCTTCCCACTCATTTTGTTTTTAGGTCTATTGTTTTGACTTTTGTGGTGGTTACATTAAAATTGGTGTTGTTTTTGAACATGGATTATTATTGTCAATCTGTCTAAATGAATCAGAATGGCAACAAAAAGGTAAGCATTCAATTGAGTAAAGTAAAACCTATCAGTAAATCAGCAGGACTTAACACTGGGCCTGGCCCTTAAAGCATTCATAGCAACATACTTCTGAGTGAAACTCAAAGAACACAGGAAAAAAGAAACAAAGAAAAAAGAGAACCAACAAAATCGAGGAGGGGGACATCTATCTCCACAATTTTACAAGTCATAACAAAGAAAATCAAAGTATAAAACAACTGTTCCTCTCTGAATATTTTCTCCCACCCTGTGGCTCATACATTCTTTCTGTCTTCTCCTCTGCAATCTTCCCTGAGCCTTGGTAGGTATGCTTTAATTCTCCTTTAGTGATGAGCTCACATCAGCTTCTGGATTTTTGCTTTGGTGCGTTTTGCATATCCTCAGTGTATGTCTCCATCACCCTGGTGTCAGTTGTCAGGCTCTTCATGAAGCAGCACTCTTGCTCATGTCACTAATTCTTCTGTGTTTCACCTGTGCCCTAGCTGCTATGCCAGAAGTGGTTCATCTCCTGCCAGGGAGTCACTTATCTATTCTTGTCTTGCTAATACATTTTGGTTGTTCTTGGTTCTTGCTACTTTCTGTAAAAGAAAAGCCTTCAGCAAGGGAGAATGAGATCAAGATAGGTTAAAGAGGATAAGCACTAATTTAGAGAGATTTTGATGGGTTTAGCCTCACTTTTGGCCAAAGATTAGTGAAATCTTGTCATTGGAGTCCATAATCTTGGTTCCCATAGGATTCTGACTTGGTTCCTACTTCCAGCTATAGTCTCCTTTCCACAGAGTCATTATCTTAGCCAATCAGAAAACCATTGGTTACCAACCTAGGCTGTATGCCACTATTGCACATGTGAACATCTTGTCAGACTGCTTGCTGTCATATAGCAGGGTCCCCTGCTTGTTCCAAGCCTTTTTGGCCACTTTCCCCCAGCAGCTTTACTCATTAGCAGACCGACATGGAAGAATATTCTAATCTGCATGTTTTTTGCAAAATTTTAAGAAATTATCTTTTAGTACAGGCTCCCAAGTCCCTCTGAAGTAGCTTTATGATCAATACAATGAAGTTTGAAGCTATTGCTGTTTCAGGTACTTTGAACAGTTCTGGGAAAATGGATTATTTATTTCTCCCTGTACCTAAACTGGGTGAGCTGTTTGGAGTACAAGATGGGTTGAAAATGTTTTCTCAAAATCACCTAAATTCTTGTTTGAAACCCTTTCTTTTTTAATGTTTTTATTTTTTAAGATAATGGAAAAAGTGACAGGGTAGTGAGAAAGAGGAAGGCACTATTGAGAATGAGTGGGCTAGTCAACTGGAAAATTAATATACTCAAAAACCACCCCCTCATTTTAAAATAACAATACAATTCCATCATTTGGGTATAATTTATTTATCCTTCCTTATTCTTTAAGTCTTCTCAAATGAAAGTCTTACATGGAATATACATTTACATAAATGTACAATCATTCCCTTACCCTTTTATGTATTAGCATTTTGACAGCTAGGTTTTGGGTGATATGTTTCCTTTTCCCTTGTAGTACATACACTTTGCTGTGACTTTTTGTATAATACAGCAGATTTTATCCCATAAGATTTTACAGTTAAATATTCCATGTCAGTGTTGAAAAGATTTACTCAGTACTAACATAATCATTCTGAGAATGAGGATCATCATGATGTTTGGGAGGTTGGACATTTATTTTGGAATTCTGAGTAAGGACTATCAGTTATGGATATTTTCACAGTGTGACAATATGAGAACTATGTTTCCTGGCGATGGTGAACTGATATACAGTGGAAGAGTGAGCCAAAATAAAACCTTCCTTTCTTAAGTTGTTTCTTTCAGAGTTATTCTTTAAGAGAGTTAGGAAACATAACCAATATACTGTATGTTGTATCATGGACTTTGGTCAAGACCATTGTGGTTTTATATGCACTATTAAATGTTCTCTCCTTCCAACTTACTCTATATACATACATATATGTGGAGCAAAAGATTGACTGAGTCATTTTGGTAGTAAAAACTTCAAGGACATGCATCTTGGTGATTGCAGCATGGGTCCTGGATGCCAAAGGAGCTCATAGCATAAAGGATCACTCATATATTTGGCAGTACTATAGATTCAGTTCTTGTACCAGACCTTTGGCCAGTGATCTCAGAGGCTGGTTGTATTTTCCAGAAATATATGTTGAAATCCTAGTAATAAAGTGACAGTGACAGAGGTATTGAAAATTTGAGGCTAGCATGAGATATATGGTGAGACCCTATTTAAATAAATGCTTGAAGGCAGACATTCTTACCCAGTGAACAATCACCTTGGTTCCTCCTGTTTCTTTTAATTTTCTTGCCTAATTAGGACCAAATAAAAGACCAAACGAAATAAAGAACAAAACTTTCAATCATACTTTAATTCAGTTCTCTACTTATTAGTACATTTAGTATATGTTCTATCATATTTTCAAGGATAGACCTAGTGTGAGACCATATATTCTTTCTTTGTATGATAAATAACATTTCATAAATCAAACGAAGTGGGAGAAACTGTAGGAAATACAGGAGTAGGAGCAGCACAAGTTTGGGAAGTGGTACCAAGATTGGCAGCATTCCTCATTTGGGCTTGTTTTTGTTTATCTTTTTAAAGCTTCTTCATAAACATCCATGTAGAAATTAGGAGTGGTTTGTTGATCTTGTATGCAAACCACAGAACTTTGCATAGTTCCTATTTCAGTATGAGTTTAGAATCCTCATAGTTACTCATAGTGTACAGTTGGCCTCTTTAAGATACCCTAGGACATCAGTCTCACTAAATCTTGGGTCATAAGCTTCTGGGGCTCTTCACAGACAAAGTGCTTCTTCCCAGTATTCTCTTTTTCTCCAAGATTTTCCATTTCTTTACTGGTATTATTGTCCATAATGAAGATAATACCCAGGATCCTCATCAGGAAACCCATCTTGGGGAAGCACTTGCTAGCACAAATCCTCCCATTGTTGGGGAGCTTTAGTTTATTGATGTGGCCAAAGAAGAGTTTTCCTATTCATCAGTTTCATCACTTGTATATACATGCAACCCAATGGAAGAAAGTCTGGTTGTGGATGATAGTGCTTTCTGTAGCACATTAGTAGTGCTACATGACCCAATACTGGGCAGGCTCTGGAAGGAAGTTATTGCCTCTATTGTTTCCAGAGACCCCTGCAAGCCTGTGTGGCACTCCAAGCCTGGTGGCATTTCCCACTGGCATGGCACCTACTCTTCTGACCTCAAGGTATGATTACTCTGATTAGGGACAATAGTAAAGCAGGAGAGCCAGATGCTGAATTTGCAGATACCTGATGAAGAAAGACATGTTTTGACTACCTTCAGCAGAGAATTGCTTCCTTATTTTTAAATGAGACCGCCTCTGCATGTTTCCATGAGAATACTGCTATATAGACCCTTCTCTCTCTTTACTAATCAGTTTGGGAAGAGTGACTGTTAGCCTAAAGCCTTATATTTGTCTTTTTACTATACTGGGGAGGTGGCAAGGTCTGGCAATGGAGGTTTGCTGATTTGAAATATGAGTATTGTTTCATATAATAGTGTGAATCAGAAAAGTCACCTTTACCATGTCCTGCACATATCTCTTCTCTTGCTGTGAGGTTATCCCCTCAAACTAATATATCATGTATTTCTGAAATGCTAGAAAAATAAATATTTGAAGGATATTCTCACCCTATTATCCCTGTTGGTCAGAGAGATGTCAGCTGGGAATTTCTCTGTAATGGGATTTTTGGGTATACAGTTTTCTCTCATCAATGACTTCACCTGATTGCTGGGTAGTACCTAACACTTTCCCCTTCTGCTGATTCAGTTCTCAAGAAAGAGTGAAGGCTTTGAGGCTAACACAAGAGGGTCATAAATGCAAGACCTTCCTGAGATACAGAAAGAGTTTAAATTCATCCTGGTCAACTTAATGATCCCCTGTCTCCAAATAAAATAGAGAAGTTTTGATAGTTCTTTATACAATGGTAATTCACTTTCCCAGCAAGCACAGTGCTTTGCTTTCAATTTCAAATACTGCAATGTTTTTTTTTAAATCATGAGAATGTTGGGAAACTTCTCTTTGAGGGCCCTGCCCTGGGCCTGTACATGCTGAAAGTATGAGTAGTCCCTTAAGTCTTCTTCTTGACCTGTGAACTTACTGCTCTCAAGTAACACTGAAACAACATTTCTTTAGCGAGTAAAATTAAATTTATCATATATATATACATGTAATCTAACTTGATGCAGGATAATTCTTTATCTGGATACAACTCATTGCTTTTAGAATTTTGTATTGCAATACATTTTCCAGTGCATCCCAATTACCTTTCATCCTAAACTACCACTATTTTCATTCACTTATTCTGTACAAAGATATTTCCCTCCCTTTGAAAGTTTAAAATTATACTAAAGAGAAAGAAGTCAAAGAATTATATATCAGGCTATAACTGCTTGTGTAGATCTAGGAATGACAAGTTCAGGCTTCATGAGGCTCTTTCTGAGCAGCAGAGAGCCCTCAATCCATATTAAGGATCTTAACCTTGACTACTCCTTGACTCCTTAGGCTCTTGGTTTCCTTGTTCTCTTGCGCTAGTTAAATTACTTTTTAACAGACACATAAAATTAAATTGGACATAATTATGGAATATCATGGGATGTTTTGATATATGTTTTGTGGTTTGAATGTGAATATATGTACCCCATAGCCTCTGGGAGTTTTGATTAATGTTAAGCTTCCTACTTAAGTCTCCAGCAGCTTGCTAGAAGAGGTGTAACAGGAGCAGAGCTTAAGTCCCATTCTATTGGGTGTGTAGAGAGCCAAGTTTGAGCTCTGGCTGCCCCTGTTTGCTGGCTGTTGGTGGTGTCTCTCTGTCATGGACCTCTGGAAGTGAGTCAGCTTCTTCTTCCATTGATGGTGTTTCCCCAGTATTCTGGAAGCTTGAAATAAGCCCTGTCCTCCCATAACTTGCTTTGGGTTAGGTGTTTGTCCAAGCAACAAGAAACTAACTGAAACAGAACCAAGAAGAGGATGCCATTGTTACAATGAATCTGACCATGTGAATTTTCATCATGTGTAATGTGTTGGCAGGAAGAATGTTGTAGGATTTTGTACTTTGGACTAGAGAAGCCTTGTAGTATGGTAAGCAGAGATTGATGGATTATTCCAGTGAAATTTTGAAAATGCTAAATGCAGAGAGAATTGTGGAGTGTGATGGCTTGGATTATAAACTTTCAAAGAGAAAAGAGAGAACTTTGCTGTAACAGAGCTACTAGCATAAAGCCTGGCTAAAATCTTCTGACCATGCACAGAGAATCTGATTAAGATTGAATTTAAAAGTAATGAGCTGGTATGTTAGCAGAAGGTATAGAAAGAAAGAGGAAAAATGTGGGGTTTATCTTAGAAAAAAAGTCAAGCAACCTTAAAGTTCTAGTCATGGACTGGATTTAGGTTATTGAAACTGCAGTTGTTAAGCAGATTACCACCATTAAAGGTGGACCAACTTTTTTGCATTGAAACAATGGAAAAGATGCCTGATGGTGAAACCCATCCATGGAAGGCTCATATAAGTAAGAATACAAATTCTTTTGCAAGGAGGAGGCTTGAAGGGAAAAAAAAAATCTAACGATGTAGCCTGCTCTTTAAGGTCAAGGTTTATTCTTCCCTGGATTCACAAATTTGTCTATGCTACACACCTGGTACTGGTTTTTGAAGCATGTAAAGTATAGAGAAGTGAGTTATGAAGCAAAATCCAGTTTTATTCTTTGGAACTTTCCTGTGGGCAAAGCAAAGCAGCATTGAAATCCCTGTGTGTAGAATAAGGACATTGTATGAAGATGAACTAGATCCTCTGAGATGTGACATGTGAAACAGGAATTTTGCAATCCCTCTGTGGATACCCAGTAAGGCCTTTGTATGAACATGAACTGGTTTCACTTAGTGCTGAGATGGGACAATGGGAATCAGGCTTTAAATCCCTGTGTGGAGACCAAGTAAGGCCATTGTAGGGAGCTATGAAAATAAACCATGGTTTGAAGTGTATAACTAACTCCCAAAGTCCTACCCTCATTGATGTTTTGGATCTACCAGGACAGTAAAACAGCTGGCATTGAGAGGTGTTGGTTGAAGGCAGAATTTTGCCAAGACTCCCGAGCTCAGCTGGAAGGAGGGAATTGGGCTTCAGTGATTTGTGTCACTGGTTATGGATGTTGGGCTTGAATTGTATATATTTGATGTTTGACAACTGGTTATTGCTTTTACACTGGTCCAGTCTCTCCTTGTTATACTTTTTTGAAATGGAAATGTTTGTGTGCTATTGTGTGTTGGAAGCATGTAATTTGTGTTTCAATGTATATATGTCTCAGAGTCAAGAAAGTCTTAAATCTCAGATGAGATTTTGGACTTTTTTGAACTATACTTAGGTTGGTGGAGACTATGAGGACCTTTGATGTTCATCTGAGTTCAAATGGCATTGTGAAATGGTCATGAATCTATGAGGGTCCAGGGTTGAACATAGTAGTTTGATGTGTATGTATGTCCCACATAGCCTCAGGAATTTTAGATTAAGGTTAAGTTTCCTACTTAAGTCTCCAGCAGTCTGCTGGAGGAGGTGTCACTGTGGCAGATCTTAAGCCCAGCCCTACTAGGAGTATTGAGAGCCAAGTTTGACTTCTGGCTGCTCTGGTTTGCTGATTGTTATTATGTCTCTATAATGGACCTATGGAAATGAGACAGCTTCTTCCAACATTAATGGCATTTTCCCTGAATTCTTTAAGCCTGAACTATTTATTTTTTCCTTCCAAGTAGCTACCTCTCATCAGATGTTTGTTCCAGCAAGGAGAAAGTAATTGCAACACTATGCAAATGTTATACAGTGTTTAAATTTGACTAAACATCCCAGTCTCCTCAAATATATATATAATATGCTTATTATGAAAACCTTCACTTTATTTTCTTCTATATTCTGTGATTATATTATTTTTATAACTCATAGCACACATACAGAGCTCCTTGCTCCTATTTAATTGCAACTTTGTACCTAACGAGCAACTTTGACTCATTTCTCCAATCACTATACATTACTGAGCCTCTAACTCCCATGCTTCCACTAAAATCTTATGGAAACAATATTTTATAATATTCTTGTGAGTGATATAAAGCAACAATTAGGAGAAAAATTACAGGCAACGAGTTTCAATTTCAAGTTATCTACGTAGAGTGAGGCTCTCTTGTTCTTGAGCATTAATTGATGGGATGCCATTCTAACAGGCCTGCCTCAGCTTTGTGGATCTGAGAGCCTATCCAGGCTGGTTGTCTGAGTTTCCTATTGTTATGGGGTATTTATCCCTTGGGTCCTATGTTTTTTAAGTTTTCTATTGGTTGCTATATTTTAATACCCATTGAAAACTGCAACTCCTAATGCTCCAAGTTAACTTGACTGAATACTTTACACTTGTTTTACATATGAAATCTTTTCTCCCTTATATCTTATTTTTACATACCTCAAGTCTCAGATATCTCTCCCTCTTCATTTCTTTTTTAAAATGTTTTATTTTTATTTATTTGAGAGAGAGAGAGAGAGAAAAAGGCAGATAGAGAATGGGTGCACCAGGGACCCCAACTGCAAATGAACTCCAGATGCACGTGCCACCTTGTGCATCTGGCTTAAATGGGTACTGGGGAATCAAACCTTGGTCCCCAAGCTTCATCTCCCCAGCACCCCTTCCTTATTTCTAACTACTGCCTCACTTTAAATTCCTATGTGCAGTGGATCTTTTCCATATCTTTTCTATGTCCTCTGCTTTTGTGGCCCCTAGACAAACACACATGTGCTTGCACACACATACATGGGGGGCAGACAGTGTTCCAAAGAGCAGATGTCTAACTAGTGTCTTGGGAAAAAAAAAGAGTGAATAAGAAGTTTAATTTATCTTAGTTTATTATTTGTACGCTGAGTAAAGTGAACAAATACAAGTTTATTTTAATTCATATGGCAAAGGAAAAACTACAGGGCAAACTAGGAGTTCCAGAATGTATTTTTCTTTTCCTCATTGGTGATGGCATATTTCTATGAAAATGACTTTTCTAATTCCATGTTACTTTATACTGCATTAAATAGAAACTGATTTAAGAATTTGTTAATTTAAAAGTAACATTTTTTTAGGTTCAAGATTAACACAAGAATAAATGAATCAAGCATTATTTTAAAAAAGACTCAAGCATAAAGGCCAAAAACAGAGATTGTGAAACATTAACCTTACATTAAAGAAACATTTGAAAGATAGCAAAGAAAATGATGACTGCAACTTATCTATGTATAGCAGGAAGACATACACTTTGTTTCCTACAGCTCATAAACTTTCCGTTCCTTTCAAAACTAACAGCTCTTCAATCAGGAAGTAAAAGGATACTGTAGCCCAGGCTAGTTTTTGGAGGAGCTGTGGGACTTGCACCTGCGCTGAAGCCTGGCCATGGCCATAGGGCAACCCAACGCTGCAGCTCTATTTTCTGCTCTCTCTGCTTGATCTCTCAGAGCCTCCTCATAAAGTTTAGGGAAGGAACTAGGGAATACATCGTGGATCTTAGCCCAGACTTCTAGGACTTTCATTTTGCTGGTTTCTATATAGGACTGGGAACCCCAAAGGAAATCATATCTTGGAGGGTCACTGCCAGGCACCTGACGGATCTCCAAATAATTTTTCTGAACTAGCTCTTTAGTGATAAGGTTTTGGGGATCCCCAAATATGAAATGGTCCCGCCCTGCATATACCCCAAACATACTTAGGAATCCCCAGACATCGGTGTGTGTGGCACGGTTGCCCTTTGCAAAGATCAGACCAAGGATGGTCATCAGGAGACCCATCTTGGGTAACCCTTTGTTGCAACTCAGAATTTCAGCATGGGTGAGGCCCAGCTTGCTGACAACAATATAGGTGTGAGTGGTGCGACTGATATGCTTCACCTCCAACCCGAAAACCATTTCTATGCGTGCAGAGGTCTTCCTGAGGATGTCAGGGAAGTGCGCTTTGTACTTCACGGTGATGACATTCAGCATATCTCCCTCTGTAAAGGTTTCTTCCACCTTGAACTTCTCCAGCAGAAACATCATCAAAATAGTAACCTTCCTGGTGAGAACATTTGGGCATATAGGATGAGTGGTGATGCCTTCCTGGGAAGCACTAGAATTCCTCACGGAGACATCTACAGCAGAACCCTGAGCATCCACATTAGAACCTGTGCATGACCTGCCTGCATGACGAGACCCAGGGGATGCAGCCCCATAGGAAGTGCTGGCATGGTCAGACCCTAAGGGACCATCTTGGCCAACCTGGCCAGTAGGAGGAGACTGTGCTACCTCCTCCTCCGCAGGAGGCTGAGCTTCCTGGATATTTTGGCCCTCACCACGTGCCTGTTGACGCTTTGCACGGGAGCGACCCTTGCTTTTGTGGCCCCTAGGCATGATGGCTGTGCTCAAAGATAAGCACGTAGAAGTGTAGAAAGGGTAGCTGCTGGCCGGACAGGAACCTGGAGAGAGGAGAATGATAATGTGTGAGCACTATAACCTTTAGCAGGTAGAGAGGGAGTTTGCACAAAAAGGCCCATTTTTACTGCTTTCAGTGAAGATACCTGTCTGGGAAGTAGTCACCAGGCTCCTGTTACCCAGTTCACTCTTCTTTCTGAGAACCCTGTGGATGAAATGAGAGTTTAAGTCACTACATGACAACCCAGTCTGAGGCTCTCTGAGGTAATAGCAGGAGTTTCCCCAGAGTCCCTTTTGTAATCAGGACTGAGTCTCCTCATTTACATTCACAAGCATCATGTAAACCTTTAACAAGTTACAGATTCCTGCTTCCCTCTGCTGATCTGAAGTCAACAGTGTGGTCTACCCTCCCACCACACAGTGGGAGGGAAAGAAGGAGAACTTCTTCGACCACAGGCCCGCACTCAGGAACATAGAGAGTTATTAGGCTTAATGACCAGACCTTTCATGCCGCCTCCCCACACGCATTCCCTTCTGTGAATGTTGCCAGGCATCTTGTGCAAATCTCCCACTTTCCCCAGGACCGTGGTGAAGTGACACCTCAGTATTTAGCTCTGCCTTGACCCAGCCCGGCAGCCATAATGGAGCACCATTGTGTATGCCCTGTCTTCTGGACCGCCTCCCCTCTAGCTCAGTTGGGCCTGAAAACTCCCTTGTGCTTCAGTCTTAGTCTTCCATTGCCTCCACTTCCAAGCCTTCTCCATTCCTTGAGAAGGGAGCACAAACAACCAGGCCTCAAATGAACCTGCCAGGCCTCTGGCCATTATGGCCACATCTGGGAACTCTGTAGATGAGGGTGGTAGCACCCATGTATGCTGGGGACCCACAGCGGGTTTGGGAGAGTTACATTTCATTTAGTTTATTGCTCAAGGCACCTGAAGACCCCTGGGAAGGTCTTGCACCTCACTTCAAGGACCACAGGGTGCATGAGGTGGTCTCAAAGGGACCTGCCAGCCTCGGCTATGATGGCCACATCCGGGAACTCTGTAGATGAGGGTGGTAGCGTGCGCTGGGGGACCCACAGCGGGTTTGGGGGAGTTACATTTCACTTAGTTTACCGCTCAAGGCAACCGAGGACCCCTGGGAAGGTTTCACACCTCACTTCAAGGGCCACAGGGTGCATGAGGTTGTCTCAAAGGGACCTGCCAGCCTCGACTATGATGGCTACATCCGGGAACTCTGGAGATGAGTGCCGCAATATCGACCATGTGGCTACCAGGTCTTAGGGAGCCCAAGGATTGTGTTGGGGACCCACAGCAGGTTTGGGGGAGTTACATTTCACTTAGTTTACCGCTCAAGGCACCCGAGGACCCTGAGAAGGTCTCACACCTCACTTCCAGGACCACAGGGTGCGTGAGGTCGTCTCAAAGGGACCTGCCCGCCTCGGCTATGATGGCTACATCCGGGAACTCTGGAGATGAGTGCCGCAATATCGACCATGTGGCTACCAGGTCTTAGGGAGCCCAAGGATTGTGTTGGGGACCCACAGCAGGTTTGGGGGAGTTACATTTCACTTAGTTTACCACTCAAGGCACCCGAGGACCCTGAGAAGGTTTCACACCTCACTTCCAGGACCACAGGGTGTGTGAGGTCGTCTCAAAGGGACCTGCCCGCCTCGGCTATGATGGCTACATCCGGGAACTCTGGAGATGAGTGCCGCAATATCGACCATGTGGCTACCAGGTCTTAGGGAGCCCAAGGATTGTGTTGGGGACCCACAGCAGGTTTGGGGGAGTTACATTTCACTTAGTTTACCACTCAAGGCACCCGAGGACCCTGAGAAGGTCTCACACCTCACTTCAAAGACCACAGGGTGTGTGAGGTCGTCTCAAAGGGACCTGCCAGCCTCCCGCCATGACGGCCTCATCCGGGAACTCTGGAGATGAGTGCCGCAATATCGACCATGTGGCTACCAGGTCTTAGGGAGCCCAAGGATTGTGTTGGGGACCCACAGCAGGTTTGGGGGAGTTACATTTCACTTAGTTTACCACTCAAGGCACCCGAGGACCCTGAGAAGGTCTCACACCTCACTTCAAAGACCACAGGGTGCGTGAGGTCGTCTCAAAGGGACCTGCCAGCCTCCCGCCATGACGGCCTCATCCGGGACTCATGGTAGCGACCATGAGCTACCAAGTCACAGGGAGCCCAGGGATTCTGTTGGGGGACCCACAGTGGCTTTGGGGAAGTTACATTACACTTAGTTTACTACTTGTGTCACCTGAAACCCCCAGGGAAAGTCCCTCACCTCACCTCACAGACTGACCACAGGACACATCTGGCGTCTCACATCAACGGCTATACCCACAGACAGCTTTCCACCGGAAGTCAGCCCCACCGGAAGTCAGTGCCCCTATTTATGTGTACCTGGTTCTTTCTATAGAAAATTGGTGGGTAAGCTGAGTCAGTCCTCTTTTGTTCAGCTCAAGGACAGTTCCCAGAGAAGCACTTTTCATTAAGTTTATTCATTTCTATGATATCTCCTGCTCCAAGTGAGTTAAGATCTATTGTAATTTTCCTCAAAGTTCTGAATAGGAAGTAAGATGGAATAATGCTGAGCCTACTAGTCATGCCTGGGATTCCCCATAAGTTTTTGGATAGGGCACTATTAATGTTTCTTTTCTTTTGTTGTTGGTACCCTCAATCATCATAAACTAGTTGCTCCTTTCCTTTTCTTTTCCTTCAGGTTATAGCTTTGTAGCACAGACTGGTCTGGAATTCCTGATCATCTGCTGTATCCTGAGTTAACAATTATGCATCACAATATCTAGCCACTCCAGAATTTTCTTATGAGAAATCTTTTTTCTGTTTTTTTTTTTTTAATCATTATTTATAAGGAACATCTGGCTATGTCATCAAGGCTAGCCTCAAGCACTGTGTAGTCCAGCATGGAGCCAAACTGATACTGCACTTGCCACTGCTTCTTATGTGCTGGGAATCCAGGCCTGTATCATTATGCTCATATCTCACTAAACTGATTTTTTGATTACTTTTAGGTCCTCAACCCATTCACTCCTGTTGATTTGAGACCAGGCTTTCAGACTAAACACCATAATTTCCTATGGGGTCATGTATTTTGAGGGGTGTTGCCACTCTGTCCTCACATGAGGTTCCAGTTCTGACTTCTGACAGGGCCTGAGAATATAGCATTTTATCATAAGACATCAACTCATTCTTCCAATCATGGACTGCAACAATCCCAAGGAGAAAGTGAGGAGGCTTGTTAACCTGACAATCATGTCTAAGTCCTCTGATGACTGACATGAGAGTATGTTCAAAAGTGAATGTCATTTGTAGTCACAATGATACCTGCTATTTTAACTTTATTTCTATGGACATATTGTGTTAAATAATAATACAATAAAATAATTATGGCCACTCCTCATCCACTAGACATATTTCACATTATTAGCCCAGTCTCTCAACTCACATTTTCTGAACTATCTCAAATATTTTACTGCACTAATATGAATTCATAATCATGGCAGATGCAATTTGCTACCTCAGATTTCTTTAAGGAAGAGATAAAAGGAATTATCATAAGGTGTAGTAAAAGAAACATAGGCCAAAATTTAAAACTTTTCCTGCAGTCAACACTGTCAGTTTTTTTCTGCCATTAGGCTACAGACCACCTTCCCTTTTAGAGCACATTCACACACAGGTTGTACTTCTGTACAGAGTTAGTGGCACTTGCGCCTAATATGAATGTTTTTTTAACTCCTTAGATTTTTTTCATAGTAAATTTTTGTTATAGTAAGTAAAAGTTTGAGTATAGATTTAATCTTCATACCCATGTGTATGTAAATAAATATGTAAAGAATTTAAGTGTCATTGACATTCTTACAATAGTCTCTTCTCTGATGAGTAAACCAATATACATCTCTACTGTAGATTTATTTTTCATGAATCTATCAATAAGTTTTTATATTTACTTCCATAAAGAATTTGTACACTGTTGTTTATTTTTATATTGAGAATATTTTGGATATTCTTTTTGCTTTGACAGGTATATTTTGCAGTAACTATTTTAAATGAATAATATTTTTTTTGTACATCACCCTTATACATTGCCTGCATATTTAAACATTTTTCTGTATCAATTATTTTTGGTAAGTCTGCATGTATCGTATTATATAATAACTTTACAAAAAATGGGTTTTACTTTGACATTTTCTTACATTTATATCATATATTTAGCTGGGCATGGTGGGGCATACCTTTTTAATCCCAGCACTCAGGAAGCCAGGGTAAGAGGATCACCCTGAGTTGAAGACCAGACTGGGCTACAAAGTGAGTTTCAGGTGATCCAGGACTAAATCCTGCTTCAAAAAGAAAAACAAAAACAATCAAGGGGCAACTATATCCTATATTTAATCATATTATCTTCTTTTGTGTGCTTTCTATTTCCCATACTCCTTTCTTCTTCTTCATCCTTAGTAGTAACCTTTGATTTTTATATACTTAAAAAAATTATGAGTGGAAACTTGTAATACTTGTCTTTACATGTCTGGTTTACTTTGTTTATCATGTTTACCTCCACATGTGTCCAGTTTTATTCAAATGCCTTGTTTATTTGTCTTTATGTTCAAATAAAATTATTCTGTTCTATATATGTCACAATTTTTACCCATTTATCTGTTGATAGCTACCTAGGTTGATTCCATCACAGGGCTATTGTGAACTGTGCTATCAGAAAGATGTGTACACAGCTATCTCTATTGTAAGCTGACTGAATATTTTCTGCATCTATTGAGAGTTTGTATAGCAAGATTATGTGGCACTTCTATTTTTATTCTTTTGAGAAAACTTCTGATTTCCATATTGGCCAAATTAATTTACATGAATATTATTCTGATTTCCTTGCACCCTAACCAGAATTTGCCGCACTCACTGGCAGGTAGGGTTGTAGGAGAGCCCAACCCACTGGTCTCTTCCTGGGGCTGAGCGGGATGGTGAATGTCTTCAACGCAGTCCCTCTCCTAGGCACCGGAGAAAAACCACACTGAGTCGGAAGACTTGTCGAAGCAGGATCTCACTTTATTGTAACAGGCACGTGTTTATATAGCATTGAGAATGAAGGCGGGGATCTCAGGAAAGGATGAGGTGTAAGGGCCAGTAGCATATCGCGACTTTTGAAATGATTGGTTCTAAGTGCATGCGGGAACTCTGAACTTTTTTTGCAGAAGTAGCAGGCTAAAGGCAATTTGGGTCCCTGCTGAGTTATAGCTGGCCAGTGACAGGTTGCCAAACTCTAGTTAGGCTCAGGAAGTTCCACTAGGCCTTGCCTCCAGGCCTCTCAAGGCCCAACAAGAATTTATTGATTTTTTTTTCTTGATGATTGCCCCTCTCATTAGGTGAGATAACATGGGAATAGAGTATTGATAGATCAAATTATTCATCATTTTCTCATGTACTTATTGGCCATTTATATTTATATTTCAATTGAAATGTGAATTAACTAATTTGTCCACTTATTAATTTGATTATTTATGTTTTGTTGTTTAACTTTTGAGTCCTTTATATATTATAAATACTAATACTCTGTAGGATGAATAACATTCAATGACTTTATTCTATCCAGTTGACTGTTCTCCCTGATCATTCTATTCTTTGCTATGTAGAAGCTTTTCTTGACTCCAATTTGTTTATTCTTGTCATTATTTCCAAGTATTTTAGTGATCTTTTACACTTATATATTCAGTTATTTTTTCCTAAAGTTTCCATTAGTAGATTTGAATATTCATGCCTCACATTAAAATCTTTGTTTAATTTTGAGTTGATTTTTTTTTTTTAGAGAGAGATAGAGAGCAAGAAAGAGAGAGAGAGAGAATTGGCATGCCAGGACTTCAGTCACTGAACTCAAACTCCAGACGCTTGTGCCACCTAGTGGGCATGTGTGACCTTGTGCTTGCCTTACCTTTGTGCATCTGGCTTATGTGGGATCTGGAGAGTTGAACATGGGTTCTTAGACTTTGCAGGCAAGCGCCTTAACTGCTAAGCCATCTCACTAGCCCTTGAGTTGATTTTTTTTTTTTTTAACAGGGTAACAGACAAGAGTCTAATTTCAGCCTTCTATATCTGGATAGCCAATTTTTACAGCTCTAGTTTTTAAAGAGGTTCTGTTTTCTCTAGTCTTTGTCTTTGGCATTTGTAACCAAAATGACATGATGCATCATTTAGTCCAATAAAAGGTTACACCATATTTTACATTATGATTACTTCTAGAAAAAATAAATTTTGTATCTTTATTGTGTTTGTGTATTAGATAGAGATGTTCATTCAATTATGCTGTACAGCTAGAACTTTTCATTATTATAATCTATGCAATATTGTCAGACATCAATCACTCTTATCCTTAATCCTGTAAGAGGTATAGGATGCCAAATTTCTGATTCTAAAATTCTCTTCAGTTTATTACCCAAGATTCTTTAGTTATATCTTTTTCACTGTTCATTACTTATTGCCTTATAATTTTGGTAATATTTATTTATAATATACTCTGATTAATATTAAATCCATCCTGCATCCAAGATTCAAACAATGTTCCTAATACCACTTATTTCTGTTTCACTAATTTATAATCTAAAATACTTATAAAGTTATTGACATAAGTCATTCAAACAAATGCATTTTACTAGTTTTGTCTTCTGTTTTGTAATTCTTTGATTATGTGTTTACCTTCATCCTTTTTATTGGCATTTTCTCTGTTTTATATGATATTATTGCTTTAATTTTATGAATTATTTGGATGTGTAAAACTCATTTTTTTCTTATAAACATACTTCATAGTTTTGGTTTAGCTTTATCCCTGGATTTGATCCCCTTAGGTGGCCTAGACTACCCAGGAACATGTTTTGTAACTAAGGCTGGCTTTGAATTCTGACCCTCTTGTCAGCCTCCAAAGCATTACAAGCCTGTGCCACCATACCTCATTTCATGTTTAATGAAATGTATCATCCTGTGAGTGCCACCTGGGATATTTATAATAATAGTGCTAGGAGAGTTTTTGTGTAGTGCTTAACTATCTTTAGCAATGATATATAATAAAGTGAACATAGAAATGTATATGTATAGATTTTATGAATATAGTTATGAACACAAACACTATGGTGTGTAAAAGTTACTTTGTTGAAGAAGAAATAAAATGGATTCACATTGGAAAGGAAGAGCTCAAACCAACATTGTTTGTAGATGGTAAAATTTTATACATTAATAAACCAAATACAAAGGAAAAGAAAAAACCTCATAGAGCTGATAAACTCTTTTAGCAAAGTGTCCGGATATAAAATAACACATAGCACTCAGTAGTGTTGTGTATACCAATGGCAAACATATGGAGAAATAAATAAGAAAAACAGTCCCATTTATAATAGTCACAAAAAATTAAATAGAATATCCCTAACCAAGGAAGTGAAAGATTTCTACAATGAAAACATTAAACTACTAAAGAAAGAAACTGAGAGACATGAGAAGATGCAAAGTCCTCCCATCCTCATGAATCAGAACAATCAGAAAATGGCCATCATACCAAAAGCAATATACAGATTAAATGCAATTCCTGTCAAAATTACTGGGCCATTATTCACAGAAATTGAAACAGATAGTGTAAGAATTTATGTGCAATCACTAAATGTCTCAAATAGCTAAAAATATCCTCAGCAAAAAATTCTACCAGTGCTATCACCATACCTGATTTGAAGATGTACTACAAAGCCATAGTACAAAGAATAGCAAGATACTAGCAGTCACCTGATATTTGACAAATAATCCCAAAACAGACATTGGAGAAAAGATAGCATTTTCAATAACTGGTGCCAGGGAAATTGAATAACCTCATATGGAAGGGCAAATCTAGTCCCTCTTTTCCAGCCGTGCACAAAAATAACTCCAAATGGATCAAGGTCGCCAATTTAAGACCTGAAATTCTACATCATCTACAGTAAAAAATAGGCATAGGGAAAGACTTTCCAAATAAAACTCCAGTAGCCCATGGAATTATACAAAAACTTGAAAATTGGGATCTCATGAAATTAAAAAGCTTTTGTACATCTCAATCAATACATCAATAGGATCAACAGATAACCTACATAATGGGAGAAATTTTTTACCAGCTATACATTTGACAGAGGTTTAATACATAGAATATGTAAAGAATACAAAAACCAAAGCAATAAAAATGCAAGCAAATCATTCAAAACTGGCATAACAAACTCAACAGAGAGTTCTCATAAGGGGAAATACAAATGGTGAATAGACATTTAAAAAGATGTTAGCCATTAGGGAAATGCAAATTAGAATAACTTTGAAATTCTATGTGATGCAGTCAAAATATCAAATTACAACAAATGCTTGCAAGGGCTTGGGGAAAACAGAAACCTTATCCACTGCTGGTGGTACAAACTTATATAGCCACAAGGGAAATCAATATAGCTATGCCTGCTTGTTTCTTATTCCCATTTGCTTGGAATAACATTTTCCACCCTTTTATCTTATCTGTCTTTGGTGGTGAGGTGGGTTTCTTGACAACAACTGATTAAGGGGTCTATTTTTCTGATCCACTCTGTTAGCTTATGTCTATTGATGGCTGCATTAAGGCCATTAATATTTAGGGTAATGACTGTGAGGTTTGATTTGATCCCTGCCATATTGTGTTGATTTATGTGGTTTGGTGTTTTCAGAGTTTGGTTGTTGTGATTCGCTTCCTGTAAGTACTTGAGGTTGACTATTTGATTCTTCTGTGTGGAGAATTACCTGAAATACTCTGTAGGTTTGGGTTTGTGTTCATATAGTTGTAAAGATGAGTTTTGTCATGGAATGTTTTTCTTTCACCATTTATTATGAGGGATACTTTTGCTGTGTAGAGTAATTTGGGTTGGAAGCCATAGGTTCTTAGACTTTGCAATGTTCCATTCCAGGCCCTTCTGGCTTTCAGGGTTTCCATTGAGAAGTCTAAAGTGATTCTGATGAGGTTACCTTTAAATGTGATGTGCTGTTTTTCCCTAGGTGCTTTTAGGATTTTCTCTTTGGTGTCAATGTTTAGAGTCTTAATAGCAATATGTCCTGGAGAGTTTCTCCTTTGGTCCAGACTGTTTGGAGTTCTGTTAGCTTCTGGTATCTTGATGGGCTTTTCTTTTGTGAGAATAGAAGAGTTTTCTTCAATAATTTTGCTAAATAAGTTCTTCATGCCTTTGGTCTGAGTTTATTCCCCTTCTGACATTCCCATGATCTGAATGTTAGGACGTTTAAGGGTATCCTATCGTTCCCTCATGTTCTGTTCACAGAAAACTTTGAACTTATTGAGACTTTTGAAAGCTCAAATTGTTTCTTCTGTTTTATCTTCCAGTTCTGAGTTTCTATCCTCTACATGGCTGACTCTATTCTTTTTTTTTAATATTTTTTGTTCATTATTTATTTATTTATTTATTTGAGAATGACAGACATAGAGAGAAAGACAGATAGAGGGAGAGAGAGACAATGGGCGCGCCAGGGCTTCCAGCCACTGCAAACGAACTCCAGACGTGTGCGCCCCCTTGTGCATCTGGCTAACGTGGGACCTGGGGAACAGAGCCTCGAACTGGGGTCCTTAGGCTTCATAGGCAAGTGCTTAACCGCTAAGCCATCTCTCCAGCCCACTGACTCTATTCTTGAAATCAGTATGGAAGTTCCTCAAAATTCTAAAAGTAGATCTACCATTTGACTCAACTATATCACAGCTGGGCTTATATTCTAAAGACTCTATACTTTATTACAGAAATGCCTTCTCAGCCATATTTGTTGCTGTTCTACTCATAATAGCTAAGAAGTGGAATCAGCCCACATGCCCAACAAATGATGAATGGTTGATGAAGATGTGGTACATATACAAAATTTAATTCTACCTACAGTAAGGAAAAAGGAAGCAATGAAAACTTCATGAAAATGGAGGGACTTGGAAAGAGTCATACTAGGTGACATAAACCAGGCTCCAAAGAAGAATGCTGCATGTTTTGTTTTTGGAATTCCTAACCAGGAAGACCTTGATCTGTTTATAAATTATAGTAAGTATCTGTAGTGTTAGAAAGAATAAGACTTAGAAGAAAAACAGGGAGGGGGGAGAGAAGGGGATACTTGATAAAGGACAGAATACAGGGGATGTATTGGGGTTGGAAGGGGTAAGAGAGGGTGGGTGGAAGTACATACTTGAAACTAATGAAGGCATGAATCAGTACCATACCTTTGTCTTGGTTAACTAATTAAAAGATACAACTTTAGTTAGAAAGAGGTAGATACTTTGGGCTAAAGTACCCGTGGGGAGGAGAAGGCTTAGCTCTGAAATCATAGGCTCTTGCTTGTATCCCCACGTTCAACTGGGTTACCAACCCCACAGTGAGGTGTTGTTCAAGGAGGCCCATTAAGCCTCCCAAACAAGGCAGGCCATTGCCAAAACACTTGGTTACCTACTTGAAGACTCTATTGCTGAAAACACCATAGGCTGCAGTCATAGGACATCAAGAGATCATGCTGGAACTGAAACGGAATTCAGCTCCCTGCTGGCTGACCCTCACTGTGATGGAAAGTGTCATGGGAATTTATGTGGGATAATGATCACCAATAGTGTGAACATGTAGGGGACTCCTGCAAGCTACAAAAATCTATTAACCAAGCAAGATATACATACCTGTGCAATAGCGGCACACAGGCTAAACTACAGGGATAATCAACTACTCTCTGGACATGATACATGCTTAATGGGAGGGTATTCACACCTGTTACTGAGAACCAAGTCAGTAGCCTATGAGTTGGAAAGTCATAGATGCTAGAAAGAAGCTACCACTGTTCTTTGACCAAAAAAAAAAAAATAATAAGGTTATGTCCATCAAAAATTATTCTAAATGTATATGCTTATATCCTTTGATCCGTGCTGTTATCATTCTTTGTTAGAGAATCAGCTTCTTATAGAGAGAAGAAAATACCAGGAAGACCCAGCAGAAGGAAAAGAAATCCAGTTCTCTAGCATTACATGAGTCATCTCTATCATCTTCCAGGGACCAGGAAACATTACAAAGAAAGTGATGGATGATATATGAGTGATGCTCCCACTGGTAGCCTGAACGAGAGACACTGAGGAGATTCACAATTCATCAGAGCAGAAAATCAAAGGCTACTGAGAGCTCAACTCTAAAGGTGACATATAACATGTCTTCCAAGGCTCAGAGAACATTTCAGAAGAGGGGCAGAAAGATTGTAAGATTCACATAGTGGGAAGGAGTAACATGGGCATTGTCCAACCTCCAAGCCCTATAGAGACTGACTGGTGCATTCATGATCCTACAGTGAATACTAATAACTTCCATTTAGGAGGGCCCTCAGTGGAATAGGGGCAGAAATAAGGGATGATAAGAGTTTAAAAACCCAATGGGAACATGACCAATATGAAATATGTTAAAACTAACTTAAAAATAATTTGTTGAACTACAGCAGAATTATATGAAAGAAGTTTAAAAATCCATTGAGTTGTTTTACTGTGTTATAATTTACTTACTAATGATAGAGAAAAATTTGATCAAATTGAAATGCTGGTGGCAGATAGCCTTTTCTTTAGTAGGAATGAAAGTATCTTAGCATGTGAAAATCAAATAAAAAATAATTATCCAATAGAAAGTGTTTATGAATGATTCAAGAGAAAATAATTTATTCTAAGCATATAACTCAGTGAGGATTTACTTGAAAATATTTTGGAGCAATTTCAGGTTTGCATGAAAATTAGGCAAAATATTCAGAGTCTATAGTCATCAAATTTCTTGTCATGAAGTTTCTTTAGATATGATAACTTTCAATACTGTACTATATGTGCAACTATAAATACACTACTATTGATACATTTTATTAAATGAAATTCGTATTAGGATTCACTTGGTTAAATATTTAATTGGTTTTAAAAATGTATGGTACATATCCATCAGTATAGTATCATATGCATGTTTTAAATAAAATAAAATCCTTTTTATTCCACTTCTTTGTTAAATTCTATCCAAACAATTGAGATTTTTAATGGTTTTCATAATTTGGCCTTTCCCATAATTTAATATTGTTGGAATAGTGTGTAACCTTTTTCAGATATTCCACTTTCACTTTACTACATACATTTAGGGTTTCCCTATGTTTTTATAATGACTTAATGACACTTTTTTCATTATACCACATTATTCTATTGTATAATGGAGATATCAGACTTTGTTTATCTTTTCACATGTTTAAGAGCATTTTGATTTCTTCTATGTTTTCAAAATTATGGAGAAAGTGTGATGATGAATTCTGTACAGGTTTTTCTGTAAATAGTTTTATAATCATTTTGAATAACATCAAGGAGTGAAATTGTTGGACAATAAGGGGAGTATATTTGATTTTGTATTAATTTGACTCTGTACAAGCATTAAATAAGATATTCAATTGTTCACAATCCTTTTCATCATTTGAAATTGTGTTTTGGATTTCAGCCATGCTAATAGGTTTCTAGTGTTTTCTCATTGTTTTAATATCTGGTTCCATAATATTTCGTTACATTAAACCTATCTTCATGTGCTCATTTGTAGAAAAAACAATACTATTTGCTAACAAGTATATAGTAGCATTCACTAGTGAGTGAATGTGGGCCCATCATTTGCTATTTTGGAAACTTATTCACTATCATTAATTTCATTCAGTGATATAAGCCTATTCAGATTTTTTTTAACTTCATAAATTCATCTAGGCATCTTTTAGTGAACAGATTTATTTCATTTAGGTTATCATATTTATGGGACTAGACTTGTTCTTAATATTTCTTAATCATACTTTTAATGCCAATGGAATCATTTTTAAATTTATTCTTATACAACATTTCTTTTGTTTCCCTCCATGGAATCATTACTGATGGCCCCTATTTGATTTTGACATTAGCATTGTGTATTTTCTCCCTTCTTAATGTGGCTGGAGGTTTTTCCACATTATAAATCTTACTAACATATGGGCTTTCATTTTTATAGATTTTCTCTAAAAGCATTTTCAGTTTCATTTTTTACTGTTGTAATTTGTATATCTTACCTTAATTATTTTTACCTTTTTACTCTAATGTCCTAAGGTAAAAAGCTTAAGGATTAGATTAAATATTATTTGTTATTAGTAATCACTCTTACAAATTTCACTCTAGGGCTGGAGAGATAGCTTAGTGGTTAAGGTGCTTGCCTGCAAAGCCTAAGGACTGACATTTCACCCTCCATATCTCATGTAAGCCAGACACTCAAACGTGAGGCAAGCGTAAGGTCACACAAGTGTTTTGGGATTTTATTGCTTATTATTCTCTTACTAATTTTCTACCTTAATTTCATTGTGGCCTTAAGATTATGCTATGTAATATGTCTGTTTCTTTACATTTGTTGGTGTGTATCAAGTAGGATATAATGTATTCTTTTTGTATGTATATTATATGTGAAGTTGAAAAGTGGATACTCTTATAGTTTTGATAAGCATTGCATAAAAAACATAGAGTTCTCAATAATTGGTTGACTTTTCAAATATTTCTTAATTATTTGCCTTTTGGAGTTATTAACTACTCCTAGAAGAGTGTTGAAATCTTTCACTATTTGAATGAATATATTTCAGCATAATTTGCCTTATATATCACAAATTAGCACATATTGGGGCTTTCAGTGCATATACTGGTCTGCGTCATTCCAAAAGTCTTCTATATGAGTTTGCTTCTAATATTTATAGTTTTTTTGCTCAGTTTTTCTTTCTTTTGTTCTAAAATGATTGATTATGAACTTTACTGTATGAACATATTGCACATTAGTCACATTCCCATCTAATCATGCATTTATGTTCCTTCTTCCCTTCCACATTTCACTAAAGGCTATCCTCAGTGGGGTTATTAATATTCACTATGGGGTCATGGTTGTATCAGTCAGTCTCTGTTGGGAGGGGCGAATGCCTCAGGATACTCCTTCCAATCCTATGGCTCTTATAGGCTTTCTGTCCCCTCTTCTGCAGTGTTCCAAAAGGGTGGGTTATAGGTCTCCTTTAGAGTTGAGCTTTCTACATCCTCTGATTTTCTGCTTTGATGAATTTTGGGACTCCTCAGGGCCTACTGACTGGAGGAGATTCTCAGACTGCCGGTGAGAGAAGCACTCATATTTAATCTGCAAATTCCTCTGCAATGTTTCCTGGGCTCTGTCAGATGTGATAGAGATGGCTTGTTTGCTCCCAGGCAAGCAGCGTTTTATTTTATTTTTTTCTTGTTGAACTGATAGAACTTGGGTCTCCTTGGTATTAGCAGGAATCTGTAAAAATGCATCCAACCAAGAGTGAGAGCAGTATGGATCAAACTGGATAAGCACAGTCATTTAAAATCCTTTTGAATGGGCATGCTCTCTCATCATAGGTCAAAAACAGTGGAACTTCTTTCTAGAATGTATTAAATTCCTATCCATAGGCTTCTGACTTGATTCTCAGTACCAAGTATTAATTCTCTCTTACTGTGCAAGGCCCATATTTTATTAATGAGCAGTTGATTGTCCCCATCATAGCTTAGGTTCTACTGTTGCACAGGTTTATACATCTTGCTTGACTGGTTGATTTTGTAGCTTGCAGGAGTCCCTGCTTATTCACCCTGTAGTGACCATTATCCCCCAGAAGCTCATATAGCACTTTGCAGCATTATAAGGGAAACCTAGCAGGAAGCTTACTTCCTTCAAAGTTCCAGCTTGATCTCTCAATGTCCCATGACCACATTCTGCAGTGTCTTTAGCAATAGGTTCTTACCATTTAGGTCTGGGGGTTACCAAATGCTTTGGCAATGGGTTGCATTGTTTTGTGAGGTCTCGTGGGCCTCCTTGACCCACATCTCACTATGGGGAGTAACCCAGTTCTCGCACTGGAATATAGCAACAAAAGCTTATGATTTTCAGTTCACCTTTCACCATCCTTTGTGCAGTATCTCTGCCTGGACTAACACCCCTCCTTTACTGCATTTATATATTTTAACTAGCAAACCAGGAGGGGTGTTTAAGTGGCACTGATTCATGCTGCCAGTAGTTTTGTATGCTAGCCCCTCCAATGCTTCCTTATACAAGTCTACTCCAAGACCCTTCCACCACCTGTCTCTCCACTTGCCTGTCAATTGCCTCCTCTTCTCATGCCTCTCTTTTTCCCTTCTCACCAAGCCCCATTACAGCTACTTTCCAATGCTACTGATGCTCATTACAATTTATGAACAAATCAAAGTGTACCTGGTTAGGTGTGCATATGAGAAAGTGTGGCAATTGTCTTTCTGAACCTGGGTAGCCTCAGTTAGTATGACTTTTTCAAAGCCCACATATTGAATAGAATTGGTGAGAATGCGCAATCCTGTTTTGCTCCAGACATTAGTGGGAATGCTTCAAGGTTTTCTCCATTTGGTATGATTTGGGCCTTAAAGGGTACATTTTATATATAGGCCATATTATGTTGAGATATGATCCCTCCATCTGTAGTCTCTGTAGTATTTAATCACGATGGGATGTTGCACTTTTCCAAAGGCCTTTTATGCATAAATTAAAATGATCATGTGATTCCTATCCTTACGTCTATTTAGGTGATATTTACACATTTATTGATTTATATATGTTGGACCATCCTTGCATAGCTCAGATGAAACCTACTCCATTGAGGTGGATGATGCTTCTGATGTATTCTTGGATTTGAATCTTCAAGTATTTCATTCAAATTTTTG
This sequence comes from Jaculus jaculus, assembly GCF_020740685.1. NCBI lineage: Eukaryota > Metazoa > Chordata > Mammalia > Rodentia > Dipodidae > Jaculus > Jaculus jaculus. The sequence continues at coordinate 25,709,095 of NC_059125.1, forward strand.
CATCAAAATTCATCAGGAATATTGGTCTATAATATAATTTTCTTTTCTTATAGTGTCTCTGTCTAGTTTTAGCATTATAATTTTGGCTTCATAAAAGGAGTCAGGGAGAGTTCCTTGCTTTTAAATTGCATGAACTAACAAGAAGTGGTTTTAGTTCTTCATAAAATTTTGGTAGAGTGCTGGAAGATAGCTCAGTGATTAAGGCATTTTCTTACAAAGCCTACTGACCCGGGTACTCACATAAAGCTAGATGCACAAAGTAGCACATGTTTCTGGAGTTCATTTGCACTGACAGGAAGCCTTTGTTGAAGAAACAAGTCTTTACCCTATTTAAAGAAGTAAGTGTGCCCAATTTGGTATTTCACTCTGAGTGCTTAGGAAGAAAGAAGTACGGATTTGGGTGTCTCCCATTCTCTAGTTTAGAGTCTGGTGAAATCTGTGTCAATTATGTTCCTGTGAGATTTGATTTTGAATAATAGAATACTTAGTACATCTATCAAAATAAATTTTTATCTTCCTTAGCTGAAAGAGCATCATTATCCAATATTGAGTCTGCATCATGAAATCCTGTGGTTATGCTTGAAGGAAAAATCTCACAAAATTTTGAAGTTCCACTGGATTTATCAACTCTACAGAAAATTACTGCCTCCATCAGTGGCTTCTTTTCTTAGGGTTTGGCTCCTGATTGCTAGGCATTGTTCAGTATGATTTTCTAGTTTTTGAAATTAGCAGCTTTCCCTGTGACCTCACTTCTCTGAACCATGTAGGAATGCTTGCTGAGTTTTTGGTTCGTTCAGCTCTTTTCACATCAGGATTATTAGTCTCAACATGTAATCTCTTTGTTAGCTAGACTAGAAATGAGAAGTGATTAAGAAAACAAGTAACTTGTAGGTTTACTTTGTTTGTTTACAAAATCCATTTTTTCCTTTGTGTTAGATAAAGGGCTTTTTCTATTCCTGGCTGTTGCTCAGAGACCAATATCAATACTTCTAAGCAGCATTCGAGTTCCTATGACATTTTTTTTCCTCCATAGACCAGTCAAAACATAGAAGCTTTCTTTGTTAACACAAGCAGGATTGAAAAAGATAATTGACAACAAAACAACATCTTACATAATGTGAATTTATCAGGAGAATGTCTTCTTACAATTGATATGCAATATAATGAAATTAACATCTGAAATCTCATCAACCTTACCATAATCTGATCCTTAGAAACAAATTAACTTCCCTCTCTACATTTAAGAAAGAAGTCCCCAAGTTAGTATTACCAGGAGCGAAAGATGTTTAAGGAATCTCCAGATATTCTCTACCACATTTTACATTTTTAGGTCAAACAGTTTATAACTATATAAAATATATTCACTACTTTCAAAGGTACTTCCCAGTCATAACTTTATTGAAATATTTCATATTTCATCAAAATCACATCCACCTGATGATGAGTCACATGTGGAAATAGTTGTTAAGTATACCAGGAAATAAAAGAAATCACCTGCCCCACCCTCTGTACACACTGGTAGAGTAGGTATAGGAACATCTGTAGACATACTTCTATATATAAAAACATAATTTGAAGTATGAAAGCATAATTTATAATAATACATTTGAGATATTAACAAGCAAAGACTTTTTCCTTGGTAAGACCTTACAGCCTAAAAAGCATTATTACGCTGTCTCCATCTGGTGGGGTTTGACTTCTACCCTCCTTAGAATACTTTATTTTTAAAAATCCTCTGCGTTTGTGGGTGGGAAAGTGGTGCATGCATGCCACAACATATGCATAGATGTCAGAGGACAACCTCGGCTATCTATCCCTGCCTTCCAACTAGTTTGAGTCAGGGTCTCATGTTGTTTGCCACTGCTTAAACCAAGCAAGCTAGCCTGAGAACCTCCATGGATTCTCCTGTCACTACCTCCCATCTTAGTGGCCCATGTACCATTGTGTCCATCCTTATGTGAGTTCTAGGATTTGAACTCAGGTTGTCACACTTATGGGGTAAATGCTTTACCCACCGCACCATTTCCCCAGTCCATTCCCCAGTCAGTTCTCATCCTTACTTTCTAATGGTAAATTAATACAGTTTTGTAGTTGAGAATGTTGAGAAATAACTTACCAAACTGTGATCAAATGGACTGAATTGAATATCCAGAATCTCAGGTTCAACAATAACTGTTAAGGGCTATGTTACATGCTTGACTATAGTTGATCAGATCTAAAACATATCACATGAGGTCCTGGAACTAATTCACCACTCCTACAACCTTTCCTCAAAAGCCACAGTGTTATGTTGAAACATCAGCACCAATGCAAACCACAGCTACCACATTCTTCCACAGGACAGACGAAGAGTACCACAGAATACTTATACTTGTTTTTATTATGTAGACCTGATATTAAAATTACTTATATTTAGGGGCTAGAGAGATTGATTAGTGGTTAAGATGTTTCCCTACACAGCCAAAGGACCCAGGTTTGATTCCCCAGGACCCACATAAGCCAGTTGCACAAGGTGGCACATGCGTCTGGAGTTCATTTGCAGTGGCTGGAGGCCCTGGCATGCCTATTCTTTTTTCTGTCTCTGTCTGTCTGTCTCTCTCTGCTTCATTCTCTCAAATAAATAAATAAATAAATAATATAATATAAGTATTAATTATATTTAGGAATTAATTGGAAAAAAGATGAAGAATGAAAAAATGGAGGAAAGAAAGAAGTAAAGAAGTGAGGAAATCATTCGCATTATATAGCATAATGCTACAAGTATAATATACACCATATCCCTTTGTGTCCAATATTAGCCTTCCTCTAGTTCCAGAGTTGAATGTGCTATTCAACCGCAATATGAACCATCTTCCTCTGATTTTGGTAACAGTGTAAAAGGCTAAGTACAGGGCCCTGGAACATGCCCTAGCCATTAACAGTAACACAAACTTTTGCATCAACTCGGCCTTGAATTCTTCTCACCTCTTATAGCCTCTAGGTGTAGAAAGGATCAGAAACCTATCAATGACTTTAGTCAACAATTTCAGGCCTCTCATTCCTTATATACCCAGTATAAGTCTCTGAACTCTATAGAATTCAAAGCAAGAAGGATCGCTATTGGGAGCTTGCTGGTATTTCAGGTACTTTACTTATAGCACTTCTCTCATGAGCTTTCTGGGTTGAAATGATTTGTCCCGATACATGTCAGGGTCAGGTTTGGGAGTTCACAGATGTCCTTCTCAATGACATATTTGTTTTGAGGATTGAAAACTCAGGGGCCTAGATTTGTGTTTCCCACCAGTCAAATCCCCTGAGTTTTCAACCAGGCCCTTAGAAAGAAGACCTGAGCCACAAGACACTGGAAAGGGTATGATGAAGACCAACCTTAATCTTCTATAGCTTCCTTCCCTCCCTCTCCCTTTCCCTCTCTCAGCTCTCTATCTCTCTCTTCTCTCTAATTCTTGTATATTAGTTATCTTTTTCCTTCTTTCCTTAGTGGGCACTGATCTTTAACTCCCACTACCAGCATGGGGCTATCATCCACAATGAACTTTTGATCAGAGAGACCTACAGGTTTCCTAAAAGAAAGACAGATTTCTGTCATAGTACTTGATGACCCACCAAAGGTTAGTGGTAAGACCTTACTGCTGAAGACACCTTAGGTGGTTGACCCGTAAAATGGAACAGCATGCCTGGAAGCCACAAGAGAGTCAATCCCCAGACAGTTGGTGTGTCTAGTGCCAGAAGGTGCTACATGGGCGACTGGGGGAAAATGACCAATATCTATTCAAGCATCTAACCTACTTAGCAGCAAATAACCTATTGTGATGTCCACACAAGTGCAATAGTGGCACACAGCCATGGTGGGGAACCAACTGCTCTTGATTTGGCTAACTGATCCCCTCAGTGGTACGAGACCCATAGCTGGAGCTGGTAAACAAGTCAGAACCATATCCAAACATAAAACCACTCTCCAATATCAAGCTACCATCGATCATGGTCTACAAGAGGGCCTACACCTATTAAACTCTCTATAGAAAAAGTAAGGGCTATCTCATTTGTCCTGGTGCTAACTTACTCTCCATTGGAGAATCTGCTTCTCTTTTTCAGATAGATATATATCCTAAGGAGAGAGCCACCCCATCATACCTCAAAAGGGGCCCTGCTGAAACTAAGAAAAATTGGTGAAACAAGCAAGGGTGCTATTTTCCTGGTGAACCAGATACCAGCACAAGGGTGAAGGAGATCAACACAGAGAAAAATCAACTCCTACCAAATCAGAGAGCCAGAGACCCACAGGCCCCCAACACCTCATCACTGAAGCAGACCAAAATGAACCCAACATGGCTCAGGGAAATTTTGTGGAAGAGGGGGTGGAAAGAATGTCAGAGCCACATGTTGGGTCATGATATGCAGAGACATTTATCCTACCCATAACTGAGGGCTAACTCCACAATGCATGACCCATATACTTCAACAAGGAGGTGCCAAGGGGAGGGGTAAGTCATGGATGAGCCTAATAATGGTACCAAACTGACTGTATTTGCTGAATACAAAACTAATTAATTAAAAAAGTAAGAAATCAAAAAAAAAGAAAAGAAAATTCAGGGGAATCAGCAAGAGACTGATAGTAGCATCACTAGCTGGGAGCAAACTTTCAAAACATAAGTTTATGGGCAACGATTGATTAAAACCATAACATTCCACTCCCAGCCCCCATAAATTGTTGACTACCCATTACATACAATGCAATGCACTCAGTCCAGCATTATAATTCCCCATAGTATTACCAATACCAATACTGCTCAAACATCCCCATAGTGCAAATGTCTCTTAATGGTGATCTGTAAAACCAAAACCACATAATAAAACCTAGTAAGCATTCATACTTCAAAAATGTCATTACAGGGCTGGAGAGATGGCTTAGCAGTTAAGGCACTTGTATGTGAAGTCTAAAGACCTATGTTAAATTCTGCAGGCCCCATGTAAGCCAGATGCAAGGTGACACAAGTGTGCAAGGTTACACACATGGACACTAGGTGATATGCATGTCTGGAATTCATTACAGTGGCTGGAGGCCATGGTGCACCAATTCTCCCTCTCATTCTTGCTCCAACTCTTGCTCTCTTGCATTAAAAATGTCCAGTCTTTTTTTTTTTGATAGTCAACAAACCAATTATTTTATTCAAAAATGTCCAGTCTTTAGGCTTCCCTCAAAAACAATTGAAGATCTAAAGCAATCAAGACAAAGATGAAATCCTGTAGCTCCAAGTCTAGCATCTGCAACCAGTGACAAAGTCCAATTCCATCTCTTCAACTACGATGTTCACAGCTCAGGAAACAATCAATCCTGAGCCAATAGCTCTCTATATCAGCCTTCCCACAGTCCTGATATCTTCCAAAAGTCCTAGGATCTTCACTGTAACCCAAAGTTCATCATCATAGCTCCAGTAGGCCACAGGGACTACAAAAAGCATGTCTCAACTTGTCCAGTGGCTATTTCCAAAGAACAAACTATATTGCAAATCCAATGATCTTCCTTTCTTGCATTTGTTATACTCCATAGTAACAGGTGGGCTACAAAGTTTGTTAATCTGGGTCAAATAAATCCAAATTTGAAAAGAAGGATATGCCTTCAGCATTCAGTTCCCCTACTTTCAAATGAGTCTGCATTCTCTGTATTCTTTCTTCGGTTCCAGTGCAGAGCATCTTGCCAAATTTTAGTGGTAGTATTCTCTCAAATAATTGTAGCTGAATTGGCACTGTCTGTAGCCTAAATTTTTCATTTTTCTTCTAAGCTATTTCATTTGGTTCACACTAATTCATTTCTATGCAACACAACATTGCACAGGTTCTCAGGGCATGGGGAGAATGCAACAAATCTCTCAAACAAGCTGTGTCTAGCACAGTCCAGATAAGGTTTTCTTCTCCTCATAAGCCAAGCCTGCACAGTCCATAGTTCTTACCGCATTTCGACCTTGCAACTCTGACCGAAATAGTTCATCAAACTCTGTATAGAGCACTGAAAGGTGTCTCTTAAGCCAAGTTTTGAAATCCTTCTATATTCCTCCAAGAAATCAGTTCCAAAAGGGCAAAAGCCACATAATCAGGTTTCTTGCAGCAATGACCCCACTCCTCTGATGACAATTTTCTAGTGCAGTTACCTTCTGGTTGCATGGGTTAAGCAACTTAGCAAAAACAGCTTTTGGGATTAAAGTTTTATATATATATTTTTTGTTTATAATTTCTCAAGAAAGCTTCATGATTGCAGACCATACGGCATGAGCAGAGGCTGGACATCACCTCTGCCACAGCAAGTGAAAATCAGAAGCAGGAGAGTGAGCCAACTGACACTTGTAAGCTTGGGCTAATAAATATCAAGTTTGGGCTGAAAAGATGGCTTAGTAGTTGATATGCTTGCCTGCAAAGCCAAAGCACTGAGGATTGAATCCCTAGTACCCATGTAAAGGCAAATGCACAAGGGGGCACATGCGTCTGGAGTTCATTTGCAGTGGCTGGAGGCCCTGATGTGCCCATTCTCTCTCTCTCTCTCTCTTTTAATTTTTTTTTGTTTATTTTTATTTATTTATTTGAGAGCGACAGACAGAGAAAGAGGCAGAGAGAGAGAGAGAATGGGCATGCCAGGGCCTCCAGCCACTGAAGACGAATTCCAGACGCGTGCGCCCCCTTGTGCATCTGGCTAACGTGGGTCCTGGGGAATCGAGCCTCGAACCAGGGTCCTTAGGCTTCACAGGCAAGCGTTTAACCGCTAAACCATCTCTCCAGCCCTCTCTCTCTCTTAAATATAAATAAATAAAATATTATTTAAAAGGGCTGGAGAGATGACTCAGTGATTAAGGCACTTGCCTGAAAAGGCTAAGGACCTCAGTTTGATTCCCCAGTACTCATGTATCACCAGGTGGCTTTAAGCAATGCATGTGTCTGGAGTTTGTTTGCAGTGGTTAGAGGCCCTGATACACTCATTCTCTTGCTTTCTCTCTCTCTTAAATAAATAACTAAATATTTAATATAACTCAAGGTCCATCCCTAGCAACACACCTCCTCCAGCAAATCTCCACCTCCCAAAGTGCCACCACCTGGGAGCAAGCACTTAGAAAATAAGTTTATAGATGACATCTGATTCAAACTACTACAGGGGTTTGGAATATACTGTGTTCTAACTAAAGTCAGCATTGTAGGAATAACCAGAGAATAGAATCTCTCTCTTTATCCTGTCAGAATCTTGGTATCACCTCATCCAACCCTTAAAACAATTAGCTGATTTTTTTTTCCCCCTAGGGCTGAATTCAGGAGTAAATATGTGCTTATCTTTATTTTCTGAGATTTGTGGTCATCATAGTCAGTTCTCACAAAGACCTTTCTTGTATGTTGATTAAAGGCTTTATTGATTTCCTATAAGCTCTGACATTTTAGCCAGCTACATACCTTACTGAGACTGGGTCATGGTCTAGAAGTAAGGTGCTGATCCCCTAGCAAAAGGCACTTAGCATAGAACAGATGGTGGAATGTAAAATAAAAAATTACAGTGCTTAATTCTTTCTTTACCACCTAAACTTTGTCTTCATGTATTACTTGTTCAGTAAAGACTGGCATTATACAAGGATGGATGAAGCTATATGGTTTTGTTAGTCTGTGATCTTTTAATATTATTAAGTAATATTTGATTATTTTGTACAAGGGACTTTTTGTAAGTCCACATATATGTGTGTATTAATAAGAAGTACCTAAGAAGTATACTTGTTAGTGATTTTCTATCTATATGCATTTTCATATATCGAGTCTCATGATCTCTCTATCTGCCTCTTCTTTTCTCTCTCCCAATTGCTCTCAAATAAATACATAAAATACTTAAAAAGGGCTTCATAAGAAAAGTCAGTGCAATCCACTCTGATGTTCCCTATTCTTTTATACTCCATTTCATACTCTATACAAAAACAATGATGTTATAAGACATATGTGTGTACTAAAATGGTTGTGATAGTTAATTAACTTGAAGTTATGAACGAACCAACATCACTCTTTACCTAACTTTAGAACAATTAAATACTTTTAGGTAAATCATGCTCTATCAAAATCAGATTATTTGGGGCTGGGGTGATGGCTCAGTGGTTTAAGGTGCTTTCAAAGCCTGATAATCTGCATTCAGTTTCCCATGTAAAGTCAGATGCACAGATGGCACATATGCCTGGTGTTCATCTGCAGTGCCAAGAAGCCCTGGTGTACCAATTCTCTCCCTTTCCCCCCATACGTAAATAAAATGTTTCTTAAAACATCATTGTTTTTCTTTTCAAGGGAAACAGATAAGGACAATTTAAAAACATAAACATGGGGGAAAATGGCTAATAACACATCAATCAAAAAGATTGTACCTAAATGAAAAAAAAAGGAGCACACATAAAAGAAGCAAATAAATGAATCAAGCTGAGAAGATAAGTCACTTAGTAAAATGCTTGCTGTGTAATCATAAAGACTTTAGTGCAATCCCCAGAACCCACATAAAAAAGATGTGATGATGCATACTTGTATATCCAGCACCAGGGAGCCTGACACAGATGACTTTCTATGGTTCGCTTGCCAGTCTAGCAGAATCAGTGAGTTCTAGGGTAGTGAGAGATCCTTTCTCAGAAAATGTATATAATGCCTGAGGGTAAATAAAAAAAAAATGTTGTCCCCGGGCTTCTACCCACATGCGCACAAGAACACACATGCACATACACACACAAAAAGAATAAGAAAAATGAAGTCCATTTTGAAAATGTACATAAAACATAAACAGATGTTTCAGGAGATTATATGGATGGCAAATAGCCAGAGGTAAATATGTTCAATATGCTTATCTACTAAGGAAATGTACGCATGTTCATGATGAGATGACACCAAGAATCTAATACTTATCTCTTGTCTGTCTGATTGTAGTCTTGGTTAAGTGAATCAGGTTATCTTAAACAGGTTCATTGATTTTTTACCGCTTGTTTTACTTAGGTTTTCATTGCTGTGACAAAATGCCAGAGTAACTTCTCGACTTGTTTCAGCTTACAGTTTCATATGATTTTGTGCATGGTCATCTGGCTTGACTTCCATGGGCCTGTGGTGACAAAGAACATCCCTTAGTGGCTAGAAACAAGAGATACTGAGGATAATGGTCTGGAGACAAGATATAGACAGATGGAAATTCATAATATATTTTCCAGTGTTCATCAATGTCCAGTTTTTCTTTCCTATGGGATAGCATTTCTGAAGCCCAATGCACTTGACTGGGTAGGCCATTTGATTAGATCATGCTTTAGATTGCAACCTCAATTTAAAATGGAATGCAGGACAAAGTACACAAAGGCCATAGGATAGGTGAAAATTGCTTATGTGAACATAGATGGAGAAGAAAGAAATAATTTGTGAACAGCTAAGGGTGGGCAAGGGAGAAAAATAAATGGTAGAAAGAAAACAAAAACTGCTAGGTGGAGAAAGTAATGTTTTTTTTCTCCAAGTAGATAATAGAGGGAAAATCATCTATATTGTTGAAGCCTTTGTGCAGCAGTTTCACTATGTAGTCCCTTACCAACCATAATGTACAGATTTTGGTAACAGAAAATGGTCCTTCATTCAGCACTAATATCACGAAAAGTAAAGTGTGGCTTCTGTGTTACCATAGATCTTGGGAATGCTGTGGAGATGGCTAGTACCAATCATTTTATAAAATAACTTGAAATCCATAAAGTCACATTATTATAGTAAGACTTATCATATGTCTTCATTTTCCTCACTATATAACATTTTTCAAAGGTAAAATTTCCTAAAATAAATGGTATATATCCTCTGTAGAGCTCTGCAGATTCTGAAAACAAATTATGTACTGCAGAGTATAAAGAAACTTTTCTATCAGAAGAGACATCAATAAAAACACTCCAAAAGAAGGCAGAATAGAGAGAATATAGGAAAGATTCAGATAGAAGTGAGAAGCCAAAGGAATATTACCAGGCTCCTCAAAAGCTCAGAAGAGCTGAAGAGAAACAATGCATCATAGAAAAGAGGCTTGAATGTCACAATACCTCTACATTCCTACAAGTTACTAAAATAAACAGTCTAGTATTGTGCATTTTGAGTATGCCTGAAGTCTGATGCTGTATTCTTTGTAAGGATGTGAGTGCTAGTTAATACTTCTCTGTCTACTACGTTCCTCCCATCTCCTCCCCTTCGACTCCTCTGCTTCTTCTCCCTCTCTCCCCTTTGTTTTTCCTGCCCTCAGTCCCTCCTCTTTTTTCTCCTTCCCTTCAACACTCTCCTCCTTACTTGTAATATAAAGAAGAGCTGTAAACTTGGTGATTATTTTATGAGACTTGGAAATTATCAACTTGCATATTATATTTTAAATTTTCGTTTGTATATGGGATACTAGATAGAATGCAAAAGACCAAATTTCAGGTCTGAACAGGAAACAAATTAGACAGAACACTATTTGAGTACTACTACCTACTTTCTCTCTCTCTTTCCTTCCTTCCCTTCCTTTCTTCTTTCCTCTTTTTCTAATTCTCTATGTTTTTTTTTTCACTGCCAGAGATCAAGATCAAATCCTAATCCCATACAAAAAAGACAGTGCTGAAATGTTGAGCCACATTCCAACCAATTCATCCTGCTTAGGATCATATTTTAAATGGTTATTTTACTGTTCAGTCTACATTTCATCTAAACCTCATTAAATTACTTCTGATAGTAATCAGGAAGACCACATATGTATCAAAGCGTTTGTTAGAACATAAGGATTAATGAATTAATGTGAGAGTCATTGTTCCAAAGTTAATAAAAACTCTTCAAAGGAAAAGAGAACTTATGCAATGATTTAAATAGAAACATGCATCAAATAGAACCATTGGGAGACATTTGGTTAGACAGAGAGAAAGTAATGTTGAATTGTATCAGGGAGAATCACATCACTACCAAGGCAGTGTGTGAGTAAAAACTTTATAATACAATAGTTTGAGGTACAGGAAAGAATTGTGCAAGATATAGCTACCTTAACATGAAAAGAACATGGAAAATAAAGAAAAGTAAGAAAATAATTAATTCTGGTTCTATTTGCATGGTACTCATTTTATAAAAGATATTCATGGGTTGCAGCAACCAGCAGTTGTTGGTGTCAAACATTGGGTTAGCCTGTAAGGAAATGTTTGGTTTATTTATAATGTTCTTATGAAAACAAATGAATTGAAAAGCGCATTTTCATAGGTTCAGAAGACAGCTCAGTCTGTAATGTTCTTGCTTTGTAACTATGAGGGTCTAAATTGAGTCCTCAGGACCCATGTAAAAATGATGAGTGTGGTACTATGTGGTTGTAATCTTAGGGCTGTTGAGGGAGAGTCAGAATGATCCCTGGGGCTTTCTGTCTAGCCAGTCTAGTCTAATTGGTGAATTTCAGGACAAGGACAGACTTTTGTCACAAAAAAGATGGATGGCTTCTGAATAGCAACACTGCAGGTGGTCCTCTGGCCTCAACACACATATACACATGTGCAATACACAAATGAGCATATGTGCACACACACACACATGCACACACAGAAAGTACATTTTTGAGACACTACTTACAATTAATGGTAACAACAAAAATATATATTATATGGTGGGGAGAATGGCTCAGCAGTTAAAGGCATCTGTTTCAAAAAATGCAATTTTGGCTTTAATTCCCTAACACCCACTTAAAGCAAGACACACCAAGTGGCACATGTGTCTGGAGTGAGTCTATAGTGACAAGAGGCCCTCATGCACCCATACTGTCCCCTCTCTAGGTCTCTCTATCAAATAATTATTTTTAAAGTGTATATTTTAGACTTATGTAATTTCTCTATTCTGATTTCTGGCATACACATAAAATATTATTTCATTTTTTATTAAGTAGGAACGTTGTATGGATATATCATGTGTTGCTACCACCATTTACTTCTTCCCTGTGCCCATTCAACTGAGGGCCCTCCTCAGTGGGTTAGGTGGTATTCATCATAGAGTTGGGGTTTATGAGCTGGGAGAGCAGCAGTCAGTAATTGTGGGAGATCAAGTAAAAATAATATTTCTAAAATTGACTGTGGTCAATGCTACTTATGGCTACAAATACATTTTATAGTGTTGCATATAAATAGAAAATACAATATCAGCAAAAATGTGCTTCAGATATAAATATAATTTATCCATTTAAAATATGACTTAAAATCTCTTGTGGGAGTCATTTAGTAACCTAAAGAGATATACCCAAACTCATAGATTTTAACTTTTCTCCTGTTTATAAAAAGAGGTACTAAGTCAGCTGTGGTAGTTCATGACTATAATCCCATCATTCAGAATACTAAGGTTCGGAGGATTGCTGTGAGTTCAAGCCAATTTAGGCTATAAAGTGAGTTCTAAGCGAGCCTGGGTTATAGGCTGAGAACATATCTGAAAACAAAATAGAAAATAGGAGATAATTTATTTATATATTTTACTTAATTAATTACTTTTAGAGAGGGCAAGAGAGAAAGAGGCAGAGAGAGAGAGAGAGAATGCGTATGCCAGGACCTCCAGCCACTGCAAATGAACTCCAGACACATGTGCCCCCTTGTGCATATGGGTTATGTGGGTCCTGGGGAATTAAACGGAGGTCCTTTAGCTTTGTAGGCAAATACCTTAACCACTAAGCCATCTCTCCAGGCCCCTAATTTAACAAAATAACAGAATAATTAAAATTTACATAATATTCTCCCAACACTTTTCTTTGCCAACTCCCACACCCCCCTCATTGAATCCTTCTTTCCTACTATTCCTTTTTCAATATTTCTATATTAATGTCTTTTTTATGCCCTGCTCCATCATCCATGACATCCTTTGATGGACAGGTAATGACAACTCATTGTGAGGTCACAAGTACAATGAACACTTTGTGTCTGGGAGATAGTATTCCAAAGCACTCCTCACTACCCTTTAACTCTTACATTCTTTTTTTTAAAAGATTTTTATTTATTTATTTGAGAGTGACAGAGAGAGAAAGAGGCAGATAGAGAGCAAGAGGGAGAATGGGCGCGCCAGGGCTTTCAGCCACTGCAAATGAACTCCAGACACGTGTGCCCCCTTGTGCATCTGACTAACATGGGTCCTGGGGAATCAAGTCTTGAACTAGGATCTTTAGGCTTCACAGGCAAGTGCTTAACCACTACGCCATCTCTCCATTCTTTTTGTCACCTCTTCAACTGAAGCCCTTGAAATATTAGAATGCTAAACAGTCAACTGTCACTTCTTCTTTAAAAATGTCCTTCAAAAGAGTCATTTTAAATTTGTTTAAAACCAGAGGTTGAATATAATCTGCAAAGTTTTGAGCCAATATAACAAAAGAACCATAAACCCAGAGTATGTATTTTTTGTTATCGTGGTGATTAGTGTTATGCCAGCATGACTAGGCCATGGAGTGTGAAAATATTTAATAGGGCATTTTTGTGATTCTCTGAAGGTAACTGTGAATAAGATTAACACTTAAATTAGTAGACTGACTAAAGTATATTACTCCAGCTTGTGTGGGCCTGAGCAAAGCATAAAGAATTCCTCAGTAGGAGACTTCTCTGAGTAGAAAACAATTCTGCATGAATGGGTTCCAAATGGTATTTTGGGGTGTTTTTCATGTCTTTCAATTGTAACTGAAATATCAGGTGATAATAGATCTTTAGACTGCCTGTGTTTGTCCTGAAACTGCATCATTGGTTCTCCTAGGTCTACAACTTAATGATAATTCTTGATTAAAGTGAAGGTCATATGAAATGAGTTTATTCCTTTTACACACACACACACATTCTTTTACATGTACCTATTAATACATGTGCAAATACGTGCATATATATGGAAATACACACATTTTCATATATATGTTAAAGCCCTATGTTACAGTCAAGTTCATATTGCTGGTAGAAATCACACAACCAAGAGCAGCTTGTGGGAAAAAAAAAGGGGCTTAATTTTGGCTTACAGGCTTGAGGGGGACTGGGTCAAGGGTAAGTCCCAAACAAATTTGTCATGTAATTTCAGACTATTGAGCCCATAAACAGGTTGTTTGGGATGGCGTAGGAGGGGGAATAAGGACATCAATATAGATGAGGGAATAGTACCAAAGAAAAGGGTTCAGTGGATGGGTATTGGGAGGGGATAAAAGGAGGGTGTTATGGAGGGTTTATGTAAATGTTTAAATAATATACTTCACTTTAATAAAAAAGTACTTTCTATGTAGCAGACCATGAGAGGAGCTTCAAAGTTACATCAATGACAGCAAAAAGTATTGTTTTGTTTCCAAAAAAGTCCTATAAGCAACACAGTAAAAAGGATTATTGAAAGAAATAGTTATTTTAAAAGCCTACAGGCATAGTGGTGCACACCTATAAACCCATAACACAGGAGGCAGAGGTAAAATGATCACTGTGAGTTCAAGGCCACCCAGAAGCTACATAATTAATTCTATGGCAGCCTAGGCTAGAGAAAGACCCTACCTGGAAAAAAATATCTCTCTGGGAGATTTCTCAGTGGTTATGGTGCCTGCTTGCAAAAGCTAACAACCTAGGGTTTGATTCCCAAGTGCCCACGTAGAGCCAGATGCCCAAGGTGGTGCATGTTTCTAGAGTTCTTTTGCAACAGCTAAGAGGCCCTGGCAAACCCATCTCCCCTTCTCTCCTTGGAAATAAATAAATAATTCGATTTTTGTTTATTTTTATTTATTTATTTGAGAGCAGAGAGAGACAGAGAGAGAGACAGAATGGGCGTGCCAGGGCCTCCAGCTACTGCAAACGAACTCCAGATGTGTGCACCCCCTTGTTCATCTGGCTAACGTGGGTCCTGGGGAATCGAGCCTAGAACCAGGGTCCTTAGGTTTCACAGGCAATTGCTTAACCACTAAGCCATCTCTCCAGAGATTTCTTTTTTTAAATAAACATACAGTGGTTGTTTGAATGTATGGGCCCATAGACTCAAGGTTTTTATGAAATTTTGGTTTTCAGCTTCAGCTCCTAGCAGAAAGACTCTTGCTTGGGGGTGAGGGGATCTGAATTACAATCCAAAGATATGGAAAGCAGTTTGACCTCTGATAAGTTCCTGTTTGCTTTTGAGATGCTTACTGTTTGTGGTGTCTCTTTGCTTGGAGGTATGAAATGAAGCAAGGTTCTTTTGCCATCAATGAAACTTCTCCTGGATCTGCAAGCTTAAAATAAATGCCTTCCTCCCCTATGCTGTGTGTGGTTGGATGTTCATCTCAACAGTGTGGAGCTGACAAAAACACATATGAAATAATTATAATAAATATGGCTAATAAAGTTTACTGGAAATGTGGAAATAATGTTCTGATAAAATATATGAAATAAATTTTAACATTAAAGAAATGAAAAATGCTCACTCATATCATACATGATATCCCTCATCTCATGTTACCCAATTTCCTCATTTATGGGATGAGTTATCAAGGTTAAAATTTGACCGCTTTAAACTGTGCTGGATATTTGTGCTACTTTTCTTTTTTTTTTAATTTTTATTTATTTATTTGAGAGCGACAGACACAGAGAAAAAGACAGATAGAGAGAGAGAGAGAATGGGCTCGCCAGGGCTTCCAGCCTCTGCAAACGAACTCCAGACGCGTGCGCCCCCTTGTGCATCTGGCTAATGTGGGACCTGGGGAACCGAGCCTCGAACCGGGGTCCTTAGGCTTCACAGGCAAGCACTTAACCGCTAAGCCATCTCTCCAGCCCCTTTTTTTAAATTTAATTTATTAGTTTTCTTTTCAGTAAATACAGGCAGTTTGGTACCATTATTTAGGCTCATCTGTGATCTACCCCCTCCCATTAGATCCTCCTTGTTAATGAAAATGGGTCGAGCATTGTGGAGTTAGCCCACAGTTATTGGTATGATAAATGTCTCTGCAAATCATTACCCAACATGTGACTCTGACATTCTTTCCACCCCCTCTTCCGCAAAATTTCCTTGAGCCATGTTGGGTTCATTTTTGGTCTGCTTCAGTGCTGAGGTGTTGGGGGCCTCTGAGGTTCTGGCTCTCTGATTTGGTAGGAGTTGATTTTTCTCTGCGTTGGTCTCCTTCCCCTTTGTGCTGGTATCCGGTTCACAGGAAAACATCACCCTTGCTTATTTCACCAGTTGTCCTTAGTTTCATTTGGGCCCCTTTTGAGGTATGTTGGGGCAGCTCTCTTCATAGGACCTGCATCTATCTGAAAAAGAGAAGCAGATTCTCCAACGGAGAGTAAGTTAGCACCCAGAAAATTGAAATAACACTTACTTTTTTGATAGACAGTATGATAGGTTTAGGCTCTGTTATACCCCGTGATTGATGGTAGCTTGATATTGTAGAGTGGGCTTGTGTTTGGGTATGGTTCTGACTTGTTTCCCAGCTACAGCTATGGGTCTAGTACCACTGAGTGTATCAGTTAGCCAAATCAAGAGCAATTGGTTCCTCACCATGGCTGTGTACCACTACTGCACTTTTGTGTGGGCATCACATCTGGTTATTTGTTGCTAATTAGGTTAAACAATGTGTTGCTTGGACAGATCTTGGTCATTTCCCCCAGTCGCCTATGTAGCGCCTTCTGGCACTAGACACGCTGACTGTCTGGGGACTGACTCTCTCCTGGTTTCCAGCCATGTCATTCCATTTTACGCGTCAGCTGTGTATGGAGTCTTCAGCAATAGGGTCTTACCACTGGCCTTTGGTGGGTCATCAAGTACTCTGACAGAAGTCTGTCATTGTTTTGGGAAACCTTGTAGGTTTCTCTGGTCAAAAGCTCATTGTGGATGGTAGGCCCAAGCTGGAAGTGGGGGTTACAGGTCAGTGTCCACTAAGAAATTGAGGAAAAAGATAACTAATATACAAGAGTTAGAGAGGAGAGAGATAGAGGGGAGAGGGGGGAGAGGGAGGGAGGGAAGATGTAGGAGATTTTTGTGCTACTTTTCTAAGAGTCTCTACTCTTTAGAAGTTTTGTAACATGTAATGTATGGTAGAATATATGTTTTATGACAAAAATGTGTAACTTTTCCTTTATTTTAGGAGCTTCTGTCTTCAGTAGCATGCTGGTATATTTTCTTCACATTCTTAGTTGTTCAAATAGAATACTCAAATTTCAACTGTGGGACAGGAGAGACCATGTAGTGTTTCCAAATATATGTTTTACAAAAATGTTAATGCTTTATGTAAAGTGGTTTTCTTGCCATGCATTAATGAGGTTTTGAGGCTTAAGTAATAAAGGGAAGAATGATAAAGGTACAGTGTTGTTTGAAACACACACATGTATATACACATATATTTTATAATGAAGACAGTAGGAGATTTATGTAAATGATTTGATTTTAAGTATCCAGTAATATCATGTTACCTTTGGTTTTACCATGCTATTTAAATTTTCTTTGTTACACTTGTACATATTAACATGCTGTCCTTCATTTCAGCAAATATGCTTGTGGGATGACTTTCATCCCTTGGAATGAAGGCTATATACTACAATAATACCTTTGCTGCTCACAAAGCAGACCTGCCCTGATAATTTTTGCCTTCACAGATTCTTGGAAGATATCTAAGACTGCTGGCTGGGAGCAGTCATGCCTCAGGACCAACACATAAATGTAAATTACCTTTGTTTCTTTCTCAATCCATCATTTTCTCTCCTACCAACTCCCCCAAACCAAAATGACTTCTTTTTCTGTTTTCTCCTTCTTGCATAAAGATGTTATTGCTGAAAGTACTTCTATAGATTGGAGACCTTCACACTAAGCATTCTGGATAGAAATAAATGTTGGATGCTAACTATCCAACTATAATGTTTGTATTGCTTTTGTTCTCTCTAGCTGCAATGTAAGCTCATTTCTATGAATCATGAAGTCCATGGGCTCCAGGAACTCTCTTGTCCTTTATAGAAATTGTCACATATGCTTCTTCCTCCACAACAACAGGTTCTAGTGAACATCTTCCTTATGGCTGGTTGAGCACCTGTCATGTCTGGGTGGCCACATATTTTATTCTAAACTTCTGTGGTCAAGTATGATTCTGAGGAGCGAAAGCTGCTTTTTCAGTTCACAGGGTTGTGGGCAACCTCTAGTGCTGACATTCCTAAAACATAGACATCAGTGTCTTGATATTGAAGACAGTGATATGTATATATCACTCTGTCTTCCAAAGAGACAAAAATCATCCTTTACAAATCCATTATTTCCAATTTATTTCAAAACACAGCTCTTTCTTTTCCTTGGCTAGTTCTACAAGGTCTATATTTTTCCCTTTCTATTTTTCTACCTTGAGCTATATTTAGTACTGCGTTCTTTCTTATGGTAATGGTAGAGCTTTATGGCCTAACTATCTCACAGTAGGAATGATAAAGTATGGAACGATTCTGTAGGAAATATTTTTGTTGAGACACATGACAACTATATTAGACAGTGTAGATGTTTTTGTTGTTGTTGCTGTTTTATTATGACCTGATACTTCATTGTAACATTTTTTTTGTAAAGGCATATACAATGTATTAAACTAATCCTCTTCTTGTCTAGCAATATCTCTTGTACTTTGATATCATCCTTTTACCTTTTATAATTTTATTTTTAGTAGATATTACCATACTTAGTATGTAAACAACACATGGTGTTACCATTCTTTGCCTAATCCCTGACCCTTTTTTGAAGGGTCCCTCCTCTTTGCAGATGCAGGTCAACTCCATGGGGATTGTGGTCATACATTGTGTGGGCAGCAGTCAGTTATGGGGAAGAGGCAATGTCTCTGTACATAATGTCCCAACTCATGGCTCTAACAATCTTTTCACCCCTTCTTCCCCCAAATTCCCTAAGTCATGTTGGGTACATTTTAAGTATGCTTCCATAATTGGCTCTTAGGAACCTCTAGATCTCTGCTTTCGTAGGTGTTGAGTGTCCTCAGTGTCTATCTCCTTTACTCTTGTGCTGATATCAGGTTCACCAAGAAAGCAGCACTCTTGCTCATTTCCCCAGTTCCTCTGTGATTTCAGTTGGGGCCAGGGTGAAGTGCACCGGGTCATTAATCTCCTCAGGTCCAGCTCCCATATGAATAAGAGAAGCACAATCTCCAAGGGAGAGTGAAGTCAGCACTGGGTAAATGGGATAACCATTATTAATTTAGAGATAATTTAAAGGGTATACATGAGTGAGACCATGTGATGATTGTGTTTCTGTGATTTTGTGAGTTTGTTTAGTATGCTCTGTTCCAAGTTAAACCATTTTTCTGCAAATTTCATTGTGTCATTGTTTTTCTTACTGCTGAGGTTAATTCCATTGTGTAGATATATCACATCTTTGTTATCTATTCATCCAATGATGGGCACCTGGCTTGATTCCAGGTTTTAGCTATTATGAATTGAGCAGTTATAAACATGGTTGAGCAAATATCATCTGTGAACTGAGATGTGAAGCTTTTAGGGTAAATACCCATTAAGGCATAACAGGGTCTGTTGGTAAGTCTATACTCATCCTTTTCAGGAGTCTCCATATTGATTTCCACAGTGGTTGTACCAGCTTACAATCCCACCAACAATGAATAAGTGTTTCTATTTCTCCACATCCTTGCCAACACTTGTTTGCATTTGATTTTTTTTAATGTTTGCTATCCTTACTGGGGTAAGGTGGAATCTCATAGTTGTTTTAATTTGAATTTCCCTAGTGGTTAGGGATATTGAACATTTTCTTCATTGTTTGTAAGTCATTTGTAATTCTTCCCCTGAGAACACCCTATTCAGTTCTCTGTTCCAATTTTGGAGTGGATTATTTGATCTTTTATTATTTAGTTCTTTGTACATTCTAGATATTAGGCTCCTGTCAGTGGTATAGCTGGTGAAGATTTTCTCCCATTCAGTAGGTGATCTATTGTTCTCCTTATGGTATTTTGTCTATACAAAAGGCTTTTAGCTCATGAAATCCCATTGGTTAAGTGCTTGTTTAATTACCTGGGGTACTGGGGTTTTCTTCAGGAAGCCTTTTCCCAGTCCTATATCATGGAGCATGCCTCCTTTTTTTTTTTTTTTTTTTTTTTTTGTTGTTGTTCCAGAAGTTGAAGAGTTTCAGTCTTATATTGAGGTCTTTAATCCATTTGGATTTGATTTTTGTATATGGACAAATGAGTGAGTCTAATTTCATTTTCTACATCTGGTTATCCAATTTATCCAATACCATTTTTTGAACATGCTGTCTTTTCTTCAGTCTACATTGTTGGTACCTTTGTCAAAAAACAAGTAGCTATAGTTACTTGGTCCAAGATCTGGATCATTAATTGTGTTCCATTGCTTTTGTTTTTATGTACTTGTGATGTTTTATAGATGAACTAATACTGCTTGTCTTTCCTCTACCATACAACACTAGTTCTTAAATGCCAGCAATGCATTTGTGACAACTTTTATTCACAAATTTAACTTGGAACTTTTAAGCCAAATGTGCATTCCTATGGAACTTTTTTTTTTTGTCCAAATACAGTGAAATTTCCTTTATTCACAAGGGCCGCCATGTTTCAGCATTTAGTGATAGACCTGCTTTAAAAAAGAAAATCCCTAGTTTTATTATGTCTAAAACAAAAATGTTGCATCTCTGCCATTTTAAAACCTAAATAAATAAAGGGCTCTGATAGTCTACTAGGAGTGGGCTTGGAGACAGTTGTTGATCTCATAGTTTGCCATTGTCTAGGGATTTCTGAACTGTCTTCAAACTAAGGAATAGCACAGTGTCATCTTGTCTTGGTTGCAGACTCACTTGGCTCTGTTTCTTGCACCACCTGATTGTTGCCACTTATGTATTGTAACAACAGTGGAATAACTGTGATGGAAGACAGTGTGGATTAACAGTAGAAGAGAACTTGTGCCCTTCGTGTTAACAATGTGCCTTTTGTTCTGAATGCCATGTTGCAGGGCATACATTTTTTACCCCTTTAACTCTTTGAATACTGGGCAGTAAGAATGGAGTTCTTCTGCAAAGATACAACTGTGCTAAATTTCTAGTTATGGGCCTATAGAAACTGTAAGGAATGATTTATCATCACCAGGCACTGAGCAAGAGAACATGGGTTAGTGACACTAGGAATAATTCCTATGTTTTTGTTACTATGACTTTTTATAGAGTAGTGTGTTTTTGCTGAGGATATGTTTCGATATTCCATACAAATTTTGGGATCATTTTTTCAACTCTGTGAAGAATTATGTAGTATTCTTATTGGTATTGTGTGAAATCTGTATATTGCTTTTGGTAGAATTGCCATTTTCAAAATTTTAATGCTACCTATCGAGGATCATGGGAGGTCTTTCCACTTCTCATGTTCTCCTAAATTTTTTTCTTGAGATTTGCTGTTTTTTATGTTTTCGTTACGTAGGTCTTTCACATCCTTGGTTAGAGTTATTCCAAAGGTATTTAGGTTTTTTTTTTTTTTTTTTTTTTTTTTTTGTTGCCATTGAAAATGGGACAGCCTCACTGATTTCTATCTCTGTATATTTGTCTTTTGCATATAGAGAAGCTACTGATTTTGTGTATTGATTTTGTATCTTGCCAATTATTGAAGGGATTAATCATCTTTAGAAGTTTTAGGATGGAGACCTTCACTTCACTTATATATACAGAAAGATATAATCTGCAAGTAGGGCTAACTTGACTTCTTCCTTTCCAATTTTAATCCCATTTATTTCTTTCTCCTGTTTTATTTCTTGGGCAAGTACTTCTAGTACTGGGTTGAAGAGCAGTGGCAACAGGGGATACCTCTGTCTTTTTCCTGTTCTCGGTGGGAACTCCTTGAGTTTTTCTCCATTAAGTATTATTTGGGCTTTTAGTGCTTTATGTGTACCTTTATTTTGTTGAGATATAAACCCTCCAAGCCAATTCTTTACAGCATTTTCATCAAGAAATTGTGTTGTATTTTGTCAAAGGCCTTCTCTGCATCAATTGTGATGAGCATGTGGTTCTTATGATCATGTTTATTTATGTGGTGTATTATGTTGACTGATTTCTGTATGTAAAACCATCCCTATGTCCCTGGCTGAAGCCTACATGGTCAAGGTGAATAGTGCTTTTGATGTGTTGTTGAATTTGGTCCACAAGGATTTTGTTCAGGATCTTTGTATTTAAGTTAATTAGGGATAAAAATTGTTGTATCTCTGTCTGGTTTGGGTATTAGGTTGATGCTAGCTTCATAAAAGGAGTAGAGGAGGATATCTTGGTCTCCAATTATGTGAAACCATTTGAGAAAAATTGGTTTCAGTTCTTCAATAAAGCTTTGATAAAAATTGGCTTAGATGACATCTAGACCTGGATATTTTTGGTGGGGGAAAGTGGAAGTTTGATTACCTTTTCAATCTCTGTGGATGTGATAGGTTTGTTTAGGAGATTAATCTGCTCTGAGTTTAGTTTTGGTAGGTGGTATGTCTAGGACTTCATCCATTTCTTCCAGATTATTAATTTTTGTGAACTAGTGGTTTTGAAGTATGCCCTAATGATTCCTTCAATTTCACTGATGTCTATTGTGATCTCTCATCTTTCATTTCTGATTTTGTTAATTGGAGACTTCTCTCTTTTTTTTTTTTAATCAAATTGGCCAGGGGTTTGTCAGTTTTGTTTATTTTTTTTCAAAGAACCAGCTCTTTTTCATCAAGAGTTTAAATTATTTTCTTAGTTTCCAATTCATACATTTCTGCTCTAATCTTTATTATTTTTTTTTCCATCTGGAGCTCTTCAGGATGGATTCTTCTTGTTTTTCTAGTGCCTTTAGGTGGACAGAGAGGTTATTAATTTGGGACCTCTCTGTCTTTGTAATGAAGGCATTTTTGGCTATGAATTTTCCCCTTAGGACTGCCTTGATTGTTGCCCATAAGTTTTGGTAGGCTGTGTTTCAATTATCATTCAGTTCTAGGAATTTTATAATATCTTTTCTGATTTTTTTCTATGACCCATTCATGTTTAAAAGTGTGTTGTTGTTTAGTCTCCAGAAGCTAGTAGAGTTCTTGATGGGTCTCTTGTTGTTAATTTTTAGCATTAAAGCATTGTGATATGACATGATGCAGGAAGTTACTTCAATTTTCCTGACTTTATAGAGGCATACTTTATGACCTAATGTATGGTCAATTTTGGAGAAGGTTGTATGGTCTACTGAGAAGAATGTAGATTCTGTATTGTTGGCTTGGAAAGTTTTGTAGGTATCCATTAGGTCTAATTGATCTATGATGTTGTTGAGCTCTTTTATTTCCCTGTTGATTTTCTGCTTGGATGATCTGTCTATTGATAATAGTGGAGTATTGACGTCTCCAACTATGATGGTGTTGGTGTTTATTTCTGTTTTGTTTTCAAGTAGATTTTCTTCTATACACTGTGGTGGCCTTGTGTTTGGCACATATATATTCATGATTGTGATGTGCTCATATTGGACCATTCCCTTGATGAGTAAGAAGTAGCCATCTTTGTCTTTTTTGATTATTGTTGGTTTGAAGTATATTTTGTCAGATATTAATATATCAACACCTGCTATTTTTTCTAATTTGCTTAGAATATCATTTTCTATCCTTTAAGCCTGAGGACATGTCTATCTTTAGTAGTAAGACTGTTTTTTTTGGGGGGAACGGGTTGAGGTAGAGTCTCACTGTAGCTCAGATTAACCTGAAATTCACCATGTAGTCTCAGGGTGGCCTCAAACTCATGGTGATCCTCCTACCTCTGCCTCCCGAGTGCTGGGATTAAGGGTGTGCACCGTTGAAGGTATCTGTGCAACTATATAATATTTATCCATAATAATACTCACTTAAGACCAATGTAGCCTCCCTCAGACAGATGCAACTCAAGGTCCTAGAACTGGTGCCAATGAAGCCCCTTCATACTTCCCTCTCATATGCCCTACCTTGTGACCCATTTATTTATACAGCCATTGTAGTCCTAACAAATACTAACAGTCAGTAAAAATAATAACAACTGACAATCAAGACCTAATTGTAAATGCATTTTTCATACAATGGGATCAAATTTTCCTAGTTCAAGGCAAAAGCTGTCAATGTCATGTCTTCTTTGTATCTCATATTTAATGCTATCATTACCTGTATTTTTCAGCAACTCTTTGGAGAGACTATATACCAATCACCTTCTTTGCCTGTTGTGTTCACCAACAGTGTAAACAAAATCCAGGACACTTTCCTTTCCTGCTTTACTCTACCCAATCTAATTCTTTGAGCACAAGATCTTTTTTTATAAATAATCTAAGATATTTAGGAATATTAAGTAATGTGACGGTGGGAAGCTTTGTGGTTATGGCACTTGCCTGCAAAGCCTGAGGACCCAGGTTTGATTCATCAGTACCCACATAATCCAGATGTGCAAGGCAGCACATGAGTCTAAAATTTGTTTGCAGTGGCTGGAGGCCCTGGCCTGCCCATTCTATCTGTCTCTTCCTCTCTCTCTCTCTCTCTCTCTTTCTCTCTCTCTTTCTTCTCTCTCTCAATCTCTCAAATAAATAAATAAATAATGAAGTGTGGTGGTTTTAATATAGAATGTCTACCATTGTCTAATGTGTTTGTAATTAAGCCTTATATTTAATTCATAACTCATGAAGGCTTTGAGGGTAGAACTCTGCAGAGCTGTTTGTGCTCTACTTGGGTCCCTGCTTCTTTGCTGCCAGCTTTATGTTTGTCACTTTCTTTTTGTGGATAGTGATAGTTGTTTTTTTTTTGTTTTTTTGTTTTTTTGGTTTTTTTTTTTTTTTTTTGCTTTTTTTCCTGCTTGGATATATGGAAGCAGCTTCTTCTATCATTTGCTGGAACTTACCCTGGATCTGTATGCTTGAAATAAATCCCTTACTCCCATAAACTGTGACTGGTTTGGATATTCATCCCAGAAACATTAAAACTGACTACAACATACACATTTGAATGAAGTTTGGAAATAGGGGGAATTTAACCAAGAAGTCAGGCTTTGTAAGACATAATATTCCCTACACTGTGTAATAGTTTAGGCATGTCACACTATAAATATGGTTACCTTCTGGTTTCTGGGACAAAGCACCTGATGAAAAGCAGCTGATGGGAGGACAGTTGTTCATTTTGGCTTAAAGTCTATAGGAGAAGCTTCATGATGGCAGGGAAAGATGGTAGAGGAGAGGCTAGACATCACCTCCTACCACATCAGGTGGGAAACAGCAGCAGGAGAGTGAGCCTAACTAGCAAAGGGGGAGCTGTCTAAAACACTCCAAAAACTGCCACCAGCAATACACCTCCAGTAAAGATCCACCTCCCAAATTACCACCAGCTGGAAACTAAGCATTCAAAATGCATGAGTTTATGGGAGACACTTAATACAAACTATCACAGTAAATGATACAATTTTATATAAAAAGGGCAAAGAGAAACAAGGAAAACCACTACATATCATGCTGTATTTATTTTTATTATTTCATTATTCAAACTACTTTATTTTAAAAAATTTTTTTAAATTGTTTATTTATTTATTTGAGAGCAACAGACAGAGAGAGAGAATGGGCACGCCAGGTCTTCCAGCCACTGCAAACGAACTCCAGATGCGTTACGTCTCCTTGTGCATCTGGCTAACGTGGGTCCTGGGTAGTTGAGCCTCGAACCGGGGTCCTTAGGCTTCACAGGCAAGTGCTTAGCTGCTAAGCCATCTCTCCAGCCCTCAAACTACTTTAATGAAGACTTTTTTGTCTCTAACTAAACCACTGATCCTATTTCATATTTTCTTGTTTGAAGATAATACCTCAAACAATAGGGCTGGAAGATCTTGCTGGACATGGCCATGGATCTTACCTGGCCTCGAGTAGTGCCAGGACTGGCTGAAATTTTTTCTGAGGCCTAATGAAACTCCTGTTCCAAATCTTTTCCATATATTTATGAGAAATCACTGGGATCATATCAGACATAGGGAGGGCCCCAGGTTAAAGCAGGCCTAAGCTATCAGACACAACTAGAGACCCAGGCTACAGAGAGGGAGCAGCAGCCTGAACCCCACAAAAATCTTGGGTCCCCGGACTGGCAGTAGTGAGGCTTCTCCCCCCTCTCAGGGGCCCAGTGAGCCTGGACACCCAGAAATCTTGGGCCCTGAGACCAGCAGGAGTAGGGCCGCTCCCTCACCCTCAGCCCAGGGTGCCTGGACATCCTGATAAGACTTAGGCTTCATTCATAGCCCTGTGACCCTTAGCCAGTTGCCTAGGAAACTCCTTATATGGTATCAGCCAGCATCTTTCACCCAGCCCATCCCCCTGTGACCCGTACCCTATACCTCTTCCTGCCACTATGTAGATCACCTGACTCTCTCCCTACATGCTGGAGTGAACAACCCTATATGGCAACTAGGCATTGGCAAGCAACCTTTGAACCCACCAATCCCCTTAGTACCCTCTACCTGCTCTGTCTCTCAACTGCTTATAAAACCTTATTCCCTTGACAAGTAAACGGGCTGTTCTCTGAAGTTGTCTCCTGGGTGTTTCTTCCCATCTCACTCACAGCCACTTAAGACCCTGCTCCACAGTTGCCTTGATGCCAACAAGGAGCTGGTGCACAATAGCCCCATGAGGAACCAGGGACCATCAGCTGGACCAAAACAGGGAACCTCTGAGACCAGCTGAAGGTGTGTGCTCCCACAGAGGGACAATCTTCATTTAGGGGGACCAGCCCCTGTGACCCATGCCTCCACATTCTGAGAGCTGGCAGGTTTCTCTTTTTCCTACTTCACTTTTAGTACATGATGTCACAAGGGACCAAAAAAGGTGAAGAGGCAACTGACATCTTTTGGCTGAGGCTACTCCTCAGCATTGACTAAATGCCCCTAGCCCTGTGGTTGAACCTCCACAGTCAATTTGGGTGTTGGACAAAACCTTCTACCTGTGTTGAGCACAAAAGCTGGTAACGGGTGCCAGGCATGGTGGTGCACACCTTTAATCCTAGTACTCTGGAGGCTGAGGTAGGAGGATCACTGTAAGTTCAAAACCACCCTGAGACTACAGAGTGAATTCCAGGCCAGCTTGGCCTAGAAAGACATTTTCCTTGAAACCTTGAAAAGGCAAAAAGCAAAAAAAAAAAAAAAGAAAGAAAGAAAAGAAAACAACAACAAACACTAATGCATCGACCACTTAAAAGACTATAGGGCAGGTCGCCAGTCTCTTAAACTAGCAGACAGGCTTGTGTCTGTACATTTGGGGAATCCCCCTGGTGCTAGTAAGCCCTTGGGAACTGGATGGCGCTGGACCAAAGGTAGTGAGTTACGCAATCTCCCGCCGCACCTGGCCACCTCCACTGCACCAAGTGCTTTTGTCAAAGATGGCAGCACTGTGGGTGCTGACTCCTGCGCTGAGCCCACTGGCTATGCCAGAGCCATGAAGTGGCAAAAATAAAAATAATTGTCAGATTTTACTAAAGCCTGTAGTGAGCTGAAGTTTTATGTAAACAATGCCATATTTTGTTACATGATATCATAAATATAATTACTGAGTTTATGTTCTAGGTCACCTTCAACTTACACAGAGGATTATTGAAAACAACAAAATTCTCTCTGATGTGGTTATTCATAATTTGCCAGGTATTTAAAAAAGATTGTAATGTCCTGTTACTTAAAAGGAGGAGGCAACTGACCTGAGTTCTAGGCCAGCCTGCCTCAAGACAAAAACAAAAATTTGCCTCCGTTAATCCTAATAAAAACATTTCCAAGTGTGGTCTACGTACTGATAACTATAAAAGTGTATTTCCCTGGGCACAGTGTTGCATGCCTTTAATCCCAGCACTCAGGAGGCAGAGGTAGGAGGATCACTGGGAGTTCGAGGTCACCCCGAGACTACATAGTGAATTCCAGGTCAGCCTGGGCTATAGTAAGACCCTACATCAAAAAAAAAACAAAAAAATGTGTACTTCATGGAGTTTAGTAATAGGAGATATCTCTAATCAATGGATCATATGCAATAGCACTAGTAGTCATATATCCTAATGACTTCTCACTACCTTAGAGATACTTGCACAACCATGTTTATTGCTGCTCTATTCACAATAGCTAGGGAATGGAACCAGCCTAGATATCCACCCACAGATGAATGTATAATAAAGATGTGGTACATTTACACAACACAGTTATGTTCAGTGGTAAAGAAAAGTGAAACTATTAAATTTACAGAGAAATGGATGGATCTGTAAAGAATTATAGTAAGTGAGGTAACCCAGGCCCAGAAAGCCAAATGTCACATATTCTCTCTTATGTGGATCCTAGCTACAAATGTATAGACTTGTGTGTGACCTGGAACCAAAAATCAGTGGCAGAGGCCCATAAGCTAGAAAAAGGCTATAAGGGACAGAGGAGAGGGAAGGATTTTAGGGGATGATATTGTATATATGTAAGTAGAAGAACAGATTACAGGGAGGGGAAATGCCTAAACTAGGTCAGGGGAAGAGATTATATAAAAGAAGGGTGAAGGGGAGGGTCAATCAAAATTCAATATATTCTGAATAAGGCATATGAAAATATACTTTCTTGAATAACTGCACATGCAGAAGCCATAGATTGTTACTAGAAAATTTTCAGTTCCAGGTATAAGATACTTTCCAGTGAGTTGCTGACCAGGAAGGTCCCTGTTGCCTCCAACACATTATAGGCTATTGCCAAGGCCCTTGGTTTCCCGTGAGAAATAGATCATGAAACCCTATTACTGAAGACTTCACATACCTAAGCAGCAAAGTCACTGAGAAACCAAGCTGGTGCTGAGCAGGAAAACTTCTGCCTGTAGACCAGCCTACTGAAAGCTGGAAAAAGCTGCACTGTATGCAGCCTTAGGGGAGATCGAAGTCATCAGTGGTGAAAACAGTGGACACTGGAACCCTCAAGTTTGTCCAGACAGACCAAATGACTGAACGAGTTCAATAGTGGCATGTCTGCTCTGGAGGAAACCAACTGCTCTTTAATTGGACTGAAGGCCCCCTCTATGGGAGGGAATATATGCCTGATACTGAAAACCTAATTAAAAGCCTATGGCAGGGGAGATCATGAGGCTTAGGGGTATAAGGCCTGCTCTTGTCTGGATAAATGTATATATTACTCTCACTCACCAAGTTGTCCTGAAAGCACTACACTTAATGTTCATATTCATATATTAATGCTACTCTCACTTCTTATTAGAGAAACTTCTCTTTTCAGATGGTGATGGCCACTGGCATGACCCAAAAGGCAACATAGTGCTTAGAAGAAGGGACAGAGGAGTGTCTAACACTGAAGCATCTCATACCCTCCAAGGCTCAGGGCCCATTGTGGAAGAGGTGGCAAAAAGAATATAAGAGCCAAAGAAGGTTGCCACTCCTTACATATAACTGTCTGGACAGAAATTGACTTCAATATCCAAGACCTCACAGTGCCTATCAGTACCTACACAAGGCCCTCATAATAGGAGGAAAAGATAATGACATCAAATTAAAAGAGATACTATTGGAAAGAGGGAGGGGATATGATGGAGAGCAGAGTTATGAAGGGGAAAGGGGGGGAGCGGAGGAAAATCATGGTTTATTGTCTGTAACTATAGAAGTTGTCAATAATATATATAATATATAGATATATCCTGGTGTTATAAACCCAATCTTGTTGTTATGAAAAGATTTTTTAAATTTTTTTCATTTATTTTTACTTATTTATTTGAGAACAAAGGAAAGAGGCATAGAGGCAGAGAGAGTGGGGGGAGATAATAGGTGTGCCAGGGCCTCCAGCCACTGAAAACAACTCCAGACACATGTGTCCCCTTGTGCATCTGGTTAACGTGTGTCCTGGGGTATGAAGCCTCAAATGGGGGTCGTTAGGCTTCATAGGCAAGAGCCTAACTGCTAAGCCATCTCTCCAGCCCATGAAGAGAGTTTTGATGGCATGAAATTGTTTTTATCTAGACTACTTTCTTGTCTGTGAGTAATAGGATTATCAATTTGGTGTAGTTTCTCTTAATAGTCTTATAAGAAAGATGGTTAATTATGGAGTGAGATGAGTTGATTGAAGAAAGTGGGAAGGATTTTTTTTCTCAATTTTTATTAACATTTTCCATGATTATAAAAAATATCCCATGGTAATACTCTCCCTCCCCACCTCCACTTTCCCCAGAAAGGAATTTTTCAATGTTAGACATAGAATACTTGTTAAATGCTTTTTCAGTGAAACTTAGATCACAATGTAATGTATGTAAATGGAGGTGTACATAACAACCAAATTTTGCCTAAACATTATTTCCTTTTATAAAGAAAAAAAAAGCTAATTTTCAGGCTAAACATAGACATTTATATAGGGACATAGACTTAATCTAAATTCAGCTTACATTAGGCACAAGTGATGTCATATGCTAGGTGGGTCACAAAGTCATTTATTCCCTACTTTAGGGTATAGCCTCATGCTCAAACAATGGTCCTCATCTGAGGGAAATAATTTTAAGCTCTGTGGTTCTTTTTCCAACATAATTAGTATTGACACAGGTATGTGAAATAATCAAAGATGTTTTCAAACACAGATGCTAAGAATTTATACTGTCTTATTTGTCCTTTCTGACAATTTCTAGGTTAAATTATAATAAGGAAAAATAACCACAGGTGTCAAAATAGTCAATTTCAAATCTTGAATATATATAGATGACTCTGACTAAAGGTCACTTAATTTAAAAGGCTTCCTTATACTGGGAACAATGATGAATCTCTTCTAACTTGTGCCAGGACATCCTTAAGTAAGTTCTGAGACCAAAAATATATTTGTGCAGTCTTTAATGTCATCCAATGGCTCTATGGTACTAACCTTTGGCCCTGGCTAGCTCCAGGATTCAAAAGGTAGACTCTGGAAGACTATTATCAAGGTTAAATATTGTGTATGTTTCTAATAATTCTGCTAATATCTCATCTGTTTTACAAGCCACATGGAAGCAGATTAAGGCCATGTCAAACACTACTGTGCCATTCAAGGGACAGTTCTGAATGAAAATCTCAGCCAGTTCATGCTCAGATGGTCCTGGGACAATCCATCTCATCTACCTGAGTTACCTGGAATACTCTCCAAGGCCTAGAAGTCCACAAGAAGGATAGCCCTGAAAGTGACCAGTTCGCTGTATGCTAACTTCTCATTAACTCCTTACTTTTATTATTTCTCCCCAGTGTTCTTTTTCAATACTATCTTCCTACATTCTATCAATAAAATTGCAGGATACTTTAGAGTAGTTCCTCTCTGTGGGAGAGACTCTAACTGCCAAAACTCCATGTCCCATTCAGCAGGAAATAATTAACGATCTGACTTGATTGCCCCCTTGTCCTCTAACAAAAGAGTGTCATATCATGAAAGGGAGAAATGAAGTTGGGTAGAATTAGAGTGACTGGACCCCTGAAGATAAAAAAGGGCAGGAAAGTTTTTCTTATCTCTTTCCCAGTTCCAAAAATCTGTTTTTCCACCAACAGTCAGGACCCCTCTTGGGAGGGAGGTAAAAAGCCAAAGGAAACCCTCTTTGACTTTACATTAAGAACAAAAACAAATCTAGAAAGAAAAATTCCCAAGCCCCTAAGGGGGCTCAGGCGGGGCCCAGATTTCCACCAGCTTGCATCACCACCATCATGTGTACCACATCCCTAGCTCTGTAAAAGATAGGCCTCACCCTCTTTTATGCTGGTTAAGGTATGCCCTTTGTCCAGCTACAAGCCAATCAGAGATGAATGCCTCCTCAATATTTCTATAATCAGGACCACTTGTGTCAAGACACCTGCTTTTCTTTGTTCCAAAGGGGTAACCACCCCATGCATAAAATTTTTCCCACTTATTGTTCCCCAGTCTTGATTTTTCTCTGGGTGTATCTCTACAAGGAAGAGTAAGCTGCCTATTAGGTCCATCTGTGCCAACCAAGAGAAATTTCCATCCCTCTGCTGATAGGCTTCATCATGGTGCTGTGCCTGGTGACCCAGTGCTGAAGGAGCCACTCTTGTCCAAACCAACCACCTCCCAGGGGACTTCCAAAACAAGCTTAACCAGGCCATGATATCTACTACTAACAGCCTCAAATCTCTTCAGAGACAATTGAACCCACTCTCAGGTGTGGTAATTCAAAACCATCGAGCCTTAGACCTCATTACAGCTGAACATGGAGGAACATGTGTGGTCTTGGGAGAAATGTTGTGGGTTTTTTTTTTTTTGTTGTTGTTGTTAATGAATCTAATATTGTTGAACAAAAAACAAAACTGCAAGGAGATGTTGATCACTATATGCCTGAGGACCCCACCACCTGGTTCTCTAAACTTTTAGTCACTTGGCTTCTCCCCCTCCTTAGCCCTATCCTTACTATAGGAACCCTATTAGTCTTAGCCCCATGCCTCATCAAATCTCTCAGACAAAAAAATAATATTACTAGAGTGGCTACTAATTAGGTCCTCATGCACCATCTAGCTCTATCTGATCCTAAGATAGACTACAAAAATTCTCACTTAATATGATGTCCAGCTTATTGAGAAGGTCCTTTAAGGATGGGCCTAGTTAACTACCTTTATGTCAACTGCAAACACAAACTTGATGCATCCAGAAGTTATTGCGAGGCTCAAAGGAAAATGGTCTGGGTACTTCGGTCTACACTCTTCATTATGTCTTAGTTGGTAATGAGCTATTTCCTTTGGAACAGTGTAAGAACTTCTCCTTAAAACTGGAAGACATCGCAAAAAAAAGAGCTGCATGAGCTCTTAATGGAAGGTAGGACCTCAGGGCAACTTGTATGTCCCTATTCTTATCTGTTGACACCCTAATTCTATCGTATAGCACCAAGGTATTAAAACAGAGTGATGAGGTTTTAGAACACTACAAGGCCCCTTGGAGCTATTACTTGACGCAGAAGCAGATGAGGGGCTGGAGAGATGGCTTAGTGGTGAAGGCACTTGTCTGCAAAGTCTAAGGACCCATGTTCAACTCGCCAGATCCCACATAAGCCAGACCCACAAGGTCTGCACAATGTGTTTGTGCATGCACAAACACAGGATTGTACATGCACACAAGGATTTACACACGTCTGGAGTTCAATGTTAGTGGCAGAAGGCCATTGTGGGTTACTTCTTGCTCTCTCTCTCTCTCCTCTCCCTTACTCTCCATTTCTCATAAAAGGCCAAGCTGTTGGGCTTGCCTCAAAAAAAAAAAAAAATAATAGCACAGCAGATGAGTTCTGAGGAATATCCCCAAGCACAGTGCAGGAAGAACTCTTCAATTCTGCTGTCATCTGTGCTCATTTTTGATCCTGTGAGTCAACTCATGCCTGGTGCCATTTATCACAAATGTAGGGCTATACTCTTCTTACCTGATATAATGGTTATATACAACCAGAAGCAACAGGCCCCATCCAGGAGAAAATACCAGAGGGTGTGTTCACATTCAGCAAGAAAACCTCACCATGGCTATAAAGAAACCTGCATTTGAAGTTTCTATGTAAGTATTTCTGTAGGAATTAATGAAGCTTCTGTTCTTCTTTTCACTCTGATCCTTTCAGAAACTTGTGGAGGAAGTTAGAGTACCCTTAGCTTCTGCCTGCCATTCCTGCTTCATGCATCAAGTGGTGTCAGGTCATGAGAGCAACTCACTGTGCTGTGCTTCCACTGATGTTACAAATCTCTCTGAGATCCATGAAAAGGGAATAAAAGGGTTTTTGTGTTTTCCACTTTCACTTATATGTCCTTAGTGCTAAGTGGTGAGAGGGGTTCTTTTGTCCTATCCTCTTTGGTGTCCTGAGGCCTGGATAAGGCTGAATGGGCACATGGGTTTTTAATTTATTTTACTTGAGAGAGAGGCAGAACATGGGTTTTGAGAACCCCACAGCTCTCATTTGAGCTGTGACTGCACATTCAGACTTAGACTTAGGATCTCACCTTGAGTAGACCTGGTATAAATAAGCCATGAAATATTTAGCTCTACAGCCCTGCTCTATCAAGGGATGAATCCAGGGCAGGGAAAGATTATTCATTGTACCATCTATATAGTTAGTGTTAAATACTCTGAAGAGTCCTTGTGTTATGTTTTGAAATTCTGCTATAACATACATTTTTGTTCATAAAGTATGAATATTAAATATCTTAGTGTTATTATCTTGAGCATATTATGTACTAGATCATTTTAGAGTATGAAACAAAGGTATGATTTTACTTTTCTTTATTCTATATTACTCTTCCTTTCTTTATGTTGGTCTGAATTTGTGAAATACAAATTTTTTCTTTTTTCTGAAGGGATTCTAACATTTCTTGCTAGGAAAAAATACCCATTGAATATTACATCTGTCTTGTTTATCTGAGAAAGTTCTTTTGTTGATCATGGTGAAGAATAATTTTTTCTGCATATAAAACTTTTTTGTTTACTTTTATTTATTTAAGAGTGACAGACAGAGAGAGAAAGAGGCAGAGAGAAAGAGAGAGAGAGAGGTGTTTTGATTTTCACATATGATAATTATAAAATGTCTTGCATGTCTAAATCTGGTTCTAATTATGGTTGTTTCTTAAAATTATAATTTGTCCTTATGAGCATTTGTAATATTTTTGTTGTGTTGTGTCACACAAGTAAGACCATCAACTCACAGAATGTAAGGCAAAGTTTTATTGGGTAAAGAGAAATAAAAAGAAGATAGGTGGTATGCCAGTTCTGCATCCCAGAGACTGGAATCTCAGGATGAAGCCCCGAACTGTTTGGATTGTCTGCTTTTACTGGAAATAACCACATGATGTTTATGGGAAGAAAAACGTCAGAATGGGAGTTAAATCATAAATTAATTACAGGAAGTGCCTGGGGGTTGTGAGATAGGCCTGTGACCAGGAGTCCACCAATGTTCCACTTATCTGTCTTTAAAGATTTTGTTCAACAATGCAGGCCTGGGTTAATACTATTCAGACCAGCAGAGCCTCCTATTTGTCTACTAGCACCATCTGCTTAAACAAGTGTTTCACTCCATTCTTTTATGAGCTCCTACAAGGAAGTGACTTCTATTTTCCTCTAAACTAGGTATAAAGAAATGTAGAAAAATATAACATCTTGCTCAGTTTACAGTTGAACACCAGGTAAAATGAATCTATTGTAAGAAACTGAGTTAATTATGTGTTCAATGGATTTTTTTAAAATTTTCTTCTTAGCACTCAAGCTGTGTTTACTGTAGACATGGGCATTAGAAGCTTAATTCTCAAATTATGTCCTATATTTTTGTCACCCCTTTTATTCAATGATGTGAAATTCTGTTCCTAGTAATCCTCTGCTATTACAGAGGAGCCCTCTTCATGTAGTAGTAAGCTGTGAAATGAAGGAAAGCATTCTTTAATATTATGATTAGTCTTCAGTGTCTTAGTGACCCTTTGCCACTTGGCTACCTCACAAGGACTTCACCAGTTCTCTTTCTCTCTTAGAAGAAGAAATTCAAGAAGCCATACAATTTGGTATTTCAATTCCCTTGCTGAGAAAGGTAGAGAGGGCTGGGGATGGTTATTTAAAAAATCTGGTTTCCTCAGAGAATAAGCTCAAATCTTAATCACAGCCTACAAATTCATGGCACATTTCACTTTCCATAAACCATCCAGAACATAGGTTTCTTCCCAGGTGAAGCAGGGCAACAATGGTTAATTGAGAGCAAATAGTGTCTCTCTCCATCCATATGGGTTTGGGTTCTACCCACTGTCCTTCTTCCTTTTGAATGGAAAGTAACACATTTTTTTTAAAGTGAATATGTAAATTTCACATACCAAATTGTGGTCAAATGTACTGAGTCTGAGTTTAATACCTGAAACCCATAAAGTGCTTTTGGGAGGCCAATAACATATCTTCAGTACCTACTGACACATCTTTCTATGAAAATCTGTGGCATGTCATGGGTAGTGGCTAATTTCAAGTTTTAAATATGTTAAATGTTCAAGAAAATTAAATTGAAACTCAAATGTGTTTTGTAGAAAACTATTAAATTTATAGGTGGTTTTTGTTTTTGTTTTTCATGGTAGTAACTGCCACCCATATTATGGGTGGTTGCATGACTTTCTTACACTGAGGAGATGCAAACATATGTATATTCACAGCAGATAGAGCAGAGAGGGCAGAACAAAGCTTAAATGCACCACAGCCAATTTTGGTGAACCAGTGAATTTATTGGAGTTATGTACAAAGCTTGGGTGTGGGGACTCTTACAGGAACATGATGAGTCAAAAGTAGTATGTGCATCACCAAAAAAACCAACCCAGCATAGACTTTTCACAAAAACTGCATCCTCTGGCGCTCACTGTGCAACTTGCAGGCAGCTTGGATCAGAGTACCCGCTTACCTTGCTAGCGCTTGTTTACTGTTTCTATAACCTTGGGATGTGGGGTATTGTGACCTTTTTAAGTTTTAGCTTTCTCAGACTTGTTGACCTTCTAAGTCTCTTGAATGTCCCTCTTCCCTCCTCCCTCTGGATCACTTACTATGTAGGGATCCAGCCAAATAGCAACAACAGAGAGGCAAAATGAAACTTAAATTAATGAAGACTCTCTTCTATGCTTTGGAAAAGGATATTTGCTCATTGACTTTTAAAAATTAAACGATGTTAAATAACTACACTCCATAGGATTAACTGAAACTAAGAAAATACCACTTTCCACCTAGAAGCTTATTTTTCCCTTTGATTTTTGTTTCTAAAGAGTAGCTAGGAGAAATTATGCAATATACTAGGATAAAACAAGCATTTTAAAATTAACTAAATATCCAAGGACCTTTATTTATTAAAGAAATATTACAAACAAAAATCCAACCAATTCTTTTAATATGTTTTATATTTTCATTTTTACTTGTTTTCCCCTCATATTGTGAAATAATTTCTTTGCATATGGACTCTCCACAATGGCACTCCTCTACCACCTTATCTAGCTCTGGATCCTAAAGAAAATATGGTCTACAAACTTGTTCTATAAATATGCATCTAGTTGTACCACAGTGACTAAGATGAATTATTTTCTGAAGCAAAGTAATTCTTTATTTAAAGTAAAAATGCTTAAACAACAATGGAGATATATATCTATACAATTCATATAAGAGGAATAGAAAAGAAGGCATACAATTGTTCTTCTGCCTGTCCTGTGACTTTTCCACATCTTCAAAACTGAATACTCTCTGCAATCAGGAAGTGAAAATTCTACCTCAGAACCAAAATGATGTGGGAGGAATTGCTGGAAAGGGGCTTGCTATTAACTGGCTTTGGAAAGAGTTCCAGGCTTAGTTGTAGTTCTCTTTTACTGATCCGTCTGTCTTATTCACAGCCAGCTCATACAAACTAGGGAAGGAAACATGGACAGTGGTATCATTCATCCAGGTGAAATCTTCCTGGGCGTTCTTCATGGTAGTTTAAGTTTGGGGTCTGGGACACCTCAGGCTTTCATAAACTTGAGTTCACTTATCTGTGTTCTGGCAGTATTTCAAATACATTTCCTGTACCAGATCTTTGTGACTATCTTTCTAGGCCTCAAAGATCACAAGACTCCTCCAAACATATGTCATGTATTCCCAGGATCAGTAGGAGGCAGTGGGAAGGACATCTTGAGTTGTAGTGCAACCTGGGCCACACTGGAAAACCTTATCTCTAAAACAGAAAATGAAAAAGAAAACATATTTTAATGAGATGAGAGAGGATTGGGTATAGAAAGAGGAAGAGCAGGATAGAGGCATGGCAACAGGAAAGGTGTGTGTGAAACTTAATGTCAACAAATAATATGTATTCAAATACTATAATGTAGCACATTGCATATCAAGTAAAAACATAATAAAGTAAACCAGAAATATGCTGTTATATAATAAACAAGTCATAAATATTTTTCTTTTTTGTGTAGTTATTCAAAGTAGGGTCTCGCTCTAGCCCAAGCTATCTTGGAATTCACAATGTAGTCCCAGGGTGGCCTCAAAGTCATGGTGATCCTCCTACCTCTGCCTCCCAAGTGATCATATTAAAGATGTGTGCCACCACACTAGCAATATTTTTCTTTTAAATAGAAAATAGACCAGATAAATATTGAAACACTGAAAAAGCCTACATATATTATGTTCCCTGTTGTTTAAATTGTTATTATTTTCAGAGTGATATTTAGCAACTTTTGCCCTTTCATTAGCAATATTGGAGTTTTCCTTTTTACTATGCTTATTTGGGACAGGATTGGAATAAAAAATACATATTGTGAAACACTTCAGAATCACAGAAGTTAAGATTATTTCCCCACAAAACTGGGGGAGTAGGGACTCAGAAACTCTATGAATTGGAAAGTCTAGTCTTCCTCATCTTCACTACTTCCCCTATGGCATAAGTGAATTTAATTTTCAGTCCCACCGATTAACTTACAGTCTCCTCAGTGTACTTGCCTTTGAAAATCATTGTACTGCTACTTCATTGGAATGTCAATTGTCTGCAACTATGTCTGGCACAACTATTTGTATTAACTGTCCCTGTGATCCATGATATCTTAACTTTTTCCTTGTGACATTACTCTTGATAGAAAAATATCATATTTGGAATTATTAGTTTAAGTTGAAGTGTATCTAGAGGCTAGGAAGATAGATAAGGGCCATGAGGAGAAACTTTAGATGTCGGTGGATAGTAGAAAATATGTGATACAAAAGTAGAGTGAATCAAGTTATGGAGATTCACACTTGTAATTGTAATACTCAGGAGGCTGAAATCACTGTAAGTTTGAGGCTAGCCATGATGCCAGAGTGAGTCATCCTGAACTAGAGAGCTTCCTTGCCTCAAAAAAGTAGAGAAAAGGAATATTGCAGGTGGAAACTTTTAAGTTGTGTTGGAGGATGGGGATGGAGGAGGAGAGAGGGTGAGAGGAAGAGTCAATGAAATCTAAGGATGGGGAAGGATGCTTTAATAGTACAAAGAGCTAGAAGTGGCCAAAATAACAGATCTTGAATCCTGCTAGCTTATTCAAGGAAAATGAAGCCCAAGTATAACAACAATATTGGAATATATTTTCTATTGTCCTTCCCATTATAAGCTATTTTTTATTACTTTGACTACTAGTACCTTTTTTTAATTTTCTGAGAACATCTTGAAATAGTGACAAAATGTTGAACTAAGAGGCACACATTCTTCCTCAGGTGGCAGGAGTAGAAGAATAAGGGTGCTACACAAATACAGATCAGAGCTATAGTCTAGCTCTTCTACTGGCAGCAATCTGATTTATGAAAATTGTAAGTTATACATCTGCAAAGTGAATTTGATAAGTTTTAAGTGGTATTACATTCATTACTAACAAGTGACTGGAAAGAAAAGTGTCCAATAATTGAGGAATGACAGTATTATGATTTAGGTACTAGATGAAATATTCACAGTTCTATAAATTTTTATTTTTAAATCTAGGATGTATCATAGCATATGAAATAGTCTCCCAAAAGTGTCCATGTGGAAGAGGTGGTGGAAAGAATATTAGAACCAAAGGAAGGGGATGACTTTTACCATGCTATCTTCCAGACACAAAATGACCTCACATTGCCTTACACAACATACACAAGACCTTCATAGTAGGAGGGAAAATGATGACCTCAAAACAGAAGAAAGACTAATTGGAAAGAAGAAGGGATTTAATTGAGGGTGGATTGTGGAGTGGGGGGATGGGTGATGGGAGGAAATTTTCATGGTTTATTATTTTTATGGAAGTTGTCAATAAAGTTTTTTAGCAGAATAAAAACCTTAATTATTATAGTTTATTTACTAACATGAATTAAATAAATCAATAAATCTCATCTTTAGTTCAATTAAAATTACAAACTAAAACCCCAAATACTTTATTTTGTTTCAACTTGGAAATCCCTTTTCCAATGACATGTACTGAAAATAAAGTAGCACAAGTTTTCCAATTCACGTACAAACAATGAAAACATTAGTATTCCTAAAACTTGACCAGCAGCAATAAACATAAGAAGCATAAGTTTAAGAAACAGATGTGAAACTAATTATTCTTCAGTTTAAAGAACATTAGCAATGTAAAAAAGAAAACAAACATAACTGTAATTTCTTCATGTATAACAGAAAATACATTTTGTTCTCTCCACTCCATAAAATCTCCACTGCTTAGAAGGCTGACTGGTCTTCATTCACAAAGTGAAGACTCAACTTCAGTCTCAGCTAGTTGTGGTAGCAGCTAGTGGACACTCACCTAAAATAAACATTGGCTTTAGCAACAGTGCCCCATTGAGCCACTCTTCCTGCTCTCAATAATTGATCTCTCACGGCCTCCTAATACAAACTGGAGAAGGTACAAGGGATAGTACCACTGACCTTAGCTAGAGCTTCCAGAACCTTCATTTTGGTGGTTTCAGCATGTGCTGTGGTATCCCAGAGGAACTCATAGCATAGAGGATTACTCCCAGGCACCTGGAGGTAGTCCATGTAATTTTTCAGAACAAGACCTTTGGAAATGAGTTTTGGGGGACTCTCCAGAGATTAAGTGCCCCTGCCCAGCATGTACCCCCAACACACTCAGAAATTCCCAGACCTCTTGCTCAGTGGCATGGTTGCCTTTCATGAAGACCACACCCAGGAAGGTCATCAGGAGACCCACCTTTGGTAACTCCTGTCATTCAGGTTTTCCTGAGGGGAGAAGCCCATCTTGCTAACAAGGGAATAGGAGATATTGTTGGGATCAACTTGCTTCAGCTCCAGACCATAGACCACTTCCAGCTGCTGGGAGGCTCTCCTGAGGATGTCAAGGAAGACAAGCTTGTGCTTTTGGCTGATCACTTTCACTATATCTGCTTGAAAAATGGG
This sequence comes from Jaculus jaculus, assembly GCF_020740685.1. NCBI lineage: Eukaryota > Metazoa > Chordata > Mammalia > Rodentia > Dipodidae > Jaculus > Jaculus jaculus. Next base: position 25,749,836 of record NC_059125.1, read on the forward strand.
CTCCTTCTCATACTTTTCCAGCATGAAGTACAGCAACATGCTTTCCTTTCTAATGAAAGAATCTCTGAATTTGGGCTGAGTGGAGGCTGCTGCCTAGGAGATACTTGACGTTTCCTCACCAGAACCTATAACAGAACCTTCAGCACCTATGTCAGAGCCTGCATCAGAAGACCCAATGGAGGCAACCCCCCCCCAGAAAGTGCAAGAATCAGGGCTGAAATAATTGCCTTGGCCATTAGGAAGAGACTCTGCTTCTACTTTTGCAGGGGGCTAAGCACCCAGGATATCGTGGCTCTAATCATGAGCTTGTTGACACTTGGTAGGGGAGCAGCCCTTACTTTTGTGGCCCCTAGGCATAGTGAATGCATTCAGCATCAGCAAGCAGAAGAGAAGGCAGAAGTCTGGCAAGGTAGGAATCTGGCGATTAGGAAATAACAATGAATGAGCACCATACCATCTCCAGGTAGAGAACACCTTCCCATTAAGGAAGGTCCCCAGTTAGACTGTTCACAAATAACTTACATTATCAATGTAAGAAAGCAAGTGTTAAAACTATTACACTAGGTTTTTACAAGATACTTCTGGCATGCCAAGTCTCATTCACAAAATAATTACTTTTTAAATTCAATTTAATCTTTAGCAGCCTTCACTTTTCAAGTACCAAACAGCAAACATGCAAGGTAATTGGCAATAGTAGTCTGTTAGCAGTGCTATGACAGAGTATTTGAAATTAGTAATTTCTTTCTTATCATTTTGGAGTTTGAGAAACATAAGATGGCTGGTCGATTTCTTGTGAGGTTTTTCATGCAGCATCATCCCATTGTATAAAGCTAAAAGGAGCAAGAGGGGGAGGGAAGGAAGGAGATTTAAAAAAGGAGTGAGAAAGGAAGTGAGGGGAAAGTGAGGGGAGTTAAGTACAAAAGAGAAAAGGGAAAGAGAGAGGGAAAATGGGAAAGTAGTAGGGAGGATTGAGTGACATACAGAAAGATCAAAGAGAATGTTAGAGGAAAAAAAGGAGAGAGGGAAGGGCTCAGAGGGAGGCAGAGAGAGTGTGATCAATGTTTTAAAAAGGGAGAGATAAGAACAGGAGTGATAGATGGAGAGGCAGGGGCATGAGAACCTGACTAAATTTGTTCTTAAGGAGCCCACTACTGAGATACCGTTCTCCCATAGATGTCCTTGTAGAATAATAGCTTGAATTCATTCATAAGGTGAAGCCTGTATGAACTATTCGTTTTCCAGTAGAACTGGTATACCAAGGACCAAGTTCCCAAGGCATATTTTGGGGGGTACCCATTCAATCTATAACAGGTAGTAAAGACCTATATTTCCTGTTAAATTATTAGTACACAGCTATTATGCAAAATAATCAGGATCATTGCCACATTTTCATATGAAATACAATGATCATATCTACCCTAAGTTACCTTCCACTTCCACCTACCATAATCGTCTTTCTCTTCTCTACTAGGTTCCCCCTTTACTCTCATATCACCATTTTCTTAAAGCCTACATCTGAGATAAAATATGTGTATACCTATCTTTCTGTGTCTGGCTTATGCTGCTTAACATGATGACCCCAGTTCAGTTAATTTTAAATATATAATTTAATTATTAATTATGGATGAATAACAACTGTACATATACAATTTATCCATTTATCTGGTTGTGGGCATCTAGGCTTATACTGTGCATTGGTGATTGTAAACAGTCCTAAAATAAACAAAAATAAATGGTATTCATGGTATACTGACTTTTATTCCTTCAAATATATTTCCACGGGTGATATAGCTGGACAATATTGTAGTTTTATTTTGAACTTTTTGAAGAACTTCCATAATGATTTTCATAATTGTTGGTCTAATTCACATTCCCATGAATATGTTTTCTTGGTTTTTACACAAATTATCTTCAGCAATTTTTGATGCTTGATTTCTTTTTAAAAATATTTTATATTTTATTTATTTATTTAAGAAAGATAAAGATAGAGAAGGGGCAACCAGGGAGGGCTTCTAGCCACTGAAAATAACCTCCAGACACATGCACCACCTTGTGCACATGGCTTTACATGGGTACTTGAATATACTTGAGAAAAGGAATTCTACCACAGATTACCCAGTAATAAAAACTCAGAGGTACCTTTCTGCCTTGGCATCATTCATCTATATTATACACTCAGAATTCTAAACTTTATCTGGTAGGTAGTGTGATACAACATTCTACTCTTTGAGGGATTAATTTTCAAATTAAAGCATTTACTTTCCTTAGGAAGTAATAAAGAAGCAATGAGGGAGTTTCTTTCATGAAGCCCTACCCTGACTGGTCTTTTGATGACTACCCCATGGATGGGGCCAGATTTTCTTGTCCTTTCTATTAAACAGGAGGAAGAAAGTTGTTCTAGTGTTTTTCTATTGCTATAACAGAATACTACAGTCTTAATAATTTATACAAAACGGAAACTTGCAAATTTACGTCTCTGGAAGCTGACATGCTAAGAGGCTATATCTCATGAGGGTACTGACAAGAATGCCAAAGAGTCATTGTGTAGAATAGGTTATCACATGGAGACATAGAATATGTTGCAGACAGATCCAAAGTATATTCTTATCAGAGATGTACTCTTGAGATAAAATTTAAAACATTATTCAATTATTCATGCCTAGAAAAATCTTAACCTATCAACACAAGGCTCCACCCTATAAGACATAGATTAAGACTTTTATGTTTATGAAGATCTTAATCATGACATTCTCAGTTCATAATTCTATCTGAAGCTCCATTGATCTTACAAGTCAACTCTTACAGAAGTTTTTATTTCATTGACCGCTACATTTTGTGTTATTTGTCTCCTGAACACTCATTTATAGCACTCTCATGTTATCACCCTTCTCACTATTTAAAGGACAAAAAGCAATTTCAAAGTACCTATAAACAATTAAGCAGATTCCCTACTGTAAACCTTGCACAGACAGCTCTTGGTGCCAGGATCCACAGACTATGGAGAAGTTGTAATACAAGACAAGGCACATATGGCAGGTGTGTTATTAGAGGAAGCTCCACAGCCTTGTCTTTCATTTCCTTTAGCTTTGAAAACCATCTCTCAAAATTTTCCAAATCTCCTCCTCCAGCCGTGAGACTGGCTAACTCTTGAATGTCCAGGTCTAGCATCGGATCCACAATGCTGTCGACCTGGCCATCTGTTGTGTTACATGCACCACCCCGCTGTCCCGGGAGTGGTTCAGTCCTCTCAGATGTTGGCAAATGGGGTTGCTCTGAGCGGCAGCTCTCCGCAGATGCAATGCTGGGGTTGGCTCCAGCCAATGAGCTGAGAAGTCTAAGGCCTTGGTTCCTATCATTCTTCATCATAATATTGGACCAGACATTGGCATTCAATGCTTGTATGATGCACTTTACTCCTGTAGATTCCAGGAAATTATCCTTCTCCTCAGGCAACTCCTCTGGACTAAGTTCCACATGCTGGAAGCAGTGTTTGATGCACCATTCTTGTGCTTTTTGGCAGCTCACTCCCTCTTTACACACTTGATCACAGACCAAGCTCATCACCTCAGGCAACCACGCCTCTACCAGGGGAAGCCATGAAGAGACACTGTCAAGACCCTATTTCTGTGTGCTATCAAAGTAAACCACAAATGCCTGAAAAGATTCTGCAATCGTGGTGGTGATGAGAAATTTGTTTGGCACCACACACAGATTGATATGAGCTGAGTAGTATTTGTCATCGATGGTCCAGGGGTAAAACCTCACAGTCTCGTGGGAAGCCATTTCCACAGGAGGATCATCTGTTGGGCCAGCCGGTCTCCGGTGAAGGTGGAGCAGCAGCTGGTGACCAGCTCACAGGGGATGCCTGCAGCTATAGTTGGCCAGGCACCTCCACTTCCGTCTGTGGCCACACCCTAAAATATCTATTCTTACTGACAACTTCCACACTTACAGACAACAAACCGTGTTATTTTTCTACCCTCTCCTGCTTTCCCCTTCATAATTCTGCTCTCCATCATATCCTCTCCCTCTCTCCATTAGTCTCTCTTTTAATTTGATGTCATCATATTTTTCTCCTATTATGAGGGACTTATGTAGGTATTGCTAGGCACTCTGAGGTCTTGGATATCAAGGCCAAATTCTGTCTGGACAGTTTCATATAAGGAGTGGTACCCTTCCTTTGGCTCTTACATTCTTTCCACCACTTCCTCTGCAATGGACCCTGATCCTAGGAGGGTATGAGATGGCTCAATGCTGGACACTCCTCCATCCCTTCTTCTTAGCACTATGTTGTCTTTTGGGTAATCCCAGTGGCCATCACCATCTGAAAAGAGAAGCATCTCTACCAGAACTGAGAGTAGCATTAATATATGAGTATGAACATTAAGTATAGTGCTTTCAGTGCAGCTTGGTGAGAATAATATATGCATTTATCCAGACAAGAGCAGGTTGTATGGCCCTAAGAATCATGACCTCCCCGTCGTAGGCTTTTGATTAGATTTTCAGTACCAGGCATGTATTCTCTCCCATAGAGTGGGCCTTCTGTCCAATTAAAGAGAAGTTGGTTTTCCCCAGAGCAGACATGCCACTATTGCATTTATTCAGTCATTTGGCCTGTCTGGCCAAACTTGAGCCTTCCAGCATCCACTGTTTCCACTGCTGGTGACTTCTGTGTCCCATAAGGCTGCATATAGTGCCGCTTCTCCAGCTGTCAGTTGGCTGGGCTACAGGAAGAAGGTTTTCTTGGCAACACCAGCTTGATTTCTCAGTGACTTTGATGCTGAGGCATGTGAAGTCTTCAGCAAAAGGGTCTTACCATCTCTTTATCATAGGGAACCAAGGGTCTTGGCAATACCCTATAATGTATAGGAGGCAACAGGGACCTCCCTGGCCAACAACTCACTGGAAGGTATCCCATCATTAACCCTTTCCCCTCCCTGTAACCTGTTCTTGTACTTACATACATACAATACCATCCCCTTAAGACCTTCCCTCTCTTCCCTCCCTTATAGCCTTTTTCTAGCATATGGGTCTCTGCTACTGATTTTGGTTCCAGCTCATACACAAGTCTATACATTTGTAGCTAGGATACACATATGAGAGAGAACATGTGACGTTTGGCTTTCTGGACCTGGGTTAACTCACTTAATATAATCCTTTCTAGATCCAACCATTTCCTTGCAAATTTAATGATTTCACTTTACCACTGAATAGAACTTCATTGTGTAAATGTACCACATCTTTATTATCCCTTCATCTGTGGATAGACATGTACACTGGTTCCATTTCCTAGCTATTGTGAATAGAGCAGCAATATACATAATTGTGTAAGTATCTCTAAGGTAGTGAAAAGAGTCATTAGGATATATGCCTAGGAGTGCTATAGCTGGATCATATGGCAAATCTGTTTTTAATTGTCTCAAGAATCTCCATACTGGTTTTGCTTATTGCTTTTTAAAGACAAGTATGAGTAGAGCATTCACAGTATATAAAATGATAAAATAATCATTTTGAAATGAGATAAGTAAATATAACTATTTTTAGTTATACCAAGGAATTACTCAAAGTGAAAAGGGCAGTCTTGAATTAAACATGTTTTACATTTCTACTTGTTTTTCTCCATATTGTGAAATAATGACTTCATTGTCCATTTCTATTATATATATATATATATATTCTACCACCATGATATATATATATATATATATCCCTGGATCAGAGATAAGTATAATTTTTGAGTTTGTATGAACTCTAAAATTGTTACTTGAAAATCATGTTAAACAGTGCATGTGAATATACAACAATTGAAAAGATTATTATCTAAATCAAAATAGACATTTACCTCAAAGAAAAATCCCTAAAAAAATTTAAAAGATATGTCTGTGTTAGTCACCTATGTTAAAAAGAAGACATAATTTGTCCTTACATTCCATAAAATCTCCACCAGTTCTAAGGCATGCAGTAAACAGTTGACTTCAGACACACAGATGTGGGAGTTAATATTTAGGTCTGTTTTCTGTTCTAGGCTTCCTTTCTCAACTCTGGTATGTTCCAAGCTTTTGTTCACCACTCCCACACCTTCACCATTTCACCATGCAGCCTCACTGGAACTACTTTCCACTCATTGCTTTGCAGTTTTTGTGTACTCCAAATTGGCCTGATTTAATAATTTAGACACATATTGCATCTGAATCAACTTTACCTTCATCTCTAGGTTTTAGATAGTAGGTTGAACTCTTCCATATCTGTAGCTGTTACAAGATCCTGAAAGCTTATGGGCAGATGGTTATAGTAACAGAACTTCTGTTATCAGCCATCTCCAGGATTGTTGTAGAGTGGTCCCAAAAAACAGGTGCAGAATTAATTGGGGGAAAATAAAAAGAAAACAAAAAGCATAAATAATGAGGTTAAACTTCTTAAACTTTGCTTTTCATACAGTTGAAAAATCAAATCCAAGCATATTTAAATTAACATTAGAAGTAGCATATAGAAATCATATGCTTACTAAAATCTCATTACTTTGTTTTTGCTTCACCTTTTTTATCCTATGTTATTGTAAATCATTTAGAAATAATATAGGTTCTTAATTGTTTAAGACTAACAAGCTCATTGTCTTAAACTTGACAAAAATCCATACATGCAATAGTTTTTAAGAAACAGAGTATGAAACAAATTGATCTTCAATTAAAGGAACATTTAAGAAATTTAAAAAAATCAAGATACCTATAATTTGCTCATGTGCAGCTGGAGAAGACATGCTTTGTCCCTCACACCCATAAACTCTCAACTACTTAAAATGTTGACCTCTCTTCAAATGCTAGATGTGGGAGGAGCTACTGGGTATGCACCTGGGAGGGAATCCAGCCTTAGCAATAGTGCCAGCCTCAGCAGTAGCTCTCTTTCTGGTTCTTTCGGCCTTTTCCCTAAGAGCCCCCTCATACAGATTGGGAAAGACACTAGGGATGACCTTAGCTAAAACTTCTAGAATATTCATCTTGATTATTCTAGCAGGAGTTCTTGGACCCCACAGGAACTTACATTGTGCAGGTGGGGGTCACTCCCTGGCACTTGGCAGTACTTCAAGCAATTTTCCTGCGCTGGATTTTTTGGTGATAGGGTCTTGGGGCTCTCAAATTCTTGGGTGCCTCTTCCCAGCATATATCTGCAACACATTCAGAAATTCCCAGGCTTGTCTTCAGCGGCATGGTTGTCTTTCATGAGGATCACACCTAAAGGGAGATCAGGAGACCTGTATTTACTTTCCTGACACTCAGACTTTCCCTAGCTTGCTAACAAGGAAATAAAAGAGGCACTTGGAATCATCTTGCTTCAACTCCAGGTCATAGACCAGCTCTTGCTTTGTAGAAGCTCTCCTAAGTATATCAGGGAAGTGTGGCTTTTACCTCCTGTGGGACCGTAGTCAGCATATAAGCCACACGATGGGTTCCTTCTCCTACTTCTCCGTCAGAAAGTACAGCAACAAACACACATTCCTAATAACTATTTGGTATTTTTCCAGTCCAGTTTATTCTTTCCTGTAACTTCATGTACTAGTTTCTTTCTATTCAGTGGGTAAGACTCCTTATAAGTACCTTCTGTAGCTCTAGATTAGTGCTAATGATTTTTTTTTAGTTCATGATTTATCATGGAAGGTCTTTCTTTTTCTTCTTCAATTATGAAAAATAGTTTTGGTACATATAAAATCTGGGTTGAAAATAATTGTCTTTCAGAGCTTTAAATGCATCATTCCATGCTCTCCTGGTTTTAGAGTTTTGTTCAGAAATCTGCAATTACTTTCACAGGCTTATATGTGAGTTAGTGCTTCTCTCTTGCAGCATTCAATATTTTTTCTTTGTCTTGAGTCATGTTTTAACTGTGAGATTATGTGGAGAAATTCTTTCCTGGACCTTGTGATTTGTCCTTAAAAATGCCTCCTACATTTGAATGGCAGGTTAGGGTTCTCCAGAGGAACAGAGCTGATAAAATAAAATAAAATTATATTTGTTCATAGGATTTACTAGATTGCCTTTCACAATAGGCTCTAACAATATCTGTTTAGACTCTGGAGATGTCTAGTGCCTGGCTTCAATGTTTTTGGTCTCCTTTTGTGAGATGTGATGTTCTCTTTCCAGTAGTACTCTATTACATAGGAGCTCTCTTTTTAATAAAAATGAAAATAAAAATTCATAAAACTGAGTGTTTCATCTAGGACCCAAATCATAATATAGCATAATATAGTTTGTTTGTTTTGAGGCAGGGTTTCCCTATATAGCCCAAAGTGGCCTCAAATTCGCAGGGCCCCTTCCGCTGCCCATCCAGTGATGGGATTGGAGGCATATGTACCCTCGTCATATCTAAATAACCTTTGCATCTTCATTACTTGTAAGTGCTCAGCCTTCTTCCTTCTAGTGATTTTAGGCCAGTCATTCAAAGTAAGTCACTTAATCCTCAAAACTGTTAACATGAAGTTCTGGTATACTTCATCTGGCCACTTCTATTGCTGTAGGGAAGTCATAGTGGAAACATAACAGGAAATTGTGGGAACTTTGGTAATTTGAGGTATGGATTCCTTTTTCCTCATGTAGCATTTGTATACTGACTGCTGGCAGGGCCTGATATGAAATTATCCCCTTCCTCCATCAAATCTGCATTGCCAAAAGAGGTGAGGATTCTCCTTAGCTTAACAGCCATGTTTGACATTACTATCTGTTGAAACTGTGAGGAGTGAATTTCTATCTTCATCAGGTGTTAGTAATGATGATGCTTGATATTTAAATTTCATCTTTGTAGGTATATTCTATTATCAGCATAATACATTACCTACCAGCCCTCAGTCACTTTACAGACTTCAGGTAGTTATCAGTGCTATCTCTAGACACACAATTCAAATAACTCAGGCATTTATACTGTCCTAACATGATACCATACCATGGTAGTGGCATGTTCAGATGCTACCTCACCATGTTCAATGAAGCAGTAAAATAAGTATTGCCACATTGCACAATAGAAGAAACATTGACCAAACATTTAATATCTCTCCATTCCACTAACTATAATTTTTGAATTATATCTTTATAGCCTACTTTGTATTATCTTTATTCTGTAATGTGATGGTGTGTGCTAAATTGCACCCAGTGTGTTCTATCTTTGGATCTTGAAAAAATGTGTCATTTTTATTACTTTTTGTTTGTTTGGTTGTTTTTAGGTAGGATCTCCCTCTAGGCCAGAGTGACCTGCAATTCATTATGTAGTCTCAGGGTGGCCAGAAAATCATGACAACCCTCCTACCTCTGCCTCCTGAGTACCAGGACTAAACGCATGCACTACCATGCCCGGCTCATTTTTATTCCTTAAAGTATTTTATAAAAGTAATATTGATCTGACTATTTAGTGATAATTTTAATACCTTCACAGATTAGTTGCCATCTCTCTTGGCTGGAAGTATAAGGGCATCATTATCCATTGGTATACTCACATTCTGAGAATCTTTTAATATTCCCAGAGATAATTCTCATTAAATGTATGAGACTGTATTGTACTGGGCAACACTGGAGTTCCAAACTCTCAAAGTAGTTTACAGGGAGAATTCACCAGTTTTCTAAATGCAATGACCTCTTCTCAAGCTTTTTTTTTTTCTTTTTTAATCCAGTGTGTTCTGATTCTGTGAATCTTCTAGTATATTTCCCTAGTGTTTTTTTTTTTTTTCTGTAAGATCTATGAAAAAATACTTATTTTCAGTTTATATCTCTTTTATTGTTGGGAACTTTACAGTAATAGCATCCAGACTCTACTTGCTAGAGTAGGGACACTTGAAGTAATGAATAAAGACTCTATATTCAAGTTCACTGTTTTCTTAAAGAATTAATTTCCCTTTGACTGTTGGATTAAGTGAACAAAGAGCTTTCCGTTTACTGGTTTGTGGAAATAACTTGAGTTCTTAATACATTCTGCTAATTCATGCCACATTTCTCACTCCATTTAAAACAATGTGTCATTCTGATCTTCTAAAGACCATAAGGCTATAATGAGTTAAGTGCTGGCAAAATGATGTCATATATATATTGTCAGGGAGGAGTCATCTTACCTCTGCAATATAATCTAATTAATTTGACATGATTAATATGGTATAGTTAATTTAATATACATACTTAAACATGATATGACAAATATTATAATATATTTAATTCCCAGACTGAACTGCTATCTTATCATTTTTCCTAATCTTTTCTTTAGTATCAAATGAAAGTCCCATCCAAATGAAAGATAAAAGGAAAACACAAGTTATCATTACCTGATCAGCATCCTTCAATAACCATAAATGCTTTTCTGTAATCTTCTATCTTTTTATCTCATTGTTCACCTATCTACCTTCTACCAAATATATTCACCCCTATGAAAGATAGGTGAAATACTGTTCATGATATAGACCAAGAGGACCCACCTCTCCTGGGACGTTGGGCAGGTATAAAGAAGTGTGAAAATTGGACTTCCGGTTAAGATGGCGGCATGGGTACCACGCCAAAGCAGCCTAGGGGAGAAAAGGATCAAAAAAACTCAGCAAAATACATACTTTTACTAAAAAGTGAGGTGTATAGGAAATTGTAGCAGCAGTGGAAAAGTAGAAGAGATCCAGAGCATCCAGAGCCTGCACAGGCCAGCAAAAAAGGTCCCAGCAGTTCCGCCAACCACGGCAGCGGAGCACCAGAAAGCTGCCAGGCTCGGCTTGAACCACAGAAAAAGCCAGGTGCGGGGATTTTCCACTCACACTGACGCTCTCCGCAGCACAAGAAACGTGAAGGGAGAGTGGCAGTGAGCAAGGGAGGAGCAGACCACGAGGTAGAAGAACACATGGAACAGCAAGAGAACCAGAGCAGCTGTGGCTCCCTCCCCTCCCCCACTGCCTGAGCCCAGCTCCAGCGAACAGAGCAGCAGTCCCAGAACCCTGCCAACTTGAGCCAACAGCAGGTCCCAAACAGGAGCAGAGTTGGGCAGCAACATCAGCTGCTCTAGCACCAGTAACAGTGGTCCCAGCAGTAGCAGATCCAGTAGCGGCAGCAGCGACAGACCCAGCAGCAGCAGACCCAGGAGCTGCAGCATCGGCAGATTCCACAGCAGCAGCTTCAGTGGCAGCAGCGGCAGTGAACCCAGCAGCAGCAGCTTCAGCAGCAGCAGTGGCTCCAGGAGTGGCAACTACAGCAGCAGCACCAGAGGCAGCAGCAGCGGTGGGTCCAGCAGCAGCACCTTCAGCAGCAGTGGCTACAGACCCAGCAGTGGCAGCTTTAGCAGCAGCAGTTCCAGCAGCAGGGGTGCTGATCTGCAGGGCCACACTTGCCAGGCTCGGTTTGCCCTGCAGGAAAAGCCAGTGTCCAAATCCACAAATCAGAACAGCAGCCCGATGACCCAGGCAGCAACTTGACTGAGACCAAAATCATCCAAGGTAACTGCGATTGCACCAGGGAAGGGTCTCACTTGGTCACAAACTGACTTGGATCTCTCAACAGAACAGAAATCTAAACCTCTTTGTTGTTAGAGGAGCCGATGTTATAATAAATACTCTTGCATACATACTTGGGACTGTTTTTGATTGAATGTGTACAGTGTTTAGTTAAATTTTAGAATCTACTTGTATTTTATTACACACAGTCTACTTGAATACTCCCATATCAGGGAAACTCAACCCCTAGGAACACCTTTGTAGATACTCTGAGAGTCTTAAGAGCCACACCTAACACCTTAAGCTCCTACCCTGAAGATATATAACATCAAATCAATTGATACAGCTAGGAATACCCAGCTAGCTAGAAAATCCAAGCATTAACTTAATCCAAGATGCAAAAATATATACATTATAACACAAGAAACACTAAAAAGCAAGGAGATATAAATCCACCTAAAAGTATTAATGCATCAGAAATGTCCTCCAGTTAGAATGAGTTAGAGAAAATGCCTAAGAGAGATTTCAAAAGAATGATTGTAAATATGTTCAAGGAGGTCAAAGAACAAATCAAAAGAATCAAAGAAGAAATCAAAGAGGAAATCAAAGGAATCAAAGAAGACACAACACACCAATTTAATGAAATAAAGAAGGCAATACAAGACATAAACAAGGAAATAGAAATAATAAAGAAAAAACAGTCAGAATTACTAGCAATGAAGAAAACAGTTAATGAAATACAAAAATCTGTCGAAAATCTCACCAGCAGGATGGATGAGGGAGAGGACAGAATACCTAAGCTAGAAGACCAGGTGGCAGATCTAACACAGTCCAACAAAGAGAAAGACAAACTTATAGAAAAGTATGAGTGGGAATTTCAAGATATTTGGGACACTATGAAAAGATCAAATATAAGAATTCAGGGCATAGTAGAAGGAGAAGAATTCCACTCAAAAAGCATAGTAGGTGTCTTCAACAAAATCATAGAAGAAAACTTCCCCCAAATTGGGAAAGAGGTGCCAATGCAGATACAGGAAGCCTTTAGAACACCAGCCAGACAAAACCTGGAAAGAACCTCTCCTCGCCATATTATAATCAAACTTCCAAACACACAAACCAAAGAAAAAATATTGAAAGCAGTTAGAGAGAAAAATCAAGTTACCTACAAAGGCAGGCACATCAGGATTACAACCAATTATTCAACACAAATTTTAAAAGCCAGAAGGGCTTGGAGTGATATATTCCATGTTCTGAAAGACAAGAAGTGTCAACCAAGGTTACTTTATCCTACAAAGCTATCCATTCAAATAGATGGAGAAATAAGGACATTCCATGACAAAAGCAGGTTAAAGGAGTATTTGAAGACAAAGTCAGCTCTACAGAAAATATTTGATAGATTCATCCATGCTGAAGAAAAGGAAAAGCACACATATAAGAAACCTAGAAAAAGCAAGCAATACTCAAATACTAGTTAACACAAGAGAGCACAGGTAGAACCAGAACCACACACACAAAAAAAAGGCAAACATAAATACACACCTTTCAATAATATCTCTTAATAACAACAGCCACAATGCCCCAAAGAAAAGACATAGGTTTGAAGACTGGGTTAAAAAGCAGAATCCTACAATTTGTTGTCTCCAAGAAACTCACCTTTCTACAAAGGATAGACATTATCTTAGGGTGAAAGGTTGGAAAACAGTGTTTCAAGCATATGGGGCTAGAAAACAAGCAAGGCTTGCTACCCTAATATTTGACAGGGTAGACTTCAGTCCAACCTTAGTCAAGAAAGATAAGGAAGGTCACTTTATATTGATTAAGGGCACACTCCAACAGGAGAACATTACAATCCTAAACATATATGCACCTAACATGGGGGCTCCCAAATTCATCAAACAAACACTATTAGAACTAAGGTCACATATAAAACCAAACACAGTGGTGGTGGGTGACTTTAACACCCCACTCTCATCAACTGACAGGTCATCCCTGGGAAAACATAAACAGAGAGGCATCTGAACTAAATGAGGTCATAGAAGGAATGAACCTAACAAATATATACAGGACATTTCATCCAAATGCTGCCGCATATACATTCTTTTCAACAGCACATGGAACATTCTCTAAAATAGACCATATATTAGGACACAAAGCAAATCTTAACAAATTCAGGAGAATTGAAATAATTCCGTGCATTCTATCTGACCACAATGGAATTAAACTACAAATCCGTAGCAAGAAAGGCTGTAGAACATACAGAAAATCGTGGAAAGTAAACAATACACTACTAAATGATGAATGGGTCAATGAAGAAATCAAGAAGGAAATCAAAAAATTCATAGAGTCAAACAATAATGAGGACATAACATATCAAAATCTCTGGGACACAATGAAGGCAGTTCTAAGAGGTAAATTTATAGCCTTAAGTGCCTATATTAAGAAATTAGAAGGGTCACAAGTAAACGACCTAATGCTTCACCTTAAAGCCTTGGAAAAAGAAGAGCAAGGCAAACCAAAAATCAGTAGGCAGGAAGAAATAATAAAGATTAGGGCAGAAATTAATGAAATAGAAACAAACAAACAAACAAACAAACAAAAAACAACCCAAAGAATTAATGAAACAAAGAGTTGGTTCTTTGAAAGGATAAACAAGATTGATGAACCCTTAGCAAATCTAGCCAAAAGAAAGAGAGAATAGACTCAATTAATAAAATCAGAGATGAAAAAGGAAACATCATAACAGATTCCAGAGAAATTCAAAAAATCATAGGGACATACTATAAAAGCATATACTCCACAAAGTATGAAAATCTGAAGAAATGGATGATTTCCTTGATCTATATGACCTACCTAAATTAAATCAAAATAAGATCAATCACTTAAATAGACCTATAACAAATATGGAGATCCGAACAGTTATCAATAATCTCCCAACTAAAAAAAAGCCAAGGCCTGGATGGATTCACTGCTGAATTTTACCAGACCTTTAAGGAAGAGCTAACACCATTGCTTCTTAAGCTTTTCCAGGAAATAGAAAAAGAAGGAATTCTGCCAAACTCTTTCTATGAGGCCAGCATCATCCTGATACCAAGAAAAGGCAAAGATAGAACAAAAAAAGAAAATTACAGACCAGTTTCCCTCATGAACATAGATGCAAAAATTCTCAACAAAATATTGGCAAACAGAATACAAGAGTATATCAAAAAGATCATTCACCCTGACCAAGTAGGCTTTATCCCAGAGATGCAGGGATGGTTCAGTACATGCAAATCTATAAATATAATACATTATATAAATGGGCTGAAGGACAAAAATCACATGATCATCTCATTGGATGCAGAGAAAACATTTGACAAAATCCAACATCCCTTCATGATAAAAGTCCTACAGAGACTGGGAATAGAAGGAATATATCTCAATATAATAAAAGCTATTTTTGACAAGCTTACAGCCAACATATTACTCAATGGGGAAAAACTGGAAGCTTTTCCATTAAAATCAGGAACAAGACAAGGGTGTCCACTGTCCCCACTTTTATTTAATATAGTTTTGGAAGTCTTAGCCATAGCAATAAGGCAAGAGACACACATAAAAGGGATACAAATTGGAAAGGAAGAGACCAAGTTATCATTATTTGCAGATGACATGATTCTCTACATAAAGGACCCTAAAGACTCTACTAGCAAACTGTTAGAAGTGATAGAAACCTACAGCCATGTAGCAGGATTCAAAATAAATACACAGAAATCAGTAGTCTTCATATATGCTAAAAACAAACACAGAGAGGATGAAATCAGAGAATCACTCCCATTCACAATTGCACCAAAAAAAAAAGTACCTTGCAATACACCTATTGAAGGATATCTTAATGAAATAGAAACAAAAAACAAACAAAAAAAAAAAACCAAAGAATTATCTTTTTATCTTTTTGGTGTATCTTTGTTTTTGGCATTAAAGAATCTCTACAATGAGAACTTTAAAACACTCAAGCAAGTAATTGCAGAAAACACTAGAAAGTGAAGAAACATCCCTTGTTTCTGCATTGGAAGAATCAAAATTTTGAAAGTGGCAATCTTACCAAAAACAATCTACACATTCAATGCTATCCCGAACAAAATTCCAAAGGCATTCCTCACTGAAAAAAAATACAAAAATTCACGTGGAATCACAAAAAAAACCTTGAATATCTAAAATAATACTTAGCAACAAAAAAGAGGCTGGTGGTATCACCATACCTGATTTTAACCTATACTACAGAGCCATAGTAACAAAAACAGCATAGTACTGACAGAAAAACAAATATGTAAATCAGTGGAACAGAATAGAGGACCCAGATGTAAGCCCAAGTAGCTATAGCCACCTGAAATTCGATAAAAATCCCAAAAATACTCATTGGAGAAAAGGCAGCCTCTTCAGCAAATGGTGTTGGGAAAAGTGGATGTATATCTGCAGCAGGATGAAAATAGATTCTTCTCTCTTGCCATGCACAAGAATTAAGTCCAAATGGATTAAAGACCTTAACATCAGACCTGAAACTCTGAAACTGCTAGAGGAAAAAGTAGGGGAAACCCTTCAACATACTGGTCTTGGCAAAGACTTTCTGAATACAACCCCAATTGCTCAGGCAATAAAACCACAGATTAATCACTGGGACCTCGTGAAATTACAAAGATTTTGCAGTGCAAAGAACACAGTGAAAAAAGCAAAGAGGCAACCTACAGAATGGGAAAAAATCTTCGCCAGCTATATATCTGATAGAGGATTAATATCTAGGATATACAATGAACTAAAAAAGTTAAATAATAAGGAATCAAACAAGCCAATCAAAAAACGGGCTATGGAGCTAAATAGAGCATTCTCAAAGGAAGAAATACGAATGGCATATAAGCATCTAAAAACATGTTCTATGTCCCTAGTCATCAGGGAAATGCAGATTAAAACTACATTGAGATTCCATCTCATTCCTGTCAGATTGGCCACCATCATGAAAACAAATGATCATAAATGTTGGCGGGGATGTGGAAAAAGAGGAACCCTTCTACACTGCTGGTGGGAATGCAATCTGGTCCAGCCATTGTGGAAATCAGCGTGGAGGTTCCTAAAACAGCTAAAGATTGATCTACCGTATGACCCAGCTATAGCACTCCTAGGCATATATCCTAAGGAATCATCTCATTTCTTTAGAAGTACGTACTCAACCATGTTGATTGCTGCTCAATTTATAATAGCTGGGAAATGGAACCAGCTTAGATGTCCCTCAACTGATGAGTGGATAATGAAGATGTGGCACATTTATACAATGGAGTTCTACTCAGCGATAAAGAAAATTGAAGTTATGAAATTTGCAGAAAAATGGATGGACCTGGAAAGGATTATACTAAGTGAGGTAACCCAGGCCCAGAAAGCCAAGCTCCACATGTTCTCTCTCATATGTGGTTCCTAGGTACACATGATTGGGCTTCTGCGTGAGAAGGAAAATACTTAGTAGCAGAGGCCAGTAAGTTAAAAAGGAGATATACAGGGAAGAGAAAAGAAGGGAGAAGGGTACTTAATAGGTTGATATTGTATATATGTAAGTACAATGATTGAGATGGGGAGGTAATATGATGGAGAATGGAATTTTAAAGGAGAAAGTGTGGGGGGAGGGAGGGAATTACCATGGGATATTTTTTATTATCATGAAAAATGTTAATAAAAATTTTTAAAAAGATAATGAGTGGAGATTATGATCAAACTATCTTAGTTATAGGTATGAAAACTATCAATAAAATTTTAATAATGAAACTTTGCTTCTAAAAATGAAAATAATGTGGAGCACACCTAGAAGACTTGGTGTAAATCTGTGGCCAGTATATGAACTCACACAGACCACCCCCCCCCCCCGTGAACATACATACACACAAAATTCTAACTTAATTAGTTTTCCTGTTTTAATTTTACTTATTTTGTAATGTTCATTTTATGTTCATACAAGTTTCTAGTCACATTATTTTTCTTATTTTCAAAGAATTACTTTTAGCATTCTTGCAAATAAGATCTACTCACAGTAAGATCTGTCAGCTTCTCTTTGTATGAATTATTTTATTTCTGTTTAACTTTTGAAGGGTAATAGGGTATAATATAGAATTCTACTCTAATCCTAACACTAACAGACATTCACTCTAGTCTCTTCTTTCTTCTTAAATGATATTCAGAAAATCTTACTTTTGCTTCACAATGGATAAGATGTTTCAGTCTGACTTCTTCATTATCTTTGATTTTCTGAAAGTTAAATATACTGTATGTAAAAATACATGGTGTATCTTTGTTTTTGGCATTTGTGCTTGTTGTTCTCTAATATTCACAAAATTGAATCTGACAAAAATGAGGTATCTCTTTGAATTTTCAGTCACATTATTATTATATAGCAGATAATTACACACTATTTTTGATGGAAGTTACTTTTCTACATGGTATACTCTTTATTGAACCAGGTAATTCCTTTTTAAGACTAAAATGTTTTCTCATAATTATTGGTCTTCATGTGCATTAAAGTTATTCCAAGTAATACATGTTACCAGGAAAACAGAATGGTATTCATCCAAGAAGTCAGCTGTCCATTCTGAGAAAAATTGTGAGAAGAACCACAGTTCTATTAGGTATACTGATCTGTACTGTTTACTTAAACAGACTTAATACAAATCATTTTCGTGTCTCAGAATTCACTTAAAATTCATGAGTTCAGCAGTTTCAGATGTGACATTTAAATAGTTTGGAAGGTATCACTGTCATCCTCATTAAAAAAAAAAAAAAAAAGCTGTTGGTTTTACCTCTGTGTCTCATTTCCCTGAAACTAATAATGCTGTCTAATTGTGAGGCAGGGAGAAAGCTGAAAAAATCTTGTTGGTAAAAACAGGTAAAGAATGTGAACTGCCATTACCAAGAGGATTATAGCACATTAAAAGTACATATGTGTTGGTATCTCAGATGTGATTCTGACACAGGGAAAATAAATGAAATTAAATAGAAAAAATACAAAGAGTACACTAGTATAAATGAAATCTTGAATCACATATGTATAATGCAATAAAATTGACTCATTAATTCTTAGAAATGTAGAGAAATCTTCCATTTCTTATTTGTACTATTTTAATTTCATTTCATTAATTTCTGCCATGATGATAATTACTTCTTTTCATCTACTGAAAGTTAAATTTGGCTTGCTCTTTTTTTTTTTTTTACCAAGGTCCTAACATGCATAGTCTAGTTGCTTGATTGCTCTGGTATTTTAATATGCATACCTGTATCTTTGAACTTCCCTCTTTAATACTTTGTTCTTTATAGTGGCATATGGTATTTTTGTTCATTTGATCTTTGGAATTTCTTAACTTTATTCTTACTTTTGCCAATAATCTGTTCATTTGAGGGTATGTTGCTCAATCTCCATGAATTTGTGTATGTTCTATTCTTTCTTTTAGTGTTGATTTCTAGGTTTGTTCCTTTATGGTTTGGTAGCTAGCATGGGATCTATTTTAAATTTCCTATATTTTCAAAGACTTGCTTTTCTAATCATTATATAACTTATTTTAGATGTCCCATGACCTGAAGAATAAAATTGTATTTTGCAATGTTTGCAAGAAATATTTTATAGATGTATATTAGGTCTCCTTTTGATCTTTGATATTACATAGTCTTGGTAATTATTTTTGTTCAGAATAACTTGTCTATTGGTGAGAATGGGGCATTGAAGCTATCTATTATTATCTCTATCTTTGTATCCAGCAGAATTTGTTTTATGAAATTGGGTGCACCAGTGTTCAATGTTTGTCTTTAGAAATGTAATATCTTCTTGAAGGATTATTCAGTTTTTTAAAATAAAAAAAATGATTTGTTTAAGAGAGAGAGAAAGATATATATATATATATATATATATATATATATATAGAGAGAGAGAGAGAGAGAGAGAGAGAGAGAGAGAGAGAATGGGTATGCCTGGGTCTCTAATCCTATGCAAATGAAATCTAGACATATACCATTTTTTTTTTTTGCGTCTGGCTTATGTGGGTATTGGGGAACTGAACCTAGATCCTTATGCTTCATAAGCAAGTGCCTTAACTGCTAAGCCATTTCTCCATCCCAGGATTGTTCTCTTAATCAATATAAATTGATCTTTATTTTTTCTGACTTTTTTGGTTTGAGGTCTATTTTGTTAGATATTAGAACAGTGACACTTCCTTGTTTTCTAGGTCCATTTGTTGGGAATGCCTTTTTCCATCTTTTTACCCCAAGGTTACATTTTTCATTGATGTTAAAAAGTATCTCTTTCATACAACAAATAAATGGATTTTGATTTTCAATCTATTTGGCTAATATGTGTCCTTTGAGTGGGGAATATATTAGATTAATACTCAGTATTTTAATTTAAGGGTATTCATTTATTCCTGTTTTGTTTTTTTTTTTTTTTAATTTTGTAGTGTGTAGAAGTTACCTTCTCATTGCTTGGACAAAAGACCTGACTAGAGGCAGCATATGGAATGAAACAGTTTATATTGGCTTATGCTCTCAAGAGGAAGTTTCATTGAAGTATAGCAGAGCTTTTCATACCATTTTGCTCAGATACTGTAAAGTAGAAGTAAGCATAAGCTATCCCTGGCAACGGGGCACCAAATAAAACACTGCTTCCAGCAAGACTCGGCTTCCTAAATTGCCACAAGAGATAACCAAGTATTCAAAACACACAAGACTTTGGAAGACATCTCATTCAAACCACCACCTAGTGTGTGGTGTTTTCCTATTCCTCATTCCTTTTCCTACTGTTCTACTTTGGTTTATTTTTTTATTGTAACTTCATGGATATGGCTGCCTTTTTCTTCACTCTAAAGGATTTCTTCAAGTGTATTTTTAAAAAATTATTTATTTATTTGAGAGCGACAGACACAGAGAGAAAGACAGATAGAGGGACAGAAAGAGAATGGGCGCGCCAGGGCTTCTAGCCTCTGCAAACGAACTCCAGACGCGTGTGCCCCCTTGTGCATGTGGCTAACGTGGGACCTGGGGAACCGAGCCTCCAACCGGGGTCCTGAGGCTTCACAGGCAAGCGCTTAACCACTAAGCCATCTCTCCAGCCCAAGTGTCTTTTTTAATACTGCTCAGTGATTATAAATAGTTTCTTCTTTTTAATTTTTTTGTTTACTTTTATTTATTTATTTATTTGAGAGCGACAGACAGAGGGAGAGAGGCAGAGAGAGAGATAGAGGGAATGAGTTCACCAGGGCTTCCAGCCACTGCAAATGAATTCCAAACACATGCGACCCCTTGTGCACCTGGCTAACATGGGTCCTGGGGAATCGAGCCTCAATCCGGTGTCTTTAGGCTTCACAGACAATGCTTAACCACTAAGCCTAGTTTCGTCTTTTTAAAAATAAATTCTTTGAGTTTCTTTTTATTGTGGAAAGCCTTTCTTTATATTTTATTTATATTAGACAGTTTTGCTAAATTAGTGTATATCAATGCTTTCCTGGCTTTTAGGATTTCTGTTGAGAAATCTATAAAAGCTTTATTTATGATACATTAGCCTTTTTATGTAACTTAGTGCTTCTTTCAATTTTGATTATTTTTTTGTTAACTGTATCTAATCTTTTAGGTTTAATATCTTGTGGAGAAGATATCTGTGTTTTCTGTTTGATGTTGTAAATGCCCCCAGGAATCTATATCTCTTTATTTTGTAATATTTCTTCTATGATTATTGGAATGCATTGTTTGTATTTTAGTCTGAAGTTCTTCTATATGTATGATTCATAAATTAGTCTTTTAATAATTCTTTTCAAGTATCTCAAATTAAGAAAATACATAACATGCTGGTGAGTAAGGAGACAAAAGAAAAAAAAATTATAGACTGATATCAAATGCAAACTAATCTAGTCTAGTCACTGTAGAAAGCAGTATGGATATTCCTTTAAAAACGAAATTGGACCTACTATATTACCTAGCTATACCAGTCCTCAATGTTTACTTACAAACCTTCAAGTCAACATATCACAGAGTTACTGGCATATATATGTTTACTTTAGCACTATTCACAATAGCGAAGTTGTAGAACTATGTTTCTTCTCAACAGAAGAATGGATGAAAAATATGGATAATAGGATTATTTCTAGCCACAAAGAATGGATTTATATTTTTTGCAGGAAAATGGGTGCAATGCAGATAGTAATAGTAAGCTAATTAAATCTGAGTCAAGTAGAAAAAAAATCACAGGTAATCCTCAATTTGTGGTTCCTAGATATATATATATATATACACACATGCTCAATTTATAATAGCTGGGAAATGGAACCAGCCTAGATGTCCCTCAACTGATGAGTGGATACTGAAGATGTGGCACATTTATACAATGGAGATCTACTCAGTGGTAAAGAAAAATGAAGTTATGAAATTTGCAGAAAAATGGATGGACCTGGAAAGGATTATACTAAGTGAGGTAACCCAGGCCCAGAAAGCCAAGCTCCACATGTTCTCTCTCATATGTGGTTCCTAGGTACACATGATTGGGCTTCTGTGTGAGAATGAAAATACTTAGTAGCAGAGGCCAGTAAGTTAAAAAGGAGATATAAACAGAAGAGAAAGGAAGGGAAGAGGGTACTTAATAGGTTGATAGTGTATATATGTAAGTACAATGATTGAGATGGGGAGGTAATATGATGAAGAATGGAATTTCAAAGGGGAAAGTGTCGGGTGGTATGGAGGGAATTATCATGGGATATTTTTTAATAATCTTGGATAATGTGAATAGAAATTAAAAAAATAAAAATAAAAAAATGGGAAAAAAGAAGTGTGAAAATTGATTATATTAAGGATAAGTACTATTTCCTTATGATAATCAGTTCTGCAGTAAATAAGCTTATTAATTTATTGGAGGATGGGTAAATTGATATTCTATTTATCAGCTATTGGACTTTGTTACTCCCTGGGCTGACTTTAGCAATGAGACTATTGGTATAATTGTTAACAAGTCCACCTTTATATCAGCACTAGCCATCTTGAACCTTCCATAGATGCCTTGAGACAAGGCTCAACGTTAGCCAAAGATATTTCAAACACAGTTTACTAGATATTTTGCAACCATAATCCTTATTGATCCATTGTGCTTTGGCCAGACGGAGAGCACTTTTTCTGATGGACGGACTACTATGACTGGTGCTTAGAGGCAAGGTCATAATAATCCAAAACACAAGTCATAATTATTGTGATTGGTACTAAAAGGCAAGGCTGTGATTGGTCAAATTGATGTGATTGGTCCAAACACCCTTTCTCACTTTGTGTGAACAAGCTCCTTAGATTCAGTAAATGAATTAGAATGGAGACTCATTATGCCTACTAAAGACTTCTCTCAATGGTTGTTTTCTGTACTACCTTTAGTAATCCAGGGTGAGATGGTAACAAGACGAAAGAAGGAGCAGAGATCGAGGCCAACAGGAATAGCAAAGAGGACCCATGGCTTGACAGCTAAAAGAGAGCAGGCCTCTGGCCAGGACTGGACAGTGAAGCTCACATGGATACAGAACACTTGTCCCACCCATAAGTCAAGGGCCCAATACCTTCTAGCACTACCCATGGTTCCAATACTTTTGGCTGCCAAACACCAACATTGTGTCTCCAAACAGTCTAGTTTATGCACACACAGTTTTGAGCAGCTCCAGGTGTCCTGGCTTGCATACTGGATCTCAAGGGCTGACCTGACAGAGGCAGGCATTTGAGTCACCCTAGCAATGGCTGCAAGCTACTAAAGGTGGCAGGTGTTCAGTTGTCTGAGAGTAGAAACAGTTGACTTGCTGGAGAGGAGATAGAAATGAAAAAATGAGGGCTGGAGAGATTGCTTAGAGGTTAAGGTGCTAGCTTGTGAAGCTTAAGGACTTAGTTTTGATTCCTCAGTACTCATGTAAGCCAGATGCATATTGTGACACATGCATCTGGAGTTCGTTTGCATTGGTTAGAGGCTGTGGCAAGCCCATTCTCTCTCTCTCTCTCTATCTCTCTCTCTCTCTCTCTCTCTCTCTCTCTCTCTCTCTCCCTCTCTCTCTCTCTCTCTCCAACTCTCTCTCAAAATAAATAAATAGAAATGAAAGAAAATAAATGAAATAGGAATAATACCATAGTAGAAAGCTGATAAAAGACTATAAATAGCCAGACAAGAGAACTTACAGGCCCTGGTTATATGAAGAGCTCCAGAGATCAGACAAGACTTCAGGCTGAAGGATAATAGACCATAGGCTGTTTGTTCTTCTATAGGTCAATGCTAGAGCCAAGGGTCACAAAACCAGAGGCCTGCACAGAGACTTCCCCATTAATGTATGCCACTCACTTTGGCTTCTACCTGCCAACTGATGCCTCTCACTACTGCCAAACACAGAAAGAAATTAAAGATGTTAAAGACCACCATTTGAAGAGTTCAAGTAGCCATAATTTCTGTACAGGTAGAACAAAATGACATGTATCCAGCAGATTGGTGCCAATACTATTGCAATATAAGCTCAGAATTCAGTTTTATGATGCAAATCTAGGTCTACTAGATGAAGAGACCCTTAATATATTGGTATTACATAATAAAAAAAGAAACAATTAGGCATAGATAGGAAAACAAATGCCACTGTATCTGGTAGAATATCTAAGATGGACACATGTTTTGAAATTCTCCATTAATTTTGAAAGTCTATGTGGTGAGTTTTTTTGTAATAAAGGACAACATGAACTTTTCAAATGGATCCAGAATATGTCAAAAATAAAAAGGCTCAACTTTTTAACTAATTAGCGCCCATCTGCATCAACATTTGAAGTAAATTCTAGTATCAGTAGGATAATAACGTGTTCTTTTGTTAGTGGCTAGAGAAAACCATGAATTGTGAAGCTTACAAAATGCAACATGATAGAATGTATATCCATGAGTACCATTGGGCACAAAGAACTACCAGAATATTCCTCTGTAGTTAGGAAATTGTGGTGGTTCGATTCAGGTGTCCACCATAAATTAGGTGTTCTGAATGCTAGGTTCCTAGCTGATGGAGATTTGGGAAT
The DNA here is from genome assembly GCF_020740685.1 of Jaculus jaculus. Lineage (NCBI taxonomy): Eukaryota > Metazoa > Chordata > Mammalia > Rodentia > Dipodidae > Jaculus > Jaculus jaculus. The sequence continues at coordinate 25,774,320 of NC_059125.1, forward strand.
TAAGGCCTCCTAGAGGGAGTGTATTGTTTGGGGCAGGTTTATGGGTGTTATAGCCAGTTTCCCCATGCCAGTGTTTGGCACATTCCTCTTGCTATGGTCCACCTTATGTTGGACAGGGAGTGATGTCCACCTTCTGCTCATGCCATCGTTTTCCCCTGCCATTGTGGAGCTTCCCCTTGAGCCTGTAAGCCAAAATAAACCACTTTTTCCCAGAAGCTTCTCTTGGTTGGGTGATTTCTACCAGGAATGAGAACTGGACTGCAGCAATAAAGTGGTACCGAGGAGTGGGATTGCTTCTAGACACCTGACTGTGTGGCTTTGGCCTTTTGGAGCTGATTTTCAAGAGGAATGTGGAAGTATTTGAAACCTCGGCCTAAGAGATGCCTTGCAGTGCCATAAGTACAACTTGATGGACTATTCTGGTCAGAGCTGCAAGACCTGAACGCAATAAGAACTATGGACTGTGAGTTTTGGCTTATGAGGGTGGGAAAGAGCTTTGCTTGGACTGGGCTAGCAGGTTGTGTGAGAAGCTTGCTCTTATGCCCATGTCCTGAGAAGTTGTGCAGGGTTGTTTTGCATAGAAATGAAGCGGTGTGAGCAGAGGGATATGGCACAGAAAGAAAAATCTTTGGGTGAACTGTTGCCCATTCAGCTGCAACTGAAAGATTACAACCTTTGAGACTGGGCTTGCTGACCTGCGCTGGGGCAATAGGAAGAATATAGACTCTTTTGAAGGGGCCTGAGTGCTCAAGGAGTATCCTGTTCTTAAAAGTCTGCTTTATTTCCCCCTGGATTAACAAATTGGTACCCTACCTGGTATCGTGGAGTATAAGAAATGCTGGAAAGAGGGCCATTGGGTTTGCAACACGGTCTTGTGTTTTGGAAATGGCCATGAGTGGTGTGAAGTGGGTTTGTTAGTTGCCTGCATAGAGACCCCATGGGGCCATGAGGATGAACCGTGGCTTGCAGTGGAGACCCAGTGGAGATGTCGGGACCATGAGATGGCTGTCAAGGAGCTGCCAGCCTGATGAAGTTTCCCCAGGACTGTGAGTAGCCTAGCTGGAGGGGTGAAATTGGAATGCCAGAGACTTGTTGTTGGTTAGAATTATCAGACTTGAAGATTTGTCACTGGTCTGAGTTGCTAGACTTGAGGCTACAGAGCTTGATGTTTGTCCCGGTTGTTTAAATCTTGTACTGGTTGAATGTTTCTTTGCTATGCCCAATGCCATCTTTTGCAGTGTGAATATTTATTCTGTGCCATTATAAGTTTTTTGAGGTCATTTTTTGGTATTATGGCTCAGTGAAAAGATCTTGGACTATAGGGATGTATGAACATCATTGGGATTGATAAAAAACTATGGGGACTTTTAAAGTCAGACTGAATGCATTGTATTTTACATCATGTATGGATATCAGTTTATGGGAGGCAGAGGCAGAATGTGGTGGTTTTATTCATGTGTCCCCCATAAATTAGGTGTTCTGAATGCTAGGTTCCCAGCTGATGGAGATTTGGGAATTAATGCCTCCTGGAGGAAGTGTATTGTTGGGGGCAGGCTTATGGGTGTTATAGCCAGTCCCCATGCCAGTGTTTGGCACATCCTCCTGTTGCTGTGGTCCACCGTATGTTGGCCAGGGGGCGATGTCCACCCTCTGCTCATGCCATAGTTTCTCCTGCCATCATGGAGCTTCCCCTCGAGCCTGTAAGCCAAAATCAACCTCTTTATCCCAGAAGCTGCTCCTGGTTGGGTGATTTCTACCAGCATTGTGAACCAGACTGCAACAGAGATAAAACAACAGAAACATGATGGTTTATTTTAATTTTTCTATTCAAAGATAGCGTGTCTGCTGTGTTATTTTATTTTCTGTTACTATAACAAAATACCACATGTTGGGTCTTTGTAAACAGAAAAGGTTTATTTAACTTCTATTTCAGGAAATTCAAGGGCATGGCTCCAACATTAACTTGGCTCTAGTGATGGTCCCCTTTGTCACATCATATTATGGCAAATAGCATCATGTTGGGAGCATGTACAAGAGTGAGATACAAGATCTTGATAAATGAAGTTGAATGGTAGGGGAGAGTCAGGATTTATCTCTTATGACACACTGAAAAGAAATAACCAGAATCTATGGCTGCTGCCCTAAGTGACCACTGATGATGCTGCACTTAATTGTCATTGCCACTTCGAGGACAAAGTTTCCAACATATGAAACCTTAGGTATCAAACTATATAATCTGCTAATAAACATATTTATTTTCTTAGGAAAACTTGGGAGGCATGCAAATGTATGAATGTAGCTTTGAATATTCACCATCTACATAAACAGAAACAAGTTTCAAAAGAGAGTATCATAAAATTTTGTTGCACATGAATGGTCATTTTCAATCTTTCACTCTACTTACAGGGTCATAACATTTAAAGCAAGCATATTCTGATGAAATTGCATCATATTTCTCCAGCAATTTGGATAAAATTTTGAGAATGTAGTGAAATCACTCAAGTGGTTCAGACTTTCTAGTTCAAAGTCACATTTTATATGGAAGAGCTTGTTACTATCACATTTTAAAAACAAATTACCACTACAAGATTGGAATTTTCTGTGTCAGGGAGAGGTAAACAAAGAGCTCAGTGACAGATCAGGTTCCAGAGTCAGACAGGAGCAAACACTGAGGAGGCCCCAACAAAGATATGATGATGCAGATAGAGTTGGCTGTTTACAAAGGCCAACAACTGTGGCTAGAGGCATCAGGGTTATATGTAAATAAGTACTGTCATCTATCCCTAACTATACTTTATTATATTTTTAAAATTTGATATGCAGAAACTTTTATCCTACCCATAACTGTGAGCTAACTCCACAATGCATGACCCATATACCTCAACAAGGAGAGGCTAAGTGGAGGGGGTAGGTCACGGATGAGCCTAATAATGGTACCAAACTGACTGTATTTGCCGAATAAAAAACTACTTAATAAAAAAAGAAAAAGAAAAAAAATGTTTATTTATGAGAAAGAGGCAGATAGAGTAAAAGAGAGAGAATTGAAGAATGGGCATGCCAGAGCCTCTAGCCCTGCAAATAAACTCAATATTCATGTGCCACTGTGGGCATCTGGTTTTATGTGGGTACTGGGGAATTGAACCCAGGTTCTTTGTCTTTGCAGATAAGTGCCTTAACTGTAACACCATCTCTCCAGCACCACTTTGAGTTCTTTTTTTAATCCATTATATGTAAGAACATGTGCAACACCTTCAGAGAAAAAAGACAAAATAATACTTAGTGTCAGTCTCAGAGATCTATCCCCCTTCTAAACTGGGATATTTCTTCAAAGGACCTGCCTTCCACATGGATCCAGGCAACCTGACCCCTGGATCTTGAAACTCCTTCCTGCTCCCATTGATCAGTTCCCTCCCACTTGCCAGCTCAGGATGCCCCAAGGGGTACCCCTTAGTGTGGATAGTTACCATAAGTGTGCTGGATAACCTGGAGAGATGTAAAGTAAATATACCATTTCAGAACAGAGGAGGCAGAGGTTTGAGAAGCAGAGTAAACATTTAACAGTATGGTCTGTGATTGACTTCCCACAAAAGGTAAAGTGTCTGGAAGGAATTTGTAATGACATTGAAGCTGGCAACCCCATACCTCACAAATGACAATGTGGGAGGTGGCTTACCTGACAGAGGATTTTGTTGTTGTTGTTGTTAAAACATACTAAAACTAGATGGAATGTGTTTTTTTTTTGTTGTTGTTGTTGTTCACAGAGATTAATTCCTTGAGCAAAGATATATTAATATTTATTTATAAATAATACAAGTGCTGATTTCTTCTTGGTATACATGGTGTCTTTCATCTTGTGGTACCTTATTTCCTCATTCCTGAGATTATTTAGTGAACTTAATATTTGACCATTTTAGGAGACAGATGGCTTGAAAGAAGGGACAATAGTTATGAAAGTAGAGAAGAATACTCAGGGTACAGAGGTCTAAGTGGGGAATTGAGGTCAATGGAAGAATTGAAGAACAGGAAAAGTAGGAGTAAGGTTAATCAAATTAACAATAATCCAAATAATTCATATAGAAAACCACTTCTTTGTTGGCTAATTTAAAATTTTACAATGACTTGCCACTTCATAAGGGGGAAGTTAGAGGGGAGGGAATTATCATAGTTTATTGTCTATAATTATGGAAGTTGTCAATAGTAAAAAATAAATAAAAGTACCCATGGCAGTGGATAATTTTGTTCTAAGAATCCTTGGGTTTTTACAGAAAATTTCTAGTGCCAGGCATCGGATATCTCCCAGTGAGTTGTTGGTCAGAGAGGCCCATGGGGCCCCAAAACATCCCTGCTATTGTCAAAAATCTTGATTGTCAGCATATATGAAGGCTACTGATTTCTGTGTATTTATTTTGTATCCTGCTACATTGCTGTAGGTTTTGATTAGCTCTAACAGCTTGCTAGTAGAGTCTTTAGGGTCCTTTATGTATAGAATCATGTCATCTGCAAATAATGATAGCTTGATTTCTTCCTTTCCAATTTGTATCCCTTTTATGTGTGTCTCTTGCCTTATTGCTATGGCTAAGACTTCCAAAACTATATTAAATAGAAGTGGAGACAGTGGACACCCTTGTCTTGTTCCTGATTTTAGTGGAAAAGCTTCCAGTTTTTCCCCATTTAGTAATATGTTGGCTGTAGGCTTGTCATAAATAGCCTTTATTATATTGAGATATGTTCCTTCTATTCCCAGTCTCTGTAGGACTTTTATCATGAAGGGATGTTGGATTTTGTCAAATGCTTTCTCTGCATCTAATGAGATGACAACAAACACACAGAGGATGAAATCAGAGAATCACTCCCATTCACAATTGCATCAAAAAAAATAAAATACCTTGGAATAAACCTAACTAAGGAAGTAAAGAATCTATACAATGAGAACTTTAAGACACTCAAGCGAGAAATTGCAGAAGACACTAGAAAGTGGAGAAACATCCCTTGTTCCTGGCTTGGAAGAATCAATATAGTGAAAATGGCAATCTTACCTAAAGCAATCTACACATTTAATGCAATCCCTATCAAAATTCCAAAGGCTTTCTTCATGGAAATAGAAAAAACAATCCAAAAATTCATTTGGAATCATAAAAAACCTCGAATATCTAAAATAATACTGAGCAACAAAAAAGAGGCTGGTGGTATCACCATACCTGATTTTAACCTATACTACAGAGCCATAGTAACAAAAACAGCATGGTACTGGCACAAAAACAGACATGTAGATCAGTGGAACAGAATAGAGGACCCAGATGTAAGCCCAAGTAGCTATAGCCACCTGATATTCGATAAAAATGCCAAAAATACTCATTGGAGAAGAGACAGCCTCTTCAGCAAATGGTGTTTTGAAAACTGGATAAATATCTGCAGAAGGATGAAAATAGATTCTTCTCTCTCGCCATGCACAAGAATTAAGTCCAAATGGATTAAAGACCTTAACATCAGACCGGAAACTTTGAAACTGCTAGAGGAAAAAGTTGGGGAAACCCTCCAACATATTGGTCTTGGCAAAGACTTTCTAAATACAACCCCAATTGCTCAGGCAATAAAACCACAGATTAACCACTGGGACCTAATGAAATTACAAAGATTTTGCACCGCAAAGGACACAGTGAAAAAAGCAAAGAGGCAACCTACAGAATGGGAAAAAATCTTCGCCAGCTATATATCTGATAAAGGATTAATATCTAGGATATACAAAGAACTCAAAAAGATATCTAATAAGGAATCAAACAGGCCAATCAAAAAATGGGCTAAGGAGCTAAATAGAGAGTTCTCAAAGGAAGAAATACGAATGGCATATAAGCACCTAAAAAAATGTTCTACGTCACTAGTCATCAGGGAAATGCAGATTAAAACTACATTGAGATTCCATCTCACTCCTGTCAGATTGGCCACCATCATGAAAACAAATGATCATAAATGTTGGCGGGGATGTGGAAAAAAAGGAACCCTTCTGCACTGCTGGTGGGAATGCAATCTGGTCCAGCCATTGTGGAAAACAGTGTGGAGGTTCCTAAAGCAGCTAGAGATTGATCTACCATATGACCCAGCTATAGCACTCCTAGGCATATATCCAAAGGATTCATCTCATTTCCTTAGAAGTACATGCTCAACCATGTTTATTGCTGCTCAATTTATAATAGCTGGGAAATGGAACCAGCCTAGATGTCCCTCAACAGATGAGTGGATAATGAAGATGTGGTACATTTATACAATGGAGTTCTACTCAGCGGTAAAGAAAAATGAAGTTATGAAATTTGCAGAAAAATGGATGGACCTGGAAAGTATTATACTAAGTCAGGTAACCCAGGCCCAGAAAGCCAAGCGCCACATGTTCTCCCTCATATGGGGATCCTAGCTACAGATGACTGGGCTTCTGTGTGAGAATGAAAATACTTAGTAGCAGAGGCCAGTAAGTTGAAAAGGAGACATAAAGGGTGGAGAAAGGAAGGGAGGAGGATACTTAATAGGTTGATATTGTATATATGTAATTACAATGATTGTAATGGGGAGGTAATATGATTGAGAATGGAATTTCAAACGGGAAAGTGTGGGGGTGGGGAGGGAGGGAATTACCATGGGATATATTTTATAATCATGGAAAATGTTAATAAAAATTAAAAAAAAAAAAAAAAAAAAAAAAAAAAAAATCTTGATTGTCCACCAGAACTAGATGGTAATACTCTATTACTAAAACCACCAAACGCTTTGGTTTCAGGAGAAATCAAACTAGAGCTAAGCTAGAAGCCTTCTCTCTGCTGACTAGCTGTCATAGTGCTAGAATGTGCCATGCAGCTTCATTGGGGAGAAAAATTATTAACAGTATTAACCAGCAGTGGACCCTGCAAGCCACATAACTGACCAGCCATGAAAAATGTGTACACTAATATAATAGTGCATGTCTGTTATGAGGATAGACAACTGCTTTCTGATTAGCATAGAGGCCCACTCTATGAGAGGGAATTCATACCTGATACTGTAGAACTAGTCAAAAGCCTATGTCTGAGAAGGTTATAAGGTCTAGGGTGAAAGTTTCTGTATTGTTTGATGAAATGGATATATTTTGTCTACCAAATTGCCCTCTAAATATTTATGTTTATTCTGATATATTTATACTACTCTCACTTTTGGTTAGAGAAGTTTTTCATTTCAGAGGGTGATGACTAATGGGAAGACTCAAAACTCATCAAAGTGATGAGAAGAAGTGCCAAATTAATGTTCAACACTAGATAAGACAACTTTATCATGCCATCCAAGACTAAGGGACTATTGAGGAAAAGATGGCTCAAAGAATGTAAGAGTTAAATGATGAGATGGAGCACTTTGGAACACTGTCTTTCAGATAGAAGTTGCATTTATGACCTCACAGTAGATCAGTGGATGTCACCACTTTCCCAGTGACTACTGCTAATGATGAGTTGTGGCTCATCACTGAAGACAGAGATGTAGGGTCCTCTATGCTTAGTCTTGTTGATGGAGCCATGGATACTGAAGGGCAGGTATTGGATCTTGTCCTTTCTCTCCCCTTTGCATGTGGAAGCCTCATACATCTGTGTTGTATGTGCAGATTTGTGATGCAAAGAGGTCTCTTGATGTGACCCAAGATTTTGAATATATATGGAATTTCCAGGAGACTGGGAATAGGAATTTCCTCTAATGTTGATCCAGATTTTGACTATGATAATTAAAGCAGCTTCCTTGGAGATGTACATGTTTTCTGAGATGGGAAAAATCAGGAAAAGCACATGACTTAGAAAGAACCCATTTCTGATGAGTGGCATAACCACAAACAAGGGACCTGGTGGTCTCTCTAGAGGTAGAATAGATTGAGAGCAAGGGAAATGAGAAAGTTGAGGTATCTTCATGGGAGAAGAGATGGAAATGAAGGGTTCCACCTGAGGGAGGCTCTCTTCTAGGGTATCCATTTCTCTCAGGCTCCTGGGAGCTCATCATGTTAAATGACAGAAATGGGAACTGGATTTTCACTTCTGCTGAGTTAGCTAAGTTGAACAGAGCTTGTCAGTGCCCTGTGGCCAGACAAGAGCCCAAAGAGCAAGTAACCACTGGCATCAAGGAAAGGTCCCCCAAATGAGGCTGACTACAGGAGCCACACCTCTGACGTCCCTCGTCTGGCATGGTGTGTGCAGCTCCTTCAGTCGCAGAAGTTTCTGCATGTGATACTTTGTCGAGCTTTAGACTACTCCTTATGCCACTCCCTCTTACAACATTCTTGAGTCTTTGAAATCTCCCTTTCAAAAGTCAGCCTTACAGAGCTCGCTCTATTCTCTAGATATAAACACAGCTGAAGAGAAGTCTCTGCACAGACCAATTGAATGTTCTTAGCCTATAGTTACCCAGGTCCTCATCATGCCTCCTGTCTCTTTCCTGACAGATTTTCTGGCAATTGTCACATCCCTGTAGCCTCATGCGTAGTGCCATCCTTCAAATATAGGAAAAAGAAGGCGTGAGAGGGCTAAGTTGAAGGGCCAGGCACACACTTGTAATAGGAGATGGCTTTAAGGAACAGATATGCTGGCATATTATTTCTCCTCACCTAAAACACTCACTGTGAATTAATTATTTATTAAATTGTTATCTTTACTGTATGAACATATTACATATTGGTCATATTCTCATCAAGTATATGTCCCCTCTTCCCTATTCATACTCCTCTGAGGGACCTGCTCAGTGAGGTCATTGCTGATCACATGGGGTCATGAATGCTCCAGTCAGTCTCTGTGGAGAAGAAAATTCCTCTGAATACTCCTTCCCACCTTGTGGCTCTTACAGTCTTTCTGCCCCTTGTTCCTCAACATTTCCTGAGTCTTGGAGGACATGTTACAAGTGTCCTTTAGGGTTGAACTCTCTGAAGCCTCCAATTGACTGCATTTATGTAAATTCTACTTTTTTTTTTTTTTTTTGCAAGCAAGTGCCTTTAATTGCTGAACCATCTTTCCAGACTGTGACTTTTTTTTAAAAATCACTTCTCACAAAGTACGAGGGACTCTACACACATCCAATTGCTAAACCTTTTGCTTGCCTGTGTTGTACTCACAACATGCACAAAACCAATCCCTGGAACTGCCTATCAGTTGTAATCACCCTGTCTCCTTCCTACACCAGTCCCTTCTCTATGAAGGCCCTAACAGGCAAGGGTCCAAGATAACAGCCTGGGAGCCAGAACTCTGAAAGCAAATCCATTACCAGGTATAATTTCCTTTAACTTTGATTCCTTAAAATCCCTGCACCATTCCTGGTCTCTTTGTTTAAGTCATTAGTAAGTACGTTATTTAGTCAGGTCCCTATATTGACAAATAGAAAAATCCCCCTTAGACCTCACTTAAGAAAAACAAGTCCATTTACAATAAGCATAAAGGTAGTAAATGTTGAAATTCTGGCAAAAGGTCAAAACTAGACCTGAAAGTCACATGCTCAGCTTCTTGTCCCAATCACATATTTCCCTTGATTCACCCTGGTTTTATGTACCCTGACATTTTAAAAAAATTATTTATATAAGATATGGACATATGTAGTATGTAAACACAATGTTGGTAAAATCATTTCCCTCCTCTCTTCCCCCTTTGTTCCTTCAATTTTTATTAACATTTTCCATGATTATAAAAAATATCCCATAATAGTAGCTTCCCTCCCCCACCCCAGCTTTCCCCTTTGAAATTCCACTCTCCATCATATCCCCTCCCCATCTCAATCATTCTACTAACATATATACAATACCAACCTATTAAGAACCCTCCTCCCTTCCATTCTCTTCCTTTTATATCTCCTTTTTAACTTACTGGCCTCTGCTACTGAGTTTTTTCCTTCTCAATCAGAAGCCCAATCATCTGTTGCTAGGATTCATATATGAGGAAGAACATGTGGCTCTTGGCTTTCTGGGCCTGGGTTACCTCAATTAGTATAATCCTTTGCAGATCCATCAATTTTCCTGCAAATTTCATAACTTCATTTTTCTTTACTGCTGAGTAGAACTCCATTATATAAATGTGCCACATCTTCATTATCCATTCATCAGTTGAGGGACATTAGGCTGGTTCCATTTCCCAGCTATTATAAATTGAGCAGCAATAAACATGGTTGAGCACATACTTCTAAGGAAGTGAGATGAGTCCTTAGGATATATGCCTAGGAGTGCTATAGCTGGGTCATACGGTAGATCAATCTTTAGCTGTTTTAGGAACCTCCACACTGATTTCCACAATGGCTGGACCACATTGTATTCCCACCAACAGTGTAGAAGGGTTCCTCTTTATCCACAACTCCGCCAACATTAATGATCATTTGTTTCATGATGGTGACCAATCTGACAGGAGTGAGATGGAATCTCAATGTAGTTTTAATCTGCATTTCCCTGATGACTAGTTAGAACAGTTTTTTAGATGCCTATATGCCATTCATATTTCTTCCTTTGAGAACTCTCTATTTAGCTCCATAGCCCATTTTCTGATTGGCTTCTTTGATTCCTTATTAGTTAACTTTTTAAATTCTTTGTATATCCTAGATATTAATCCTCTATCAGATATATAGCTGGCGAAGATTTTTTTTCTCATTCTGTAGGTTGCCTCTTTGCTTTTTTCACTGTGTTCTTTGCAGTGCAAAATCTTTGTAATTTCATGAGGTCCCAGTGATTAATCTGTGGTTTTATTGCCTGAGCAATTGGGGTTGTATTCAGAAACTCTTTGCCAAGACCAATATGTTGAAGGGTTTCCCCTACTTTTTGATCTAGCAGTTTTAGAGTTTCTGGTCTGAGGTTAAGGTCTTTAATCCATTTGGACATAATTCTTGTACATGGAGAGAGAGAAGTATCTATTTTCATCCTTCTACAGATACATATCCAGTTTTTCTAACAACATTTGTTGAAGAGGCTGTCTTTTCTCCAATGCGTATTTTTGGCACTTTTATCGAATATTAGGTGGCTATAGCTACTTGGGCTTACATCTGGGTCCTCTATTCAGTTCCATTGATCAAAGTGTCTGCTTTTGTGCCAGCACCATGCTGTTTTTGTTATGATGGCTCTGTAGTATAGGTTAAAATCAGGTATGGTGATACCACCAGCCTTATTTTTGTTGCTCAGTATTATTTTAGATATTCGAGGTTTTTTGTGATTCCAAATGAATTTTTGGATTGTGTTTTCTATTTCCATGAAGAATGCCTTTGAGACTTTGATGGGGATTGCATTAAATGTGTAGACTGCCTTTGGGAAGATTGCCACTTTCACAATATTGATTCTTCCAATCCAGAAACAAGGGATGTTTCTCCACTTTCTAGTGTCTTCTGCAATTTCTCGCTTGAGTGTTTTAAAGTTCTCATTGTAGAGATTTTTCATTTCCTTGGCTACGTTTATTGCAAGGTACTTTATTTATTTATTTATTTTTTGATGCAATTGTGAATGGGAGTGATTCTCTGATTTCATGCTCTCTGTGTTTGTTGTTAGCATATATGAAGGCAACTGATTTCTGTGTATTTATTTTGTATTCTGCAACATGGCTGTAGGTTTTTATCAGCTCTAACAGTTTGCTATTAAAGTCTTTAGGGTCCTTTATATCTAGAATCATGTCATCTGCATATAATGATAACTTGATCTCTTCCTTTCCTATTTGTATCCCTTTTATGTGTGTCTCTTGCCTTACTGCTAAGGCTAAGACTTCCAGAACTATGTTAAATAAAAGTGGGGACAGTGGACACCCTTGTCTTGTTCCTGATTTTAGTGGAAAAGCTTCCAGTTTTTCCCCATTTAGTAATATGTTGGCTGTAGGCTTGTCATAAATAGCCTTTATTGTATTGAGATATGTTTCTTCTATTCACAATCTCTGTAGGACTTTTATCATGAAGCGATGTTGGATTTTGTCAAACGCTTTTTTTGCATCTAATGAGATGATCATGTGATATTTGTCCTTCAATCCATTTGTATGATGTATTACATTTATAGATTTGCGAATGTTGAACCATCCCTGCTTCTCTGGGATAAAGCCTACTTGGTCAGGTTGAATGATCTTTTTGATATACTCTAGTATTCTGTTTGCCAGTATTTTGTTGAGAATTTATGCATCTATGTTCATGAGGGAGATTGGTCTGTAATTTTCTTTTTTTGTTCTATCTTTTTTTTTTTAATTTAATTTATTAGTTTTCTTTTCAGTGAATACAGGCAGTTTGGTACCATTATTTAGGCTCATCTGTGATCTACCTCCTCCCAGTAGACCCTCCTTGTTAATGAAAATGGGTTGTGCTTTGTGGAGTTAGCCCCCAGTTATTGATATGATAAATGTCTCTGCAAATCATGACCCAACATGTGACTCTGACATTCTTTCCGCCCCCTCTTCCGAAAAATTTCCCTGAGCTATGTTGGGTTCATTTTTGGTCTGCTTCAGTGCTGAGGTTTTGGGGGTCTCTGAGGCTCTGGCTCTCTGATTTGGTAGGAGTTGATTTTTCTCTGCATTGATCTCCTTCCCCTTTGTGCTGGTATACGGTTCACAGGAAAACATCACCCTTGCTTATTTTGCCAGTTGTCCTTAGTTTCAGTTGGGCCCCCTTTGAGGTATGTTGGGGCAACTCTCTTCTTAGGATATGCATCTATCTGGAAAAGAGAAGCAGATTCTCCAACAGAGAGTAAGTTAGCACCCGGAAAATTGAGATAACACTTACTTTTTTGATAGACAGTATGGTAGATTTAGGCCCTCTTATACCCTGTGATTGATGGTAGCTTGATATTGTAGAGTGGGCTTGTGTTTGGGTATGGTTCTGATTGTTTCCCAGCTCCAGCTATGGGTCTAGTACCACTGAGTGGATCAGTTAGCCAAATCAAGAGCAATTGATTCCTCTCAATGGCTGTGTAACACTATTGCACTTGTGTGGGCATCACATATGGTTATTTGTTGCTAATTAGGTTAAACAATGTGTTGCTTGGACAGATCTTGGTCATTTCCCCCAGTCGCCTATGTAGCGCCTTCTGGCACTAGACATGCTGACTGTCTGGGGACTGACTCTCTCCTGGCTTCCAGCCATGTCATTCAATTTTACGCATCAGCTGCATATGGAGTCTTCAGCAATAGGGTCTTACCACTGGCCTTTGGTGTGTCATCAAGTACTCTGACAGAAGTCTGTCATTGTTTTGGGAAACCTTGTAGGTTTCTCTGATCAAAAGCTCATTGTGGATGGTAGGCCCAAGCTGGAAGTGGGGGTTACAGGTTAGTGTCCACTAAGAAATTGAGGAAAAAGATAACTAATATACAAGAGTTAGTGAGGAGAGAGATAGAGGGGAGAGGGGGAAAGGGAGGGAGGGAAGATGGAGGAGATTTAGGTCAGTTTTGATCCTACCCTCTCCAGTGTCTTGTGGTTCAGGTGTTTCCTGTAAGGGTCTAGTGAAGGTTCAGCCATTAGGTCTGTCTTTTAGGAAGTAGAATTTTATGGTAGCATTGCCGTTTGGGTCCCGATTACTGTTTTCCACCCTTTGATTCCCTCCCTGCCCTCCCATCCATCTTATTGTCTAGTCCATGAGGTGCTTGCTGGGTATGTAAGACATCTTGGGCAGATTCAGTTTAGGTGTTGCAGATGAGTGAGACTATGTGTCGATTTTTTTTTTCTGTGATTGGGTAAGTTCGCTGAGAATGATCTGTTCCAGGTTCAACCATTTTTCCTCAAATTTCTTTACGTCGTTTTTTCTTACTGCTGTATAGAATTCCATTGTGTAGATATACCACATCTTTGTTATCCATTCTTCTAATGATGGACATCTGGGTTGATTCCAGCTTTTAGCTATTACGAATTGAGCTGCTACAAACATGGTTGAGCAAATCTCTCTGGCTTTTGGTTTGAAGGTTTTAGGGTACATGCCCAGTAAGGGTATAACTGGGTCTGTTGGTATTTCTATAGCCAGCATTTTCAGGAGTCTCCATATTGCTTTCCAAAGTGGTTGTACCATCCTGCATTCCCACCAACAGTGAATGAGTGTCCCTGCTTCTCCACATCCTCGCCAGCATTTATTTTCATTTGACCTTTTGATGTTGGCTATCCTTATTGGGGTAAGGTGGAATCTCATAGTTGTATTAATTTGCATTTCTCTCATGATTAGGGATGATGAACATTTTTGATTTTCCTAAATATGTGGAGGCTATCTTTGTGACCCAGTATATGGTCTATTTTAGAGAATGTTCCATGGGCTGCTGAGAAGAATGTGTAGTCTGTGGATTTGGGATGGAGAGTTCTGTAGATGTCTGTTAGGTCTAAGTGCTCTATGGTTTTGTTGAGCTCTCTTACTTCCCTGTTGAGCTTCTGTTTGGATGATCTGTCTCTTACTGATAATGGTGTGTTAAAGTCCCCAGCTATGATGGTGTTGGTAGTTATTTATGTTTTATTTTCAAGTAGGTTTTGTTTTATGAACTGTGGTGCCCCTGTCTTTGGTGCATACAGATTTATGATTGTAATATCCTCTTGATGGATTGTTCCCTTTATAAGTAGGAAGTAGCCTTCTTTGTCTTTTTTGATTGTTTTTGGTTTGAAGTCAATTTTATCTGATATTAATATAGCTACACCTGCTTGTTTCTTATTCCCATTTGCCTGGAATATTGTTTTCCACCCTTTCACCCTGAGGAGGTTTCTGTCTTTAGTGATAAGGTGGGTTTCTTGAAGGCAGCAGATTGAGGGGTCTAATTTTTTGATCCACCCTGTTAGCCTGTGTCTCTTGATGGGTGAATTAAGGCCATTAATGTTTAGGGTGATGACGGTGAGATTTGATTTGATCCCTGTCCTGTTGTGGTGGTAGAGGTGTGTTGGCATTTCCATGGAATTTAATTTTTTTTTTTTTCCTATCTACTTTGGGTTTGGTTGCTGCGATCTGTTTCTTATAGGCATTTGTGTTTGGTTATTTGTTTCTTCTCTGTGGAGAATTTCCTGGAGTACTTTCTGTAGGTTTGGTTTTGTGTCCATATAATTGTAAAGCTGAGTTTTGTCATGGAAAGTTTTCCTTTCACCATCTATTATAAGGGAGACTTTTGCCGGGTAGAGCAGTTTGGGTTGGAAGCCATAGTTTCTTAAAATTTGGAGAGTTTCATTCCAGGCCGTTCTACTTTACATGGTTTTCATTGAGAAGTCTGACGTAATTCTGATGGGGTTTCTTTGGAAAGTGGTGTGCTGTTTTTCCCTAGCTGCTTTTAGGATTTTTTCCTTGGTATCAATGTTTACAGTCTTAATGATAATATGTCTTGGGGAGTTTCTCCTTTGGTCTAGTCGGTTAGGATTCTATTTGCTTCTTGAATCTTGATGGTCCTTTCTTTTAAGAGACGGGGGAAGTTTTCTTCAATTATTGTGTTAAATAGGTTCTCCATGCCTTTGGTCTGAAATTCTTCTCCTTCTAGTATTCCAAGGATTCTGATATTAGGATGTTTAAGTGTATCCCACAATTCTCTCATGTTCCGTTCACAGGAACTTTTGAACTTACTGAAATTTTTGGACTCTCGAACTGTTTCTTCCATCCTGTTTTCCAGATCAGAATTTCTATCTTCCACTTTGCTGACTCTATTCTTGAGAGCCTCTAGTGAGTTTTGGACTTGTTCAATTAAGTTTGCATTTTCTACTACTTTCCTATGTATCACTTCCATCGCTTTGTCCAGCTCCCTCTTTGTCTCATTTTCTGATTTTCTTGATGATTCTTGGAAAGCATCCTTGTATTTCTTTATATTTTCATTTAGTATGGCCAGCTGATTTTTAAGGTCCTCTTTTTTTTTTACTCTCCCTCAACTCTCTTAGCTCTCTTTGAATTCCTTCCAGTGTCTTATCATATTGCTCTATCTTAGTGATGGTAGCATCCATATGATTATCTATCCTTTGTAGCTTTCCTGTCAGTTCTAGCAGTAGTTTGGTCAGGGTTGCATTGTTCATTGCTTCCACTTGATGTTCTGATCCTAAATACTCTTCTAAGTTTTGGTTTGTTGTGATCCTTGTTGGACTGGGTGATCTGTCTGGATTTTCTTCCATTTTATTTTTCGTGTTATTTCTTTTGCTGCGGTCTACCCATGTCAGTGTATGGGCAGGTAGGTGGGTGGAGCAGCCTGGGATCTAGCTTAATGTGAATCCAAGGCAGCCTGGGGCAGTTGCAAGCAGCCTGGATTTTCGCTCACTCTTGCCAAAGCCGCCTATCTATAGCCTGACAGGGGCACCAAAGTTGCCTGAATTCTCACCCAGTAATGCACCTAAGCTGCCTGCCTTTGAGCTTGAAAGGGGACTGAGGTAGCAAGCCCTGAAGGTGCCCAGAGTCTGGCTGGGTACACTGGGGTCTGTAAACAATCTGTGCTCTCCCGCTTCAGGGGAGTCGGGGATGGGTGGTGATGTACAGGTAGGGGATGGCACTTGCGCTGGCGCTAGTGACTCAGTGTGGACTTGTGTGGCTCTTGCTGTGGGAGTGGGCCCGCTGCACATTCAATTGTAGTGCAGAGGCAGATGATGTGGGTATGGAATCAGGACATAGCCGAGGCTGACTGGCGGCAAGTGTTGTGAGCACAGCAGCAGGGAATCTGGCAGCCACCTATTCATGGCAGGGGTGGCCCCCACAGTCCTGTGAACCGAGCACCACATGGCTGGTCTACTCGCAGGATCAGAGAACAAGGGCAAGGTAGGAGGTCTCAGCTTCAGTGCAGCAGGCTGGCAGGCGTGACTGGTGGGTGCCCGATCAGAGCATAGCCACGCAGGACGTGTGGAGGGTGTGTGGGAGGGTGGGCGGACGGGGGACACAGGGTGTGACGGGGTGTATGGAGCTAGTGGGGCAAGTGGCGGGGGGGCACGGGATGCGTTGGGGCACCGGGCAATCAGGGTGGGGCGTGCGGGAGGCAGCAGGGCTCAGGGGGCATGGGGGGGGCCTGGAGGGGCGGGGGACGTGGGGCACTCTGGTCGGTCTGGGGGGGCGAGGGGGGGCGTGCGCGCAGGGGTGTGTGCGGGGCGTGGGGAGGGCGTGGGGCACATGGGGGGGCACAGGGCGCGCAGGGTGGCACGGGGGTGCGTGCGGGAGATGCAGGATGCGTGGGGCTAGGGGCGCGGGGCTCGTGGGGGGGCGAGGGTGTGTGGGGGGTGCGGGGGGTGCGGGGGGGAGGGAGCAAGTGGCACACCAAGGTGCGGGAGGACATGGGTCGCCGCGGGGTGCTCTGGACGCACGGGGTGGGCGGGGCGCGTGGGGGGGTTCGCGGGGGTTGCGCGGGGTGTGGAGGTGGGCCTGGCGCGTTGGGGTCGGGGCGCTGGGGGGGAGCGAGGCGTGCGGGGGTGTGGCGCTGGTGTTGTGGGGCGCGGGGGTGGGCGAGATTGCTCTTTTGTTAAAGAAGATACTTTGAGGGACTGTTTGATTAGTAAGAGGCACCACCTAATCTATTCAGCATAGTAAAAAAAAAAAGGGCAGGGCTAGAGAGATGGCATGTCAGGTTCTCTAGCTGCTGCAAACGAACTCCACATGCATGTACCACTTTGTGCATCTGGCTTTACGTGGATACTGGGGAATTGAACCTGGGTTGGTAGGTTTTGCAGGTAAGGGCCTTAACTGTAACTGTAACTATTAGGATAATGAATTAATAAGGCAAAGGTAGCCATTACAAACAATATGGATTAAATCTCAGTTTGGCTCAGTTTCTATTTTATTTTTTCAAGGTAGGGACTCACTCTAGCCTAGGCTGACTTGGAACTCACTCTGTAGTCCCAGGTTGCCATTGAATTTGCAGTGATCCTCTTACCTCTGCCTCCTGAGTGCTGGAATTAAAAGCATGCTCTGTCATACCTGGCTCAGTTTGGTTGTTTTTGTTTTTTTTGTTTTATGAGATAGGGTCTCACTCTAGCTCAGGCAGACCTGGAATTCTCTATGTAGTCTCAGGGTGGCCTCGAACTCACGGCGATCCTCCTACCTCTGCCTCCCAAGTGCTGGGATTAAAGGCGTGCGCCACCACGCCCGGCTTTATTCTTGGTTTTCAATAATCAATATAACACTTTTCCACAGTTGACCAACATAACCCTGGGTTCCTAATGTCCAAACAGCCTAGTTGTTGATGACAGTTTCCTTCAGTAACTAGGTGGCTGTACAATTTGCTCAGTCCAAGCAGCCTGAAAATGCCTCTTGAACAATATGAATTAGGTTCCTATAATGAATTTTTGCATACTTCAGCTGGACCTGAAGGAGGAAATCTCTGTCCTGGTGTCTCTTGCATCAATTTTTCTTAGCCTTAGGATGTATCTCAGCTCTCCTACACTCCCCATCCCCCACCCCCTGCCGGAAGTCCACGAAGAGTCATTTTTGAGAATATTTTGTTGTTTTTTGGCACAGTATCTGATGCAGCCAAGGCTGGCCTCAAACTTGTATGCAACCAGCAATGGTCATGATTTCTTATCTTCCTGTCTCTGTCTCTGAAGTTCTAGGACTACAGGTATGTATCTGGCTTCCTTGTGAAGATGTTAATTAGTAACTTAAATGTCAGCTAGGTGAGAGCTCCAAGGGCCAGCTTTATTCTAAATAGTGGCACTGTGATATGCAATAAGTTCCCACAGTAAACGTCCTATTTAGTACAAAATTAGCAAAGGTTCCATAGGATTATGATAACACATGTGACTTTAAATGCTAAAACTCTCATAAAACACTTAGTAACATTGCCCAGTAATTATATGTGTACTTTCCACTTGTGTTAAATATAGTCTATATAAAAACAATGCAAATAATGAAAATTTATCTTAATGTGATGATATTATTATTTTTATCACTCATGAGACTTATGAAATTGCTGAGATTATCTAGGTATTTGAGTTCCAAGAAAAAAGAGACCTACATTTCAGATGTCACAGAGATCTAGTGATCTGGGTACTTTCAAAACACAATCTCGCCCAAACTAATGCTGTACACACTGAACTGAAGATAGTATCAAATATGTCAGATTTTAAAAATCTTATGTGTGTGTGTGTGTGTGTGTGTGTGATGAGTTTGGGTGTGTACATGCTATGGCACACATATGGAGGTTAGAGAGCAACTTCCAGTTGTCAGTCCTTGCCTTCCAACTTATTTGAGGCAGGGTTTCTCATTGCCTACCACTGTTTGCCACACTAGCTAGTCTGTGAGCCTACAGGCCATTCTTCTGTGTCTGACTCCCATCTATTGCATGTTTTTTTTTTTTTTTTAACAAGGATTCTGAGGATACAAATTCTAATCCTAATGTTTGCACATTAAGCATTTTATCCACTGAGCCATCTCTCCAGCCTTCTAATGTATCAGATTTTTAAAATCTCTTATTTAAAATAATTTTAAACATACAGAAGTTATAAGATTATTCAATTATCTTTGATCTATATTTATTATATATTAACATTTAGACACATTTATGTGATACATGTGTGTGCATATATATTCAGGATCATTTAAAAATAAGCTCCTTAAATTTATTCTTCAACAATACTGTGTGCATTCCTAAGAGAAAGACTTCCATATAACAAACTATCATCATGTGTGTTCTGATATGATACACTAAGAAGGATGTGCATTGTTTCTGTAATGCACAGCCAAAAAAAAAAAAAATAGGCAGACTCTAGTCATGAACAAATATCAGACATACCTTAAATGAGGAATCTCTTACAAAATAGTAAGTCTGCAGTATTCAAAGGTGTCAATGACATGAATGAAAATAAAGGCTGATGAACTAGCCCAGATTAAAGGAGATCAAAAGTAACAGTAGTGAATTTTAGATTGATTTCTAGACCAGAATTAAACAGTAAAAAAAACCTATAACAAAAGAACATTATCATGATATGTTACAAACTATGAATTATTAATTATGTAGTAACATTTTTACCTATGTTATATCTTGCTGATTTTGACAATAGTACTATGGATATGTATACTTATTGATTTTGCATGCAAGCATACATGTTTGCACAAAGTTTAAAAATATCTTACATTTTTTACCACAGCTAGACACACTACACTTGCTCAGGATGCGCGGGGGCACGCGGGCTGTGTGTGGCAGGGTGATGAGGGGGACATAGAGTGGGGGGGGCAGGGGGCGCCGCGGGGCGAACGGGGTTTGGGGCACGCTGAATGCCCCGGGGCGCCTGGGGGTGGGGTCGCGGGTCTCGCGGGGGGAAGGCGCGCAAGGGGGCAGCTAGGAGCACGGGGCGCGCAGGGGGGCAGTGCGCTTGGGTGGGTGCGAGGGTTGCGGGACACTGTGGGATGCCACGGGGTGCTCTGGACTCACCGGGGATGGGGGGCGTAGGTGGTTCGCGCGGGGGAGGGGGTCGCGGGTCGTGCGCAGGGCGTGGAGCACTCTGAGGTAAGATTGGGCGTGGGACGCTGCGGGGGGCTCTGGATGCGCAGGGGGGCGGCGGGGGGGCTCGAGGAGCTCAGGGGTGGGGCGCAGGGGTCTCAGTGCGCACGGGGGGCACGGGGGCGCGGGGCATGCCTGGGCACCCAGGGCGCAAAATGCCGTGTGGCGCTCGAGGCGCGCCTGTTGCGTGGATAGGGAGCGTGAGGTGCGGGGGGGGGGGCACGCAGGGCGGATGGGCGGGGGGGGGGGGCACGCAGGGCGGATGGGCAGGGGGTGCACGGGCTTGTGGCGCCAGGGTGGTGGGGTGCGCGGGGCCGCTGGGACGGTGTGTCGCGGCGGGCGGGGTGGCGGGGCGTGGGTCACAGGGGTGTGTTTCCCTCTTTTACCCCAATCTGTGCCCTCCCTCTTGCAAAAAGTTTTTAATTTCCCTTGAATACTTGCCTTTTTTTTCCTTGTTGTCTGTAGTGCAGGTAGGCGGTCGCCATCTTGACCGAAAGTCCCAGAAAACAAAATCTTTTGTTCTATCTTTGCCTGGTTTTGGTATCAGGGTGAATCTGGCCTCATAGAAGGTGTTTGGTAGAGTGCCCTCTTTTTCTATTTCCTGGAAAAGCTTAAGAAGCAATGGTGTTAGCTCTTCCTTGAAGGTCTGGTAAAATTCAGCAGTGAATCCATCTGGTCCTGGGCTTTTTTTAGTTGGGAGATTATTGATAACTGTTTGGATCTCCATGCTTATTATAGGTCTATTTAAGTGATTAATCTCATCTTGATTTAATTTTGGTAGGTCATATAAATCAAGGAAATCATCCATTTCTTTCAGATTTTCATTGTTTGTAGAGTATATGCTTTTGTAGTATGTCCCTATGATTTTTTGAATTTCTCTGGCATCTGTTGTTTTTCATCTCTGATTTTATTAATTTGTGTCTCTTTTCTCTTTTGGTCAGATTTGCTAAGGGTTTATCAATCTTGTTTATCCTTTCACGTAACCAACTCTTTGTTTCATTAATTCTTTGGATTTTTTTTTTTGGTTCTATTTTATTAATTTCTGCCTTAATCTTTATTATTTCTTCCCATCTAATGATTTTGGTTTGCCTTGTTCTTCTTTTTCCAAGGCTCTACGGTGAAGCATTAGTTCATTTACTTGCGACCTTTCTAATTTCATAATATAGGCACTTAAAGCTATAAATTTACCTCTTAGAACTGCCTTCATTGTTTCCCAGAGATTTTGGTATGTTGTGTTCTCATTATCATTGACTGAATAATTTTTTTTTATTTTTTTTTATTTCCTTCTAGATTTCTTCATTGACCCATTCATCATTTAGTAGTGTATTGTTTAGTTTCCATGATTTTGTGTATGCTCTATAGCCTTTCTTGCTATTGATGTGTAGTTTGATTCCATTGTGGTCAGAGAGAATGCAAGGAATTATTTCAATTTTCCCGAATTTGTTAAGACTTGCTTTGTGTCCTAATATATGGTCTATTTTAGAGAATGTTCCATGTGCTGCTGAAAAGAATGTATATTCTGTAGCCTTTGGATGAAATGTCCTGTATATATCTGTTAGGTCCATTCCTTCTATGACCTCATTTAATCCAGATGCCTCTCTGTTTATTTTTTCCCGGGATGATCTCTCAATTGATGAGAGTGGGGTGTTAAAGTCACCTACTACCACTGTGTTTGGTGTTATCTGTGACGTTAGTTCTAATAGTGTTTGTTTGATGAATTTGGGAGCCCCCATGTTAGGTGCATATATGTTTAGGATTGTAATGTTAGGATGTAATGTACCGTTGGAGTGTGCCCTTAATCAATATAAAGTGACCTTCCTTATCTTTCTTGACTAACGTTGGGCTGAAGTCTACCTTGTCAGATATTAGGGTAACAACTCCTGCTTGTTTTCTAGGCCCATTTGCTTGAATCACCATTTTCCACCCTAAGATAATATCCATATTTTGTAGAATGGTGAGTTTCTTGGAGACAACAAATTGTAGGATCCTGCTTTTTAACCCAGTCTGCAAACCTATGTCTTTTGGTTGGGGCATTGAGGCCATTGATATTAAATGATATTATTGAAAGGTGTGTATTTGCCTTTTTTTCTGTGGTTCTGGTTCTACCTTTGCTCTCTTGTGTTAATTAGTATTTGAGTATTGCTCGTTTTTTCCAGGTTTCTTATATGTGTGCTTTTCCTTCTCTTCAGCATGGAGGATTCTTTCAAGTATTTTTGGTAGAACTTGTTTTGTCTTCAAATACTCCTTTAGCCTGCTTTTGTCATGGTATGCCCTTTTTTCTCCATCTATTTGAATGAATAGCTTTGCACGGTAAAGTAACCTTGGTTGACAGTTGTTATCTTTCAGAATTTGGCATATATCACTCCAAGCCCGTCTGGCTTTTAAAGTTTGTGTTGAGTAATCTGCTGTTATCCTGATGGGCTTGCCTTTGTTGGTAACTTGATTTTTCTCTCTAACTGCTTTCAATATTTTTTTCTTTGGATTGTGTGTTTGGTAGTTTGATTATAATATGGCAAGGAGAGGTTCTTTCCAGGTTTTGTCTGCCTGGTGTTCTAAAGGCTTCTTGTATCTGCATTGGCACCTCTTTCCCAATTTGATGGAAATTTTTTTCTATGATTTTGTTGAGCATGCCTACTATGCCTTTGGAGTGAGATCAAAATTCAGGTAGATTCTAAAATTTAACTAAACACTGTACACATTTAATCAACAACAGCACTGAGTATTTATGCAAGAGCAAGTTTTATAACAACCAGACCCTCTATCAACAAAGAAGTTAAGATTTCTGGTCTATTGAGGGTTCCAAGTCAGCTTGTGACCAAGTGATATCCTTCCCTGGTGCAATCCCAATTACCATTTTGGATGATTTTGCTCTCGGTCAAGTAGGCTTGCTGGGTCGCTGGGCCGCTGTTCTGTTTTCTGGAGCTGGGCACTGGCTTTTCCTGTTGGGCAAACCGAGCCTGGCAACTGTGGCCCTGTACATGAGCACCCCCAGTACTGGAACTGCTGCTGATGCTGCCTCTGCTACAGCTGCTGATCCACTGCTACTGCTGCTGAAGCTGCCGCTGCCAGTTTCACTGCTGCTGCTGAAGCTGCCACTGCAGGACCCACCACTGTTGCTACTGAAGCTGCCGCTGCTGGACCCACTGCTCCTGCTGCTGAAGCCGCCACTGCTGTACCCGCCGCTTCTGCTGCTGGGTCAACTGCTGCCTCTGCTATAGCCACTGCTGCTGGAGCTGCTGCTGGAACCACTGTTGCTGTTGCTGGAGCCACTGCTGTTGCTGCCAGAGCCAGAGCCACTGCTTCCACTGCTGCTTCTGCTGCTTTGGCCTGCCTGTGTGGGCTCTGGATGCTCTGGGACTCTCCTACTTCTCTGCTGCCATTTTAATTTCTCATAACCTCACGTTTTAGTAAAAGTGTGTGTTTTGTTGGGTTTTCTTTCAATTCAATTTTTAAAAATGTTTTATTTATTTGAGAGATATAGAGGTAGATGGAGAGAGAGAGAGAGAGAGAGAGAGAGAGAGAGAGAATATGCATACCAGGGCCTCTAGTCACTGCAAATGAATTTCAGATCCATGTTCCACATTCTGCATCTGGCTTTATGTGGGTATTGGGGAATCAAACCTGGGTCCTTTGGTGTTTGTAAGCAAGTGTCTTAATTGCCAAGCCATCTCTCCAGCCCCCAAAACTCAATTGTTTTAAATATAGTTCAATTACCAAATATTTAATTACCATACAACAATAGTGGCTGAGCTACATAATTTTGTAGATCACAATTTTTGAAAGTTAAGTGACAGTGTTTATATACTTATATTGTTACCAAATATTCATTCTTTCTTTTGGTTCTTCAATTTATCATGTATGTTCATATTGCTTTGGAAATGAACCCAGTCCTGTACAATGGTTAGCAAATATTGTTCAAAAAAATTTAGACCAATTCAAAAGGAATGCATTAAAGATTCAACAGCTGTAGGCATAGTAGAATAGCATGGGTCCTAGATCAATTCAGATTGTGAGTTATTGATTTTCTAATTGTGTTGTAAACCTTACTGTGGAGTCAATATTTTATGTTCCTGCAAATTTCATGTGTGGAATCTGTTCTTTACTTAACGAGTATGGTGAAAATAATGAATCAACCAAGGACCCTAAGAATGGTAGCCAAGCATTCTACATCTCACTAACTTTCTGATCATTTGATTTTTAACTTTTTTTTTCTTTATTGTAGACAATGTCTTATTAGGCTTCAAATGCTGATGTTAACCTCACAGACAGTCTTGAACTGAAAATCTCCTATTTAGCCTCATGTGCAATTTGGATTACATACTTGAATCACCACACCCACTTCATATGTTGGAGCATTAATCCTCAATGTGACAGTACTAGGCATTGGAGGCTTAAAAAGATATTTATGCTGAGATGAACCCATGGGGGATGGACCTCTCTGATACAATCAATTGCCTTATGAGAAAAGATAAGAATGATTATGTTTGCACTCTCTGTTCTATAATTAGCATGAATCCAGAGCACAGACACATGCAAGTGAGACTTCACAAGGTATCATACATTCCATCACCTTGATCGTGGACATTAAGCACTCTGGAACATCAAAATATCAATGTGTTATTTATAAAGCAACTTAAGATATTATGTCATAAAAGTTGGATAAACTTAAAGCAATTGCATAGGATCATCACATTGTATGTCCTGTAGAAAACAACTGTCATAGTTATTGGCAAATACCTAATATTTAATGAATGTCAGATATAATGATATTTTTCTTTATTAGTTATTACTCAGTGTGTAAATAGCACATTTTGGTACCATCCTTACCCTCATCCTTGTCCCCCCCTCTGAAGGGACCCTTCCCATTGGGAATTGTGGGTCATGCATTGTGGGGGTAGTCATCCGTTATGGGGAAGAGGCAATGTCTCTGTGAATAATGTACCAACTGTGGCTCTAACAAAATTTCCAACCCCTCTTACACAAATTTCCCTGAGCCATGTTGGGTATATTTTAAGTCTACTTCTCTATGGGCATTTAGGAGACTCTGGATCTTTGTTTTGGTACATGTTGTGTGTCTTTCAGTGTCTATCTCCTTCACCTTGTGCTGATATCAGGTTCACCAAGAAAGCAGCACTATTCCTCATTTCCCCACTTTCTCTATGGTTTCAGCTGGAGGGTGTGATGAAGTGTGATGGGCTGTTTCTCTCCTCAGTGCCTGCTCCTGTCTGAAAAAGAGATATGGATTCTCCAAAGGAGAATGAAGTCAGCACAGATTAAATGGGATAACTATTACTAATTTAGAAAGAATTTAATGGGTGTAGGCCATCTTATAGCCCAAGATTGATGGGAGCTGGATATTGGAAAGGGAACTCATTTTTTGGATATGGTTCTGACTTGTTTCCCAATTCTAGCTATGGGTTCCATTCCACTGAGTGGGTCCATTAGCCAATTCAAGAGCAGTTGGTTAACCACCATGTTTGTATGCCTCTATTGCACTTGGGTGAGCTAACTGTCTGGGGACTGACTATCTTCCAGATTACAGCCAGATCTCTCCATTTTCCATACCAACAGCATATGGTGTCTTCATCAGTAGGGTCTTACCATTAACCTTTGGTGGGTAATCAAGGCTCTGACAGAAGTCTGTCTTCTTTTGGGAAACCTTGTAGGTCTCTCTGATCAAAAGCTCATTGTGGATGATAGCTACATGCTGGTGCTGAGAGTTACAGGCCAGTGCCAAGGGAAAAGAAGGAAGAAAAAGATATGTAATAAAAAAAGAGAAATAAAGAAGAGAGAGAAACAGGAGAAGATTAAGGTCAGTTTTCATTATACCCTCATCAGGGCCCTTTGATTCAGGTGTTCCCTCTAAGGACCTGATGAAGGTTCAACCTTGTCTGTCTTTCAGGATTTAGGATTTTATGGTACTAGTTCCATTTGGGTCCAGTTTTGTGACTCCCCTCTTACTTTCCCCTCCCACTCTACCATCCATACTGTTTGGTCCTTGAGATGCCTATTAGGTATGTTAGCATTGTGAGCAGATCCATGTTAGGAGCCATAGATGAGTGAGACCATGTGACAATTGTCTTTCTGTGATTGGGTGAGTTCTCTGAGAATAATCTGTTCCAAGTTTGACCATTTTTATTCAAATTTCATTGTGTACTTTTTCCTTTCTACTGAGTAGAATTCCATTGCATAGACATACCACATCTTGGTTACCAATTCATCTAACAATGGACATCTGGCTTGATTCCAGCTCTTAGCTATGATGAATTGAGCAGGTATAAACATGTTTGAGCAAATCCCTCTGAACTGAGGCATGCAGGTTTTAGGGTAAATGCCATGCCAAGTAAGTGAATAACTGGGTCTGTTGGTAACTCTATCATAAACCTTTTTAGGAGTCTCCATATTGCTTTTCATAGAGGATGCACCATCTTACATCCCCACCAACAGTGAATGAGGGTTCTTATCTCTCCATATTCTCACCAGAATTTGTTTTCATTTGATTTTTTAAAGTTTGCTATACTTACTGAGATAAGGTGGAATCTCATAATTGTTTTAATTTGCATTTCCCTTATGGTTAGGGATGATGAAAATTTTGTTAATTGTGTGTTTTCCATTTGTATTTTTTCCTCTGAGAACTCCCTGTTCAGTTCTCTGTCCTATTTTGTGAGTGAGTTGTTTGATTTTTTATTGTTTAGGTTTTTGAGTTCTTTGTGGATTCTAGAAATTAGGTCTCTGTCAGTTGTATAGCCAGCAAAATTTTCACCCATTCTGTGGGTAGTCTATTGGCTCTGCTTATTGTATGTGTGTGAAAAAAAATTTTCAGCTTCATGAGATCCCAATAGTTGAGTGATTGTTTAACTCTCTTCTTCCTGATCTCAATGTGAATTCCTTTATTCTCTTCCTATTATTATTTGGGTTTTAGGTACTTTATATATAGCATTTATTATGTTGAGATACAAACCATCCATGCCTATTCTCTCTAAAGTTTTGATCATGAAGTGATGCTGTATTTTGTCTAAAGCTTTTTCTTCATCTACTGAAAATATATGGTTTATGCATTTAAGCTTATTTATGTGGTGTATTATATTCACAGATTTCCATATGTTGAACCAACCCTTGGATCCTGGGATAAAGCCTACTTGATCAAGATGGATGATGCTTTTGATGTGTTGTTGAATTTGGTTTGTGAAGATTTTGTTCAGGATCTTTGTGTCTAAGTTCATCAGGGGAATTGGCCTATAGCTTTGTTTTCTTGTGGCATCTCTGCCTGGTTTTGATATTAGGGTGATACAAGCTTCATAAAAGAGGTTGGGGAGCTTTCCCTTTTCTTGGATTATGTGGAACAGTTTGAGAAAAAACATCAAGAATATCAACGTTTTATTTATAAAGCAACTCATGATATTCTGTCACAAAATTTGGATGAATTCAAAGTAATTGTGTGGGACCATCACTGTGTTTGACCTGTAGAAAACTGCTGTCATAGTTATTGGCAAATAGTGCATATTTAATGAATCAGATAAAATTATTTTTATATAGAATATACCATGTTCCTTCAGAATAGTTTTATTTTTAAATCAAAGAAGTGTTAGAGAAAATTAAATTATCTTAAACAACACTAAAAGAACCAAAAAATGTGCTTTGTCAAGCAAAATTAAATTTAACCAATAGAAAAATGTTATTTAATTTGCATGTAGGGGATTAATTTATACCTTGACACAATGCAAAGGCCCTAGTAAGACAAAGTCCTTCAGTCCACACCAACTACACTTCCAGTCAAACTGTATAACCCTATTTTTTGTTTTCAAAGGAGGGTCTAGTTTTGGTCCAGGCTAATCTGGAATTTGCTATGTTGGATGGCCTCAAAAATCATAGTTATCCTCCTCTCTCTGTCTTCCAAGTGCCACACCAGGCAAGGATCCCAAATATAGGGGTGCCACTATTTTAATCATCACTTCCAACAATAATGTAGTCTTTCCTTAAAATCTGCCAAGTTATAATGATAGTATTGTAACTAGAAGTTTCTAGTTCTTCTTTGTTTTACCATTGCTCATAATGTTGGGTATAGAGGATGTCCAAAGGGCAGATGCACATTTAATCCTTTGGGAATATAATGAAATTATCAAATGTATGAATGAAAAGGCCATTTAATTTATTAAATTCTACTTCTTTGTTTTTTAAATATTATTCATTACGTGAGAGAGAGAGAGGGAGGAGAGAGACAAGAAGAGGCAGACGTAAAGAGAGTGAGTATGGCTGTACCAGGGCCTCATGCCATTGCAAACAAACTCTAGATGCATGTGCCACATTGTACATTTGGTTTCATGTTGGTACTAGGGAATTTAATCCAGGATGTTCGGCTTTTAGGCCTTGCAAGCAAGTGCCTTTAACTACTGAGCCATCTCTCAGTCCTAAATTCCACTTTCTCCAGAAGCATGAATTATTTTTAAAATATATATTTATTTGGGCTGAGTATGGTGGTACACACCTTTAATTCCAGCACTCAGAAGGCAGAGGTAGGAGTATCCTGGAAGAGAGGAAGTGATGAAGGGAGACAATGACTATGATAAGGCCTCTTTGGGCTATAAATGAACTCCAGAAGCATGCACCAAGTGCCAATTTATAACATACTTGGGGAGTGGAGAATTAAATTTGGGCTGCCCTGCTTTGTAAGCATGTGGAATTCTACTTTTACATACAGTACAAGTAAAAAAAGAATCCATCTTTATTTCAAATAGCACTAAAATATTATGAAAATATGTATACAGACAAGCATGAATCAACTTTTCTTTTGATTTATCATTGTGTAAGCACATTTCCTTGAAAATTTATAATATCATGGCTACTACATGGTACCACACAACATGGTGAACATTGTCCAATTTGTCTTAAAGTAACAAAATTATCATTCATAGATCCCAAAAACACAATTAACTTTTCAATAAAAATGACATGTAATACAAATTATTGTTTAATAAGAGAAACATTAGCAATATAACAAAGAATGACTACTCTGCAAACATAAAATGAATATTCTTCCTTAGGCCCAGCAAGATGAGGGACATGCAGCTAGTGTGAACACTGACCCTGGGAATAGGGCCAGCCAAGTAAAAGCTCTCCTTCCTTTCTCTAACTTTTCCCTAAGAGCCTCCTGATTGAGACTGGGTTGGGCACTAGGAGTGGTACCACTGATCTGAGCCAAAACTTCCACAACATACATCTTGGTCATTTCAACATGGACTCTGAGACTCTAGAGGAACTCATAGCATGGAGGTACACTGCCTGGAACCTGGTGGTACTCCAGGTAACTTTTCTCTACCAGATATTTGGTGATAAGCTTTTAGGCCTCTCCAAATACTAAGAGTCTCTTTCCATCCTGTACCCCAAACACACTCAGAATTTCTTGTTGGCATGGCTCCCTTTCATGAAGATCCCAGGCAGGGACATCAAGAGAACTTTCTTTGGCAACTATCCTGCCCCTCAGATTTTTCTCAATGGAGATGCCCAGTTTACTAACAAGGGAATACAAGAGACTGCTGAGATCTTCTTCCTTCAACTCCAAGATACAGACTAGCTCCAGTTGTCTGGAAGATCTATGAAGGATGTCAGGAAAGTACAGTATATACTTCCTGTGGACCATGTTCAGCATATCAGCCTGCAAGACAGACTTCCTTCTTTAATACTTGACTAGGAGAAAGTGCAACACCATGTTTGCTTGTCTTCTCAATGAGAGGACCTCTCCATGGGTCCAGAGTGCAGGCTACTCCCTGGGAGGTACTTGAACTTTCCCAAGAAGCACCTACAAAAGAAGAGCCAGCATTGCCCACAGAAGAGCTGCATCAGGTGGCCCAGGGGATGCAGGCCTCTGAGGGCAGGCATAAGGTGAAACAAGGGGATCACTCTGGGGAGCAAATATAGATGGTCCTGGCCCCTGTGCAGAGAGTTGAGCTCTCTGGAGACTCTGGCTATCACCACGAGCTGATTGGTGTTTGCCAACATGGGAGTGGCCTTTACTCTTTACTCCCTTATGCTTGATGACCTCTGAGGGACTGCTGGCAGGAGAGTTGGCAAGACAGGAATCTGGAGGGGAGAGAATGACAACTTGTGAGCAGAATACCAAAAACAAGTTGAGAGCACTTTCCCTTTAATAAAGGCCTCTTCACCTCGGCCTTATGGCTACATACAGGAACTCAGGAGATGTCCTCAAAAGCAGCACCAGTGTGGACACAAGTTTGCCAGGAGGCCGGGTTTCTTCTGGGGTGACACAGAGTGGGTGTTGAGGAGTTATGTTTAATTTAGATTACCCCACAATGCACCCGATGACACCTGGGATTGCCCCCTCACCTGACTAGAGGTTGTGCCTCTCAGACCAAGTCTTCATGCCACAGGCAAGTTAAGAAGTCAAGGTCTCCAATTCCACCATTTTCACCTCTCTGCACCTGGCTCTTGAAACAGAACCCTGAGTGTTTACATGTGTTAGTCATCTTTTGCTACATCAGAGCAGAGTTCTAGAGAATTCACAGAAATTCTCTGTCTTAATTTTGCATGGGACTGTGACATCTCCCTCTTGAGGGAGTCCATGAATCTCATACTCAGGAGCAATTTTGATCCCCATGACTATGACTGGGAGTTCCCAGCATTGAAGGCATAGGGTTCTATGGGGTCTATCTTCTTTGGTGCATGGAATATTGAGTCATCACTGTCATTTCCATTCCTGCCTCACGTTCTTCCCTTCTCTACTGTGTCCTCCATTCCCATTCCCTCTTCTTTTCTTCCTGCCCCACCCCTTCTTACTAATCTTGTGGCAGGGTCTTCCTTTAGAGTTCAGGCTATCTTGGAACTCATATTGTATTCCAGGCTTGCATAGTATTCAAGACTCCCTCCTGCCTTGGCAATCCCAGTACTAATATTATAGGCACGTAGTACCATCTCTGGTAGCATTCATTTCAATAATACAAATTTAGAGATTGTTTTTAAGATTAAATTTTGATATGAGTTCCTTTCTACCCTTTAATGCCTGGGCTTCTCAGGGTGGCCTCAGATTTACTAACCACTTGCCTGTGGCCTGTGGCTCTCTAATTTTGTGATTAAAGGCATACCCCCCAATATCATTAAATTTCTTATATTGATTATTATCTGTGCTCAAAAATCTGTCTTCTATTGTCTAGCCCAGTTAGACTAAATTCCTCAGTCACTCATAATGCTGACTTTGACATACTTGTTTGCTTAACTTGGCTGCTTCTGCATGAGCTGATTTCTATTGCATAAGCCATAATGTCAGAACTATAGGAGATTGTAGGATCCTGTGCATTTTAAGGTATGAAGTCTCTCTCTCCACACATCAAGTCCTAACATTTATTTAAGGGTATAGGAACACAATTGTTTATAACAAGAAATAACCACATTCATCCAACGACAACCTTCAACATCACAGAGGAAAAAGTGGGAGAAGCATCTTAGCACTACGGTTAGGTCTGGGTCCTATGAAGGCTAAAATCAGTATCTGTTTAAAACTTTGAGGGATGGAAGCTCACCCTGACTTGATGTTATTCATAATGGTACCCGCTACTCTAATTTTATTACTATTCAGAAGATCATAATAAGTTAATGATAAGCCCTCAACTACTAAATGGTTTTCAGGTGCTTTTGTGTAATCCCTGGCTCACACTTTTTCAACTAACTCAAAAATGTGTGCTATCTTAATATGACTCCATTGTAGGGGCTAGTATGGTTTATTACCTCACATTCCTACAGTGAAGAACTGAAACACTGTCTCCTTTCAGGACACACTAGAAGAAATCAAACTGTAACACTTTTTATGCAACCTCTCCTGTGATATCATTGCAGGGTATAGACCAGCTTTCAAATAGGGCACATTCATACACATTCCATATCTGCACATAGTTCAGTGCTTTTTATCTCTTTTTACTACTGACTTTCTTTACTCGTTTAGTTCTTTCATGTTGTTTTTAATTGATGGAAAACACAGTCGGAGTTATTAGCATCCATTACTTAAACTAAATGAGGGGCTTCATTGTGAAAATTTTATATGTGCTACTAACATATTTTGATCATATCCATCCCATCTAAACACTGTCTAATTTTCCCCACCTGCACATTCTATCACTTTTACAATCTTATTAGCTTTATTTTACTTTCATATTCTGGGATTTCTAATTCTTCCTGAGAATAAGCATTGGCTATTTGACTATGACTTATTTTGCTTAACATAGCGACCTGTGTTTTCATTCACTGTACATATTATAATATAAAAAAATTTCCCTGAAAGGATGTTGCCTATCTTTTTGTTTGTTTTTAGTCATGAATTAGCTCCCAAGGTTCAATTTTTCAGAAATAAAGGGAATGGGTGCACCAGGACCTCAGCCACTGCAGGTGAACTCCAGAAGATTCTACCACCTAGTGTGCATGTGCCACCTTGTGCATGCATGACCTTTTTGTGTCTGGCTTGTAGGGGATCTGGAGAGTCAAGCATGGACGCTTAAGCTTCACAAGCAAGTGCCTTAACTGATAAACCATCTCTCAAGTCCCCCTCAGGGTTATTTGAAAAGGATTTCCTTGATACTCATCAGCATGTTCACATTGTAATCTTAGTTTTTTCTCTCCTTTTCTTTCCTTATTTTTTGGTGGCAGGAATATTGAAAGAAAAATAGTTTCTAATGTCGTGTTATCCTTCTATACTTTGGACATACCTGTTTAAAATTAGTGCCCTGCTATGAAAAATATGATATTAACTTTTTTTTAATTAGTTTTGTATTCAGCAAATACAGGCAGTTTGGTACCAGTATTAGGCTCATCCGTGACCTAACCCCTCCCCATTGGGCCCTCCTTGTTGAGGTATATGGGTCGTGCATTGTGGAGTTAGCCCACAGTTATTGGTACAATAAATGTCTCTGCATATTATGACCCAACATGTGCCTCTGACATTCTTCTCGCCCCCTGTTCTGCAAAATTTCCCTGAGCCATGTTGGGTTCATTTTTGGTCTGCTTCAGTGACTAGGTGTTGGGGGCCTCTGAGGCTCTGGCTCTCTGATTTGGTAGGAGTTGATTTTTCTCTGTGTTGGTCTCCTTCCCCCTTGTGCTGGTATCCGGTTCATCAGGAAAACAGCACTCTTGCTTGTTTCGCCAATTTTACTTAGTTTCAGCCGGGTCCCTTTAGAGGTATGATGGGGTGGCTCTCTCCTTAGGATCTGCAGATTCTCCAGCGGAGAGTAAGTCAGCACCAGGACAAATGAGATAGCCCTTACTTTTTTTAATAGAGTGATTAATAGGTGTAGGCCCTCTTGTAGCCCATGATTGATGGTAACTTGATATTGGAGTAGGGGCTTATGTTTGGATATGGTTCTGACTTGTTTCCCAGCTCCAGTTATGGGTCTCCTACCACTGAGGGGATCAGTTAGCCAAATCAAGAGCAGTTGGTTCCCCACCATGGCTGTATGCCACTGTTGCACTTGTGTGGGCATCACAAAAGGTTATTTGCTGCTAAGTAGCTTACACCATGAGTTGGTTGGATAGATACTGGTCATTTCCCCCAGTCACCCATGTAGCACCTTCTGGCACTAGACACACTGACAGTCTGGGGACTGACTTCCAGGTATGCCGTTCCATTTTAGGTGTCAGCTGCATATGGTGTCTTCAGCAGTAGGGTCTTACCACTAACCTGTGGTGGGTCATCAAGTACTCTGACAGAAATCTGTCATTCTTTTAGGAAATCTTGTAGGTTTCTCTGATCAAAAGCTCATTGTGGATGATAGCCCCATGCTGGTACTGGGAGTTACAGGTCAGTGCCCACTAAGAAAATGAGGAAAAAGATAACTAATATAAAAGAGTTAGAGAGATGAGAGAGAGAGGGAGAGGAAGAGGGAGGGAGGGAAGATGTAGAAGATTTAGGTTAGACTTGATCCTACCCTCTCCAGTGTCTTGTGGCTCTGGTGTTTCCTGAAAGGGCCTGGTTAAGGTTCAGCCATTTAGTCTGCCTTTTAGGAAGTAGCATTTTATGGTACCATTGCCGTTTGGGTCTAGATTAGTGTTTCCCACCCTTTCGATGCCCTCCCCTTCCTTCCCATACATCCTAGTGCCTAGTCCATGAGATGCTTGCTGGGTATGTATGGTATCTTGGGGAGATTCAGGTTATATTTTGACTCTATGAGTAAGTGACCTCAAGTATTATTTTATGGTGGGATTATACTGATCTGACCTTTGTGTTGGGCCTTGAGAGGCCTGGACATGAGGTCTAATGGAACTTCCTGAGCCTTGTTAAAGTTTGGTGACCTGTCTCTGGCCAGCTATGACTCATCAAGGTGCCAAATTGCCTCTGGCCTTCTACTTCCATGTAGGAAGTTAGAGTTTCCTCATGCATGCGGTTAGAATCATTCCTGCACATGCTCACTTCAAACCAATCACTCCTGTGTGCTATTGCGCTTAAAACCAATCATTTCAAAAGTCACGGTATGCTATTGGCCCTTACACCTCATCCCATCCTGAGATCCCCACCCTTGTTCTCAATGCTTTATAAGCACCTGCCTGTTACAATAAAGTGAGATCCTGCTTTGACAAGTCTCCCGACTGAATGTGGTTTCTCTCTGGTGCCTAGGAGAGGGTCTGGGTCGTCCAACACTCACCATCCCTCCCGCTTAGCCCCAGGGAGAGACCAGTGGGAAGAGCTCTCCCACAGTCCTACCTGCCAGAGAACCCAGCAGACTTGTGTCCCATGTGAGGAACTTTCTCTCTTTCCTACGGAAGAATGCTGACAGGCCAATCGGTCTGCAGGTGAGTGTACCCTCATAAGTTATGAGGCAGTCCTCATATCTAATGTGCTGACCTTTACTTCTGTATCCTGTGCTTTCTTGTCAACATCTCTTCATTCCCTTTCTCTTTCCTTTCACTTTCGGTTTGCCAGTAAGCTGCATCTGCGGCATCTGTATTTCTGAACAGGTCATACATCCCATGTGGACACACCATGTGGGCAGACCTGGAGGTGACTCGAGGTGTATTGCCCCCTCATTTGAGTGGGGGATCCATCCCTTGAAACAGAGAATACCTGCTGGGAAGATCTGATCCCATCCATACTGTGTTTGGTATCATCGAGCTGTCCCCTAAGGACACAGACTCATCTGGCCATCAGGGATCTAAATCTGAACTTAATTCTGCATCACCTTTAGCTATCTTTTGGGTCCTTTGTATTTGTGTTGTACTCCTGTGTCTGTGTGTTGCTGCTTCCCTAGGCCTTAATCTTTCTGATAACTAAGCCCTCCAGACATGGGGCTGTTTACTCAAGATTGCTCCCTGGTTGCCTTAGAGTAATCTTTTTGACTGAGACACCTGGGATTGGGTTGAAGTTCTGATCAGGAGGGCCCAGGTGGAAAAGGAGGAGATCCCCCCCCCCCCCTTTAGGTACCCTCCCAACTGTATCGGCTTTAAAAGGCTATTTTCCACCTAGGACCCCTAAGGAAAAAAGGAAAACCCCAATCCAGGAGGGGACAAAACATGATGAAAAGCTGAAAGTAAAACCAAAGCCAAGCCCCGAACCCTCAGGCCCACCTGAGTCTTTGTATCCCTCCTTTCATCCTTTTGGAAGTGTTCCTTGGCCCTATAAAGGCCCACCACCTCCAGACCTCCCTACTAACCCATTCCAGACCCCCTCTGTCCCTCTGCCTTATCATAGGAATGACACTTCTTGGGAATGATTAAAAAAAACCTTAAAAAGTCTGTCTCAGTGGATGAAGCTAATTCCCCCTGGGTGGAGGCCATCCTCCAGAGTTTGGCTCATCATCAGTGTACCACCGAAGATTAGAAAAACCTTGCTAAAGCCATTCTTTCTGGCCCCCTGTACATAAAGTGGTGTGCCTTCTTTCAGGATGAGTGCTGTACTCAGGCTGAGTGGAATCAGGCCACTCAGCCCCCAGTCCCAATCACTTTTGGCATGCTCTTGGGCACCACTGATGCATTTTCCATGGGCCTCTAGAAAACTGCCATCCCTTATCCATACCAGGATCAGGTGCTGGATTTGGGAATGACCACATGGAGGAAACTGGAGGAAGGCCCATCTGAGACCCCCATCACAGGAATCGTACAAAAGTCTAGTGAAGACTTGGCCACCTTCATAGAGAGGGTTGAAAAGAGCCTACAGAGAAAGTTCCCCCTGGTCCCCTATGCTACCAGTGCATTAAAATTCTGGTCTGGGAAGACATGACGAGTGACCATAAGTTGGCCTGCACTGGACTAAAAGATCACTGTATGAATACATAGATTATAGCCACCAAAGATGTGGGATCCAGCTCCCATCAAGCTAGGGCCATGGCATCAGATTTGCAGGCTTCTCGCCATGAGGACATGGCCACCCTGGTCTGTGCCCTCCAGCAGACCTCAGGAAGAAAGGGGGGGTCCTGTTTTTGGTGCAGTAAAAAAGGTCATTTTAAAAGAGAGTGCCCCAATCAGGCAAAATTACCCCAACAGTCCCCATCCTAACCTTTTTGCTATACCTTACTGCCAAAGGTCTTTCCATTTCACAGGCCAATAACTTTAAGGTAACCCCTGAAAAGATTCAGACTGTACCTCCCTTTAAGATTTTTGGCTCTGTACTTTCCCTTGATACTGTTTCTCCTGTCAAACCCCAACTTCATATTCAGGATTCTTATACTCTGCCCCACCTCCAAAAGGTATTAGGAGAAATTAATTGGATGAGGCCTTGGATACCTATATCTATCAGATCACAACTGATAATGACCCCTGCTTTGTAAACAAGGCTTTTGTAAATTTTCTCCAGACCTGGAAAATCTCATACTCCACAGACATCCCATATAACCCCCAAAATCAAACAATCATTAAAAGATATAATCAGACTCTCAAGTCGAAGTTACAAAAACAAAAGGGGGAATCCTTACCCCCACAAGACCAACTACAAAAGGCATTATTTACCCTAAATATTTTAATTTTTTCTAAAAAAGATAAACAACTATCCCCTTTTCAAAAATATTGGTCCTCATCTGTCACCTACAGTTCTATCTGGGTCAGATGGATAGAACATCTCATTTTGGCCCAGTACCCAGAACTTAATTATCACCCTTGACCCCAATACTGAATCCCTTTTACAAATGGTTTTTGATATGTTAAACCAAATGACTCCCTCTCTTGCAGAGGATTGCTGGCTTTGTATCTGATCTGGGCTTCCCCTGCCACTCACAGTGGTCGCCAATGATGCTAATATTACCCTATAAACTTGCTCCGACATATTCCCCATCCCAGTCCAGCTGCTCCCAATGCCTCCTTCTGGAAACTGCATTTGGGCCCCGCCTTCCCCTAATAACTCCAATACAGATGTGGGATACATTCATCCTTCCTTCTGTACTTTCAACACAACTGAGCCCAGTGCTCAACACTGCCCACCTTCTGGAATGGTTTATGTTTGTGGAGGTGGGATGGCCTATGACTTTCTGCCCACCAATTGGATGGGCCTTTGTGCCCCAGCCACCTTGATCCCAGAAGTGGATATCATTCCTGGAGATGAAGCTTTCCCTATACCCTCTTATGATTATATTGGAGGGAGACCTAAGAGAGTTGTACAAATGATACCTTTACTCGTTGGGATGGGAATAAACACAGGCATGGCCACCGGAACAGCAAGGATGGGTATGGCAGTCCATCTCCACTGAAAGCTCTCTCTCCAGTTGATCAGGTACATAAAAGCCATGTCCAACACTATCCTTGATCTTCAACAACAGCTAGATTCCCTGGCTGAGGTAGTCTTACAAAACAGGAAGGGACTAGACCTATTAATGGCCGAAAAGGGAGGCATATGCTTGTGTTTACAGGAAAAATGCTGTTTCTATGCCAATAGATCAGGAATCATTCAGGACACAATCAAAAGGCTTCAAGAGGACCTGGAGAGGAGACAGCAGGACCTTCAAGACAACCCACTGTGAATGGGCTTACATGGCTTCTTACCCTACCTTCTCCCCCTACTTGGGCCCCTCCTTCTCCTTCTCATTATCCTCACTGTCAGGCCTTGTGTAATTAACAAAATTACACATTTCATTCACCAATGGCTAGAAGCAATAAAACTGCATCAGGTTGAGATACATTACCACAGGTTGGCGACTCTGGAATTAAGTTCCTCAGATGACCCACTGCCACCTCCTCTGCCCTCCATGTGACCAATGATGGGTAAGATCTCAAACTGACTGAGACAACCTAAGACAGGCCATGGAGTGGGTTCTCAGTGAGCTAAACACATGGTACCCAGTGACAGGTAAGATCCCACAGGGGGACAACCTAAGACAGGGGCCATGGTGACTGACACTCTTACAAAAACAAAAGGGGGAGATGCTGGCCCTTGAGAGGCCCAAACGTGAGGCCTAATGGAACTTCCTGAGCCTAGCTAAAGTTTGGCGACCTGTCTCTGGCCACCTGTGACTCAGCAGGATGACAAATTGCCTCTGGCCTACTACTTCTGCATAGGAAGTTAGAGTTCCTGCACACGCATGCTTAGAATTATTCCTGCATGTGCTACTTAAAGTCAATCATTTCAAAAGTCATCGTATGTGACTTTTGGCCCTTACACCTCACCCCATCATGAGATTCCCACCCTTGTTCTCAACGCTATATAAGCACCTGCCTGTTACAATAATGTGAGATCCTGCTTTGACAAGTCTCCCAACAGAGTGTGGTTTCTCTCCAGTGCCTAGGAGAGGGTCTGGGTCATCGGCACTCACCATCCTGCTCAGCCCCAGGGAGAGACCAGTGGGACCGGCTCTCCCACAGCCCTACCTGCCAGAGAACCGGGAACCTTTGTATCAAAGGAAGGTAACCTAATAAAATATTCAAGTGTTTTGTAAATTTTTTGCATGGCTTGGAAGAGTTTATATGAAATGAGGATTTCTTTGTTTCTTAACATTTGATGTACTTGGCCTATAAACATTGATTATCTGTAAAATTTTAATAGTGTCAGAAAAGAATTACAGTTTGAGTTTCTAGTATGGAATTGAAGATTTCTTGTTCCCTCATGGGCATTTTACTTTGGTGTTCACATTCACAGACATGATATCTTTAATAAAGTATTTCATTTAAAATATTCTCAAATACATACATTATATACATTAATAAAAATAAACCAAATTTCCTAACATTGGTCATCAAGAAGCCCACTTTCAATGAAAGGTTTTCTTTCTTTTTTTTTTTTTTTTTTTTTTTTAGTAGTAGTAGTTACACTATACATGTGACTCTGTGCCTTCTCTCAGAGGGCCACAATGTCTCTGATCTCTTGTGATGTCAGGAGTCTTCACTTACCCATTCTTCTCTTAGGAGCTGCATGATAACAATTTTCTGACAGTAAAGTCTCTTTTGAGTTTGTTACCTATAATTATTTAGGAAGAATCTTTTAATGAAAAGATTTATATTTAGATGATCCATCATTTATTTCTAATTGTGCTCAAAATTTTTGGGTCACTTTTTGTTTGGGAGATGCTAGCAATCAAGCCCAGGATCTTGCACATGCTAGGAAAGCACCACTATACACCTGATCTATATCACCAGCTACTAAAATTGTTTACAAAAAAAGCAAACAACTGGCTTGCAGTAGTTCTCTTTAATGTTTTGTAATTTGTCAATTTTGCATATTTTTAAAATTTTTACTTATTTATCAACAGAGAGAGAGAGAGAAAGAGAGAATGGGTGCAGCAGAGCCTTCAGGCACTGAACACAAACTCTAGATGCATG
Source organism: Jaculus jaculus (assembly GCF_020740685.1). Classification (NCBI taxonomy): domain Eukaryota; kingdom Metazoa; phylum Chordata; class Mammalia; order Rodentia; family Dipodidae; genus Jaculus; species Jaculus jaculus. The sequence continues at coordinate 25,814,384 of NC_059125.1, forward strand.
AAACACTCTAGGCATCTGGCATTATGTGGTGTGGGATCTAACCCAAGCCTTAGGCTTTGCAGTTAAGGGCCTCAACCAACTCCAAATTTTTCATTTATAATTATTTTTCCTGATTCTTTTTAAAGTTTCTTTTAAAACGTTTTTCTGATTTATATTTATTTATTTATTAGAGACAGAGGGACACAGAGAGATAAAGAGAAAGAATTGTTGAGCCAGAGCCCTGAGCCACTGTAAATGAACTCAAGATACATATGCCAACATGTACATCTGGCTTACATGGGACCGGGAGACTCAAACCTGAGTCCTTAGACTTCTCAGGCAAGTGTCTAACCCACAAAGCCATCTCTCCAGACATTCTATTTAAAGTTATAATATATTTTGTATGTGTGTGTGTGTACACACCATGGATTTTTTGTAGTAGAAGTGAACTCCAGACCCGTATGCCACTTTGTGTCTGGCTTTATGTAGATCCTGAGAAATTGAACTTAGGCCAGCAGGCATCAAACTATATGACTCTGCAGAATGTCCAAAGAAGAACACACTAGGGAAGAAACAGAGGGCAGCAAACTCACTGAGAGGCAACAAGCAGAAGAAGGAGGGAGCTGGGATGGTACAGGATGGGCCTACTGAGGTGAAAAGACTAAAGGAAAGACAGCTATTTAAGGAAAATATAGTCTTCCAAAATTCTGATGTTGTATATCAGGTGCCTTGGTTAATAGACACCCCCTCTCCCCTGTCACCAGAAAGAGAAATCTTCCTTTAAGAATGAGCACAATCTCATTGTAGTCAATATAATAAGGAGATCTACATTTGGCTAGCATGAGGTTACACCAAACACTGGTAATGTGTGTGTATTAAAGATTTGAAAATTGAGGCCAGACATGGTGGTACCTGCCTTTCATAGTAGCACTCAGGAGGCAGAGGTAACATGACTGCTATGAGTTCAAGGCCAGCCTGGGACTACAGAGTGAGTTCTATGAGCTACAATGTGATCCTATCTCGAAAGAAAAAATAAATCTCAAATAAAATAAAAATGATTTGAAAATTGAAACCGGAAAAGGCTTACTGAACCCCAGAGCTGACCCCAAATCAACCTGCCTTCCTAGAATCTCCATCCCACCCCAAACAGGAAGCATCATTAAATATTTTACCAATGAGACCCTTAGCAATTACAAGTATCATCATATTCCTTCAATGCTAGAATTTTGGGAGCTTGTGTGCTTTGTTTAAAAATTGAAATGTGGGCTGGAGAGATGGCTTAGCGGTTAAGCGCTTGCCTGTGAAGCCTAAGGACCCTGGTTCAAGGCTCAATTTCCCAGGACCCACATTAGCCAGATGCACGAGGGGGCGCACATATCTGGAGTTTGTTAGCAGTGGCTGGAGGCCCTTGTGCACCCATTCTCTCTCTCTCTCTCTCTCTCTCTCTCTCTCTCTCTCTTTCTCTGTCACTCTCAAATAAATAAAAATGAACAATTTTTTTAAAAAAATTGTAAGGTTCTCTTCTATACATTTTATATAAAAGATTTGTACAGAAATATCCTTCCAATTTAAACATCCTGTCCTGGAGGGTGTAGGGAGGCTCCAGAAGACTCAGAAGATAAATAAGTCTTCGGAAGATGAAACTAATAATTTCATTAGACCCCCCCCACACTCAGGTTATAGGAGTAGTAAACAACTGCTGGGGAGGCATTCCAAGGAAGCAACTGAGCCATCTTCCCAGACTAATCTGCTTCATTGTATTCAATATCTCATTCATTCTCTTGTTTCTTGAGTTGCTTGGATATATTAAACATTTGTTACTTTTTAAAATATTTTTATTTATTTATGTGAAATAAGTGAGAAATGGAGAGAAGAGAAATAGATGTAATGGGTGTACCAAGGCTTCCAGTGGCTGAAAACAAACTCCAGATGTTACATTTTGTATAATGGGCTTTCTGTGGGTACTGGGTAATTGAACACAGGTCCTCAGGCTTTAGAAGCAAGTACCTTAACTAAGTCATCTATCCAACCACTCCAAGGGCTTCTTGAACAGGTTCTCCTTGACACCCATCAACATAATCACATTTTTTTTCTTTTGTCTTTTCTTTTCTTTTCCTTTCCTTTCTTTTTTTTCTTCCCTTCTTCCTTCCTTCCCTCCCTCCCTCCCTCCCTCCCTCCCTCCCTCCCTCCCTCCCTCCCTCCCTCCCTCCCTCCCTCCCTCCTTTCTTTCTTTCTTTCTTTCTTTCTTTCTTGTTACGGCAGTGATACTAAAAGGAGTAAGGCATGTGCAAAAGAAAAGCAAAAAGAAACACTGGACAGACAGAATATTTATTTAGAGAGAACAGCTAGGGGCAGAAATCTTCCCATGGGATGGAGGCTGAAGCACTGAGTCAGGCTAGGGTGCAATTTTATAAGGAGGATCCTAAGAAAAACACACTGTACCAGGTACAGTTGATAAGAAAATTTTTGCTGCCTGTATCTTTGTTCAGAATACGCTTCTACAGCCAGGAATGTCTATGGGAGGATATTCAGATGGCCTCTGTTTATGGGAGTACATCAATCAGGGAAGAATGCCAAACTTCATGAGACCAAATGTCGCTTTGCCTTCTTTATTGCCTGCAAGGTTTAGGGATATTTTTTAACTCTTTAGTTCCCTTTAGTTTTCAGGAAGGCTATTAACCCTTCTAAAGGAAAATAGTTCCTAATGTGATATTATCTTTCTATACTTTGGGCATACCTGTTTAAATTAGTACCCTGCTATGTCAGATGTGATACCACTTTGTGTAATATATTTTGATTCTGTAAGCTACTGCAAGTGCTATTTTATGCTGGGAATATACTGATCTGGCCTTTTTATCAAAGGAAGGTAACATATTAAAATGTTTAAGTGTTTTATAATCTTTTTTGCACCATTTGGAAGAGTGTATATGAAATGATGATTTCTTCATTTCTCAGTATTTTATGTATTTAGCCAATAAACATTGATTATTTACAATATTTTGATAGCATCAGATATGAATTACTGTTTGAACTTCTAATATGGAATTTAAGATTTCTAGTTTTTCTGAACCATTTTATAAATTAATATTTGGCTGAAAATTGGACATTTTAGTTTGGTGTTCATGCTCACAGGCATGGTATCTATACTGAAGTATTTCAGTTTAAATATTCTCAAATATATGCAGTAATAAAATAAACCCAATTTCCTGACATTCTTCACCAATAAGCCCATATTCAATGAAATTTTTTTTTTATTAGTAGTTACACTATACATGTGACTCTGTGCCCTTCTGTCAGAGATTCACAATTCCTGTGATCTCTTGTGATGTCAGGAGTCTTGACTTATCCATTCTTCTCTTAGGCCCTGCATGATGAAAATTCTCTGGCAGTAAAATTTCTTTGAGTTTATTACCTAAAATTCTTTAGATAGAATCATTTCATTCTCTATAATTTATTTTTAATTATGGTCAAAGTGTATGGGTCCTTTTTGTTTGTCTGTATGATTATTTGGGAGGTGCTAGGGATGGAACCCAAGACCTTGAGCATGCTAGGCAAGTACCACTGTAGCCATGATCTATATCACCATCTGCTAAAATTGTTTATATAATTCATGCAAAAACCTGGCTATCAGTAAGCCTCTTCACTATTTTGTAAATTGTCAACTTTCATTTTTTAAATATGTTAATTATTTATTAACAGAGAAAAAGATAGAGGAGGTCAGATAAAAAGAGAGAGAGAGAGAATTGGCACATCAGGGCCTCCAGCCAATGAAAAGGAACTCCAGATGCATATACTATTCTATGCATCTGGCTCTACTTGGGCACTGAGGAATCTAACCAGATGCGTAGGCTTTGCAGGCAAGCACCTTAACTACTTTGCCACCTTTCCAGCCCCAATTTTTGAATTCTTAACTATTTGTTCTGCTTCATTTAAAAGTATATGCATGTGTGTGTGGTGTGTGTGTGTGTGTATACCACAGTCTTTTTTTTTTTGGTTTTTTGAGGTAGGGTCTCACTCTGGCTCAGGATGACCTGGAATTCACTATGTAGTCTCAGGCTGGCCTCAAACTCTCGGCGATCCTCCTACCTCTGCCTCCCGAGTGCTGGGATTAAAGGCATGTGCCACCACACCCAGCACCACAGTCTCTTTTTACTAGAAATGAACTTGACTCATGTTGCACTTTGTGTCTGGCTTTACATGGATCCTGAGGAATTGAACTCAGGCAAGCATGCATCAAACCAGATGGCTCTGCTGGATGTGAAAAGAAGCACACTAGGGAAGAAGCAGAGGGCAGCAACTCAATGAGAGACAACAAGCAAAAGAAGTAGGGAGCTGTGATGGTCCAGGATGGGCCTCACGAGTAGAAAAGACTAGAGGAGAGACAGCTATTTAAGGAAAAATATAGCCTTTCAAAATTTTGATGTTGTATATCAGGTGCCTATATTAGGAACCCCCTCCCCCATCATCAGAAAGAGAAATCTTCCTTTAAGAACTAGCACAATATCACTGTAGTCAATATACTTAGGGTATCTACACTTGCTTAGCATGAGGTTATCACTAAATACTTGGTATCTGTGGGTATTAAAGGTTTGAAAATTGAGGCCAGGCATGGTACTACACGCCTTTCATAGTAGCACTGAGGAGGCAGAGGTAGCAGGACTCCTATGAGTTTGAGGCCAGCCAGGGGCTACAAAATGAGTTCTATGTTATCCTGAGCTACAGTGCGATCCTATCATGAAAGAAAAAAAAAAAGTCACAAATAAAATAAAATGATTTGAAATTGAAACCAGGAAAGGCTTGCTGAACCCCAGAGCTGACCCCAAATCAACCTGCCTTCCAGGCATCTTCACCCCAACCCCAAAAGGAAGCATCACTAAATATTTTAATGATGAGTCCATTAGCAATTTTAAGTGTTATAATACTCCTTCAATGCTAAAATTTTCAGAGTATTTGTGCTTTGTTTAAAAATTGAAAGGTTCTCTTCTATATATTTTATATAAACTATTAGTATAGAAATTTCCTTCCAATTTAAACATCCTACCCTAGAGGGAATAGGGAGACTCCAGAAAACTCAAAAGGTAAATAAGTCTTGGGAAGCTGAAATTAATAATTTCACAAGTCCCCCCACTCAGGTTATAGAAGTAGTAAACAACTGCTGGGGAGGCATTCCAAGGAAGCAACTGAGCCATCTCCCCAGACTAATCTGCTTCATTGTATTCAATATCTCATTCATTCTCTGTTTACTTGAGTTGCTTGGATATATTAAACATTTGTTACTTTAAAAAATATTTTTGTTTATTTATTTGCAATTAGAAATTCAGTGCCCAAAGAATGGGTGTACCAAGGGTTTCAGAGGCTGAAAACAAACTCCAGATGTGTGCACCCTTTTGTGTAATGGGCTTTCTGTGGGTACTGGGGAATTGAATACAGGTCGTTAGACTTTTACTGGCAAGTGCCTTAACTACTCAGTCATTTATGAAACCACTTTATGGGTTTCTCAACAGGTTTTCCCCATCTACAAAATCACATGTGTTTTCTTAGTTTTTTCTTTTCTTTTCTTTTCTTTCTTTTCCTTTTCTCTTCTCTTCTCTTCTCTTCCTTGCTCTCTCTCTCTCTCTCTCTCTCTCTCTCTCTCTCTCTCTCCCTCTCTCTCTTTCTTTCTTTTTGTGTCACTGATATTGAAAACTGTAAGGAAAGTGTAAGAGAAAAGCAAAAGTGAACATGTGACTTTGATCTCTACAGACACACTCTTTATTTACAGAAAACTGCTAGGGGCAGAAATCTTCCCGCAGGATGGAGGCTGATGCACTGAGCCAGGCTATGGTGCAAGTTTATAAGGAGGATCCTAAGAAAAACAGACTACCAGGTGCAGTTGATAAGAAAATTGTAGCTGTTTGCATCCTTATTCAGAATAATCTTCATCTAGGAATGTCTAAAGGATACTCAGATGGTCTCTGGTCCTCAAGTCCATCTAGGCTAATGGAAGTACATCAATCAGGGAAGAGTACAAAACTTCCTGAGACCAAATGCCTCTTTGCCTTGTTTATTGCATGTATGCTTTAGGGATACTTACTAACTCTTTATTTCCCTTTAGATTTCAGGGAAAGCTATTAACCTTCCAAAGGAAAATAATTCCTAATATGGTTTTATCTTTCTATACTTTGGGCATACTTTTTTAAAATTAGTGTCCTGCTATGTCAAATGTGATGCCACTTTGTGTAATATATTTTGATTCTGTGAGCTACCACAAATATTAATTTATGGTGGGAATATACTGATCTGGCCTTTGTATCAAAGGAAGGTAACATTAAAATGTTCAAGTGTTTTATAATCTTTTTTCATGACTTGGAGGGGAATTCATGAAATGAATATTTCTTCATTTCTTAGTATTTTATGTATTTAGCTAATAAACATTGATTATCTACAATATTTTAATAGTATCAGATATGAATTACAGTTTGGATTTCTAATATGGAATTTAAGGTTTCTAGTTTTTCTTTTTACTAGAAATGAACTCCAGACCCATGTTGCACTTTGTGTCTGGCTTTATGCGGGTCCTAAGGAAATGAACTCAGGCCAGCAGGCATCAAACTGGATGACTCTGCAGGATGTCCATAGAACACTAGGAGGAAACAGAGGGCAGCAAACTCACTGACAGGCAACAAGCAGAAGAAGGAGGGAGCTGGGATGGTACAGGATGGGCCTCCCGAGGTGAAAAGACTAGAGGAGAGACTGCTATTTAAGGAAAATACAGGCTTCCAAAATTTTGATGTTGTATATCAGGTGCCTTAGTTAATAGGAACTCCCTCTCCCCTGTCACCAGAAAGAGAAATCTTCCTCTAAGAATGAGCACAATCTCACTGTAGTCAATATACTGAGGTATCTACATTTGCCTAGCATGAGGTTATCACTAAATACTGGGCATCTGTGTGTATTAAAGATTCGAAAATTGAGGCCAGGCATGGTGATACATGCTTTTCATAGTAGCACTCAGGTTAACCGGATTGCTATGAGTTCAAGGTCAGCCTGGAAGTACAAAGTGAGGTATATGTTATACTGAGCTACAGTGAGATCCTAACTCGAAAGGCAAAAATCACAAGTAAAATAAAATTATTTGAAAATTAAAACCTGGAAAGGTTTGCTGAACCCCAGAGCTGATACCAAATCCACTTGCCTTCCTGGCATCTCCACCCCTCCCCCAACAAGAAGCATAACTAAATATTTTACCAATGAGTCCATTAGCAATTATAAACGTTATAATACTCCTTCAATGCTAGAATTTTGGGAGCTTGTGTGCTTTGTTTAGAAAATGAAAGGTTCTCTTCTATATATTTTATATAAACAATTTGTATAGAAATTTTCTCCCAATTGAAACATCCTGCCCTGGAGGGAGTAGGGAGGCTCCAGAAAGACTCAGAAGGTAAATAAGTCTTTGGAAGCTGAAAATAACAAGTTCATAAGACCACCCCTACACAGGTTTTAGAAGCAGTAAAAATCTTCTAAGGAGGCATTCCAAGGAAGCACTTGAGTCATCTCTGTTCAATATCTCTTTCATTCCCTATTTTCTTGATTTGCTGGGATATATTAAATATTTATTTCTCTTTATTTATTTATTTATTTATTTATTTGCAAGCAGAGTGAATTGGAGAGAAGAGAGATAGAGTGAATGGGTTCACCAAGGCTTCCAGTGGCTGAAAATGAACATCATTTTGTGCATTTGCCTTTCTGAGGGGCCTGGGGAATAGAACTCAGGTCACTAAGCTTTACAGGCGAGCACCTTAACTGCTAAGCCATCACTCCAGTTGAAATATTTATTTCTTCATATATATGTTTAGTAGTTTTCACTAGGGTCTTGGTGTGTGTGTGTGGGGGGGGGGTGTGTTGTAAATGTGTATGTGTGAGTGTTTTTGTGTCATTGAATGTGTGTACAAGTCTAAGTACAAACTTGGGTCCTTGGCATGTTTGTTCTTTCCACCTTTCCCTGCTTGAGACGGGTCACCCCTGTTTTCATTTTTTGTTTGTTTGTCTTTTATTCAACTGAGTGTGTACCAGTCTATGTGGGGCATGAGTTTTTGGACTTTCTTGGTTATACCTCTGGTAATTGTGGGTGTGTACGCACACCCATACATGCATGCACTTGTGCATATGTCTCTATACCACTTTATATCCAGTTATGTGTTTTCTGAGGAAATGAATGCAGGCCGTCAAGCTTAAAAGCCATCGTAATTTGGTAAGTCATCTTGTTAGGCTCTTGATTTTTGAGAAATGTCACCTTTGTGGCCCATGCCCCCCCAAAACTCATTGTGTAGGAGCTGTAGTGAAGATACTTGCCTGCCAGATGCACAAGGTCATACCTGTATCCGAAGTTCTTTTGCAGTGGCTGAAGGCCCTACTGGGCCTATTCTCCCTTAATCAAGCAAACAATCAATTTATCTATCTCTCTACCTACCTATTTCCTTCTTACAAAATAAATATATTTTTAAACTCACCATGTGGCCCAGGCTGCCCTTAAACTGTGATTTTCTGACTGTATCTGCCTCCCAAGTGTTGGCATTATAAGCAAGACCAAGACCACCAAGTTAAATTTTATGTTTAGCAATAAGCACTCCTAAGAATAGTACATGGGCTAATTACAACAATAATATGAACATATTTCATATACCAGACTTAAACATCTTACAAGTTAAATATGATGCTTTCTTAATGCAGTATATGATTTTGAACACGTAAATGTACATATATCCATCATGTGTTTATGCATACAAGCAAAAATTAGGAAGACAAAAGTAGAAATATTAAAAAAGAAGTTTGTGAATTCATAGGGCCTTCTGCTATATTCTGTCTGCATTATTGATGATAAAAAGAGACTTGATCAAAAATATCTGCTAGTGTCAGATGGCATTCATTTTGTAAGAATGGAAGAGTCTCACAAGCAAAATCAATAAAAATGATTAGCCAATTGAAAATATTGATGGATTATCCAAGAAAACAGAAGCTACTCCAAATAAATAACTGAATTGGTATTTTAAAATTTATTTTTATTAATTATGGACATACTTAGTATATAAACAACACATGTTGGTACCATCCTTTCCCTTATTCCTGCCCCTTTCCTGAAGGTGGCCTCCTTGTTGGAGATGCAGGTAAACTCTATGGGGATTATGGGTCCTGCATTGTGGGGGCAGCAGTCAGTTATGGGCAAAAGCTAATGCCTCTGTGCCTAATGTCCCAACTCGTGGATTGAACAATCTTTCTGACCCTTCTCCCACAAAATTCCCTGAGCCTTGTTGGATTTTAAGTCTACATCTCTGATGGGCACTTAGGAGCCTCTATATCTTTGCTTTGGTAGGTGTTGAGTGTCCTCAGTGTCTATCTCCTTCACCCCTGTGCTGATATCAGGTTCACCAAGAAAGGAGCACTATTGTTCATTTCCCCAATTCTTCTATTGTTTCAGCTGGGAGAGTGGTGAAGTGTGATGGGTTGATTCACTCTCAGTTCCCACTCCTGTCTGAAAAAGAGATACATATTCTCCAAAGGAGAATGAAGTCAGCACAGATTACATGGGATAACAATTGTTAGCTTTGAGAGAATTTAATGGGTGTAGGCTAATTTATAGCCCAAGATTAGTGTGACCTTTGATTTTGTGGATATGATTCTGACTTATTTCCCAGTTCTAGCTATGGGTTTCTTTCCACTGAGCAGATCTGTTAGCCAATCCAAGAACAGTTGGTTACCCACTACGGCTTTGTGCCTCTATTGCACTAGTGTGAGCATCACATTAGGGTTTTTTCATCTGAGGGGCTTAGACCTCGAGTTGCTCACACAGATATTGTCCACTTCCCCTAGTAGCTTATGCAGCACCTTCTAGCACCAGACAGGCTAAGTGTTTGGGGACAGGCTCTCTTCAAGATTCCAGCCAGGTCTCTCCATGATCCATATGGGCAGCATATGGTGTCTTCAGCAGTAGGGTCTTATCATTAATGTCAGGTGGGTAATTAAGTGCTCTGACAGAAGTCTGTTTTTTGTTGTCAAATAGATTTGTTTTATGAATTATGCTGTACCTGTGTTTGGTGCATGAAGATTAATGGTTGTGATTTCCTCTTGTTGGATCATTCCCTTGATGAGTAAGAAGTGGACTTATGTGTCTTTTTTTGATTACTTTTGGTTTGAAATATATTTTATCCAATACTGGTATAACAACACCTGCTTGTTTCTTATTTCCGTTCATTTGGAATATCATTTTCCATTCTTTCTGTCTTTAGCAGTGAGGTGGGTTTCTTGAAGAGAGCAGACTAAGGGTTTGATTTTTCTAATCTGCCCTACTAGCTTGTGTCTTTAATGGGTGAATTAAGGCCACTAATGCTTAAGATGATAACTGTGAGGTTTGATTTAATCCGTGCCATATTGTGGTGCTTTATGTGGTTTGGTGTTTTCTTGGACTTTGTACTTTTTTGAGCCTACTCTGGGTTTGATTATTTTTTTCTGCTTCTTGTGGGCTCTTAACATTTGCCTAACCACACTTCACCTAATGGGGCAATTACAGGCAGAATCTGTGTGGTTTTTAGGGTCAGCACATCCTAGCAGATTTCCAGGGGGAGTGAACGGAGGACCAAAGTAGGACATCAGCTGATTCTCATGCTTTCTGGTAGCACACCAGTCCCCCAAGCTCCTCAAGTAGTCATCCCAGCAGCTGTACCAGATGCAGCACAGCAGTCCAGGTTCACTCTTGCACTACCTGTAGGCTCCACAGATCTAAGCCAGGCACTGGTGACCTTTCCCTGTGCCAAACACTCCCACTTCTACCTCTCTCCATCCCATGGCTTTCCTTCCTTTCCCTACCACATGGATAGCCATCCCATCCCACTGCTCCTCTGCTCCACTGGACTGCACCATCCCATTTCCCCTGCCTCAAAACTGGGTCTGTGTTCTCCCATGTCCCCCGCCCTGCTGCACTACTGGACTAGGCTGTCCCATCCTCCTTCCCCTTCCCCTGCTCCACCAGACTGTGTAGTCCCATCCTCCCCTGCTCCACCACCAACCAACAGGCTCTTCCACCAGGTCTTCAGGTCCCCACTAGTGTTGTGCGAATGCTTCCCATCTGAGCAGACAAGCCTCCTTGCCATCAAAAGCCTAGTCTGGTCAAATATAAAAGGGAACAATCACTGAAGACACTTCAATTGTAAACTACATCTTCCTCCTGAATTAAAAAAGAATCCCACACTGTGATGGACAGACCACAGCACAAAAAGAATAACATGAAATGTCAAATGGAAGTAGCCCCAACAAGGTTGCCTAGTCCCACAATAGAAGTCTCCAATCAAAACATAAAAGAGACAACAGGATCAGAACCCCAAAATTAAAACACAAGTTACATGACCCTGGCCAAGTATTTGGCAGAACTTACAGAAAATCAACAAAAGACCAAAAATTGTGAGAATGCTCTTCTAGATAGCTTAGGCAAAATTTTTTTTAAAAAAAGGAGTCTTCCAAAGAGACTTAAGTGATCTGAAGGAAAGGCAAAAAGCAGGGGACCTCAATAATCGGCAGGCTAAGCTCACTGCAGACATAAATAAATGCAAGATTGACTTCCAAGAAGCATTAAGAAAATCATAAGATGACCAGTAAACATAACTTAACAGAGGGATGCATACTTTACCAAAAAAAAAAAAGCAATAGAAAATACAAACAAAATTTGACATGTCCACACCACTCTAGAATCTCTCAAGAACCGAGTCAGTCATGTGGAATTGGAAGACAAGACAGAAGAAACAGTTCATGAGTCCAAAAATTTGAACAAGTTTAAAAATTTCTTTTAGCAGTACATGATGGAAATGTGGGATACCCTTAAATGTCCCAATATTTGCATCATTACTCTACCAGAAAGAGCTGAAGTTCAGACCAAAGGAATGGAGAACTTATTCAACAAAGTTATCAAAGAAAACTTTCCCACCCTCTAAAAAGATAGTCCCATCAAGATACAGGAAGCTAACTGAACTCCAAGCAGACTTGACCAAAGGAGAAACTCTCCAAGATATATTATCATTAAAATTCTAACCAAGGAAAACAAAGAGAAAGTCCTGAAAGCAGTAAGAAAAACAAAAACCACATTACATATAACCCAATCAGAATTGCCTCAGACTTCTCAATGGAAACTCTGAAAGCCAGAAGGATCTGGAATGGAACACTACAAAGTCTAAGAACCTATGGTTTCCAACCCAAACTACTCTACCCAGAAAAAGTATCTCTCATAATAGACAGTGAAAAATTTTCCACAGTAAGTCAGCTCTATGACTATACAAACACAAAGCCAAACAGGCAGAGAGTACTTCAGGGAATTCTCCACACAGAAGAGTCAAACAACCAACCTCAAGAGCCTACAAGAAACAGACCACAATAACCAAACACAGAGAAGTCTTAAAAAACTGAATTGGCATTTTATTATTGACTATTTTTATGCAGTTTCATGTTGACAAGAAAATTGGCCAGTATCTTCAGAGAGAGATTATAAACTGTCACATCTCTTCCTGCACACAGTTTCTCTTGTAAACAACAGCTTACATTAGTGCAGGACATGTTTTCTAATAGAAGAACTAATATTGATGCCTTATTATTGACATCGATGTTTCATATTATGATTCACTTGTTGCTGTGTATTCTATGAGTCTTTAAAAAGGCATGGCATACATCTACAAGGTTAGGGTCAGAAAGATGGATTCACTTGTTCATTCCTTTCCCCATCCAACTGTTTTTAAAATTTTGCCTGCTTCAAAAGGTCTAATGCATTCTTAACATTCCTTTTATTATATTTACTGTCCATGAAATAATTTATGCTCTGCTTTGTTTTGATTTTTTAAAACTTTTCATTTAATTATTTACTTATTTATTTAATTTGAGAAGGGGGGCAGATGAGAGAAAGATAATGGGAAAACTAGGGCCTCTAGCCACTGAAAATGAACTCTAGATGCAAGCTCTGCCTTGTGCATCTGGCTTACATGGATACTGGGGAGTCAAACCTAGATCCTTAAGCTTAGCAAGCAAGTGCCTTAAACAGTAAGCCAACTCTACAGCCCTAGATTTTATTTTCTTTATATTATAAACTTTTGTATTTCCTCTTCTGAATACGGCTGAAAGTGTATCAAGCTTAGCAATGTAATTAAATGCTAGCATTCACTGATTATTCTATATCATCATCTCTCTGTTTTTCACTTTAAAATTGTTTTGTACTTGTTCTTATAGACTTTACTCCACTATTTTTTTTGTTTACATTAGCTAGTTCATGTTTTCTAATATGTGTATTTACTGTTTTAAATTTACCTTCAAGTGCTGAGTTATTGCACTGAGATTCTTTGATGGATTTATTTTCATTTTATGTAGCTTAATATGCTTAACTAACAAAATTGTTCACAATTTTATACTAGTGTGTGGAGGCCAGAGGAGGCCATCATGTGCCCTCCTCTATAATAGCTGTTCCTGGCTTTTTTGTTTTTTTAATTTTTATTAACATTTTCCATGATTATAAAATATATCCCATGTAATTCCCTCCCCCCCCTACCCCCACACTTTCCCATTTGAAATTCCATTCTCCATCATATTATCTCCCCATTACAATCATTGTAATTACATATATACAATATCAACCTATTAAGTATCCTCCTCCCTTCCTTTCTCCACCCTTTATGTCTCCTTTTCAACTTACTGGCCTCTGCTACTAAGTATTTACATTCTCATGCAGAAGCCCAGTCATCTATAGCTAGGATCCACATATGAGAGAGAACATGTGGCACTTGGCTTTCTGGGCCTTGGTTACCTGACTTAGTATAATACTTTCCAGGTCCATCCATTTTTCTGCAAATTTCATAACTTCATTTTTCTTTACCGCTGAGTAGAACTCCATTGTATAAATGTACCACATCTTCATTATCCACTCATCTGTTGAGGGACATCTAGGCTGGTTCCATTTCCCAGCTATTATAAATTGAGCAGCAATAAACATGGTTGAGCATGTACTTCTAAGGAAATGAGATGAGTCCTTTGGATATATGCCTAGGAGTGCTATAGCTGGGTCATATGGTAAATCAATCTCTAGCTGTTTTAGGAACCTCCACAATGGCTGGACCAGATTGCATTCCCACCAGCAGTGCAAAGGGTTCCTTTTTTTCCACATCCCCGCCAACATTTATGATCATTTGTTTTCATGATGGTGGCCAATCTGACAGGAGTGAGATGGAATCTCAATGTAGTTTTAAACTGCATTTCCCTGATGACTAGTGACGTAGAACATTTTTTTAGATGCTTATATGCCATTCGTATTTCTTCCTTTGAGAACTCTCTATTTAGCTCCATAGCCCATTTTTTGATTGGCTTGTTTGATTCCTTATTATTTAAATTTTTGAGTTCTTTGTATATCCTAGATATTAATCCTCTATCAGATATATAGCTAGCGAAGATTTTTTCCCATTCTGTAGGTTGCCTCTTTGCTTTTTTCACTGTGTCCTTTGCGGTGCAAAATCTTTGTAATTTCATTAGGTCCCAGTGGTTAATCTGTGCTTTTATTGCCTGAGCAATTGGGGTTGTATTCAGAAAGTCTTTGCCAAGACCAATATGTTGAAGGGTTTCCCCTACTTTTTCCTCTAGCAGTTTCAAAGTTTCCGGTCTGATGTTAAGGTCTTTAATCCATTTGGACTTAATTCTTGTGCATGGCGAGAGAGAAGAATCTATTTCCATCCTTCTGCAGATATATATCCAGTTTTCAAAACACCATTTGCTGAAGAGGCTGTCTCTTCTCCACTGAGTATTTTTGGCATTTTTATCGAATATCAGGTGGCTATAGCTACTTTGGCTTACATCTGGGTCCTCTATTCTGTTCCACTGATCTACATGTCTGTTTTTGTGCCAGTACCATGCTGTTTTTGTTACTATGGCTCTGTAGTAGAGGTTAAAATCAGGTATGGTGATACCACCAGCCTCTTTTTTGTTGCTCAGTATTATTTTAGATATTCGAGGTTTTTTGTGATTCCAAATGAATTTTTGGATTGTTTTTTCTATTTCCATGAAGAAAGCCTTTGGAATTTTGATAGGGATTGCATTAAATGTGTAGATTGCTTTAGGTAAGATTGCCATTTTCACGATATTGATTCTTCCAATCCAGGAACAAGGGATGTTTCTCCACTTTCTAGTGTCTTCTGCAATTTCTCACTTGAGTGTTTTAAAGTTCTCATTGTATAGATTCTTTACTTCCTTGGTTAGGTTTATTCCAAGGTATTTTATTTTTTTTGATGCAATTGTGAATGGGAGTGATTCTCTGATTTTATCCTCTGTGTGTTTGTTGTTAGCATATATGAAGGCTACTGATTTCTGTGTATTTATTTTGTATCCTGCTACATGGCTGTAGGTTTTTATCACCTCTAACAGTTTGCTAGTAGAGTCTTTAGGGTCCTTTATGTATAGAATCATGTCATCTGCAAATAATGATAACTTGGTCTCTTCCTTTCCAATTTGTATCCCTTTTATGTGTGTCTCTTCCCTTATTGCTATCGCTAAGACTTCCAAAACTATATTAAACAAAAGTGGAGACAGTGGACACCCTTGTCTTGTTCCTGATTTTAGTGGAAAAGCTTCCAGTTTTTCCCCATTTAGTAATATGTTGGCTGTAGGCTTGTCATAAATAGCCTTTATTATATTGAGATATGTTCCTTCTATTCCCAGTCTCTGTAGGACTTTTATCATGAAGGGATGTTGGATTTTGTCAAATGCTTTCTCTGCATCTAATGAGATGATCATGTGATTTTTGTCCTTCAACCCGTTTATGTAATGTATTACATTTATAGATTTGCGTATGTTGAACCATCCCTGCATCTCTGGGATAAAGCCTACTTGGTCAGGGTGAGTGATCTTTTTGATATACTCTTGTATTCTGTTTGCCAATATTTTGTTGAGAATTTTTGCATCAATGTTCATGAGGGAGATTGGTCTGTAATTTTCTTTTTTTGTTCTATCTTTGCCTGGTTTTGGTATCAGGGTGATGCTGGCCTCATAGAAGGAGTTTGGTAGAATTCCTTCTTTTTCTATTTCCTGGAAATGCTTAAGAAGCAATGGTGTTAGCTCTTCCTTAAAAGTCTGGTAAAATTCAGCAGTGAATCCATCCGGGCCTGGGCATTTTTTAGTTGGGAGATTATTGATTGATAACTGTTCGGATCTCCATGTTTGTTATAGGTCTATTTAAGTGATTAATCTCATTTTGATTTAATTTAGGTAGGTCATATAGATAAAGGAAATCATCCATTTCTTTCAGATTTTCATACTTTGTGGAGTATATGCTTTTATAGTATGTCCCTATGATTTTTTGAATTTCTCTGGAATCTGTTGTGATGTTACCTTGTTCATCTCTGATTTTATTAATTTGTGTCTCTTCTTTCTTTCTTTTGGTCAGATTTGCTAAGGGTTTATCAATCTTGTTTATCCTTTCAAAGAACTAACTCTTTGTTTCATTAATTCTTTGGATTGTTCTTTTTGTTTCTATTTCATTAATTTCTGCCCTAATCTTTATTATTTCTTCCCGTCTACTGATTTTTGGTTTGCCTTGTTCTTCTTTTTCCAAGGCTTTAAGGCGAAGCATTAAGTCGTTTACTTGTGACCTTTCTAATTTCTTAATATAGGCACTTAAGGCTATAAATTTACCTCTTAGAACTGCCTTCTTTGTGTCCCAGAGATTTTGGTATGTTGTGTTCTCATTATCATTTGACTCTATAAATTTTTTGATTTCCTTTTTGATTTCTTCATTTATCCACTCATCATTTAGTAGTGTATTGTTTAGTTTCCATGATTTTGTGTATGCTCTATAGCCTTTCTTGCTACTGATTTGTAGTTTAATTCCATTGTGATCAGATAGAATGCAAGGAATTATTTCAATTTTCCTGAATTTGTTAAGATTTGCTTTGTGTCCTAATATATGTTCTATTTTAGAGAATGTTCCATGTGCTGCTAAAAAGAATGTATATTCTGCAGCCTTTGGATGAAATGTCCTGTATATATCTGTTAGGTCCATTCCTTCTATGACCTCATTTAGTCCAGATGCCACTCTGTTTATTCTTTCCCTGGATGACCTGTCAATTGATGAGAGTGGGGTAATAAAGTCACCCACCACCACTGTGTTTGGTGTTATCTGTGACCTTAGTTCTAATAGTGTTTGTTTGACAAATTTGGGAGCCCCCATGTTAGGTGCATATATGTTTAGGATTGTAATGTCCTCCTGTTGGAGTGTGCCCTTAATCAATATAAAGTGACCTTCCTTATCTTTCTTGACTAACGTCGGACTAAAGTCTACCCTGTCTGATATTAGGATAGCAACCCCTGCTTGTTTTCTAGGCCCATTTGCTTGAAACACCGTCTTCCAACCTTTCACCCTAAGATAATGTCTATCCTTTGTAGAAAGGTGAGTTTCTTGGAGACAACAAATTGTAGGATCCTGCTTTTTAACCCAGTCTGCAAATCTATGTCTTTTTGTTGGGGCATTGAGACCGTTGATATTAAGAGATATTATTGAAAGGTGTGTATTTATGTTTGCCATTTTTGTGTGTGTGTGTGTTTCTGATTCTACCTGTGCTCTCTTCTGTAACTGGTATTTGAGTATAGCTTGTTTTTTCTAGGTTCCTTATATGTGTGCTTTTCCTTTTGTTCAGCATGGAGGATTCTATCAAGTATTTTCTGTAGAGCTGGTTTTGTCTTCAAATACTCCTTTAACCTGCTTTTGTCATGGAATGTCTTTTTTTCTCCATCTATTTCAATGGATAACTTTGCAGGATAAAGTAACCTTGGTTGACAGTTGTTATCTTTCAGAACTTGGAATATATCACTCCAAGCACTTCTGGCTTTAAAAGTTTGTGTTGAATAATCTGCTGTAATCCTGATGGGCTTGCTTTTGTAGGTAACTTGATTTTTCTCTCTAACTGCTTTCAATATTTTTTCTTTGGTGTGTGTGTTTGGAAGTTTGATTATAATATGGCGAGGAGAGGTTCTTTCTGGGTTTTGTCTGGCTGGGGTTCTAAAGGCTTCCTGTATCTGTATTGGCACCTCTTTCCCAATTTGGGGGAAATTTTCCTCTCTGATTTTGTTGAAGATGCCTACTATGCCTCTGGAATGGAGTTCTTCTCCTTCTACTATGCCCTGAATTCTTATATTGGATCTTTTCATATGTCCCGAATATCTTGAAATTCCCACTCATACTTTTCTATAAGTTTGTCTTTCTCTTTGTTGGACTGCATTAGGTCTGCCACCTGGTCTTCTAGCTTAGATATTCTGTCCTCTCCCTCATCCATCCTACTGGTGAGATTTTCTACAGAGTTTTTTTATTTCATTAACTGTGTTCTTCATTGCTAGTAATTCTGACTGGTTTTTCTTTATTATTTCTATTTCCCTATTTATGTCTTGTATTGCCTTCTTTATTTCATTAAATTGGTGTCCTGCCTCTTCTTTGATTCCTTTGATTTCCTCTTTGATTTCTTCTTTGATTGTTTTCATGTGTTCTTTGACCTCTTTGAACATATTTATAATCATTCTTTTGAACTCTTTCTCAGGCATTTCCTCTAACTCTTTCTCACTGGAGGACATTTCTGATGCATTAATACTTTTAGGTGGATTATATCATCTTGCTTTTTAGTGTTTCTTGTGTTATAATGTATATATTTTTGCATCTTGGATTAAGTTAATGCTTGGATTTTCTAGCTAGCTGTGTATTCTTAGCTGTATCAATTTATTTGATGTAATATATTTTCAGGGTAGGACCTTAAGGTATTAGGTGTGGCTCTTAAGACTCTCAGAGTATCTACAAAGATGTTCTTAGGGGTTGAGTTTCCCTGCTATAGGAGTATTCAAGCAGGCTGAGTGGAATAAAATCCAGGTAGATTCTAAAATTTAACTAAACACTGTACACATTCAATCAAAAACAGCCCCGAGTATGTATGCAAGAGTAGTTATTATAATGACCAGATCCTCTATCAACAAAGGGGTTTAGATTTCTGGTCTGTTGAGGGATCCAAGTCAGCTTGTGACCAAGTGAGACCCTTCCCTGGTGCAATCCCAGTTACCTTGGGTGATTTTGGTCTCAGTCAGGTTGCTGCCTGGGTCGTCGGGCTGCTGTTCTGATTTCTGGAGCTGGGCACTTGCTTTTCCTACGGGGCAAACTGAGCCGCTGCTGCTGCCTCTGCTGCTGCTGTAGCTGCCACTGCTGGAGCCACCACTGCTGCTGAAGCTGCTGCTGCTGTGTCCACTGCCGCTGCTCCCCCTGAAGCTGCTGCTGCGGGATCTGCCGCTGCTGCCGCTCCTGGGTCTGCTGCTGCTGGGGCCGCTGGTACCGGTGCTGGAGCCACTGATGTTGCTGCCGAACTCTGCTCCTGCTTGGGTCCCGTTGTCAGCCCAAGTTGGTGTGGCCGGGTCCCGGGCCACTGCTCTGTTTGCTGGAGCTGGGCTCAGGCGGTGGGGGAGGGGAGTTAGCTGCGGTTGCTCTGGTTGTCTCGCTGCTCCACGTGTTCTTCTACCTCGCGGTCTGCTCCTCTGTTGCTCGCTGCCGCTTTCCCCTCACATTTCCTGAGTTGCGGAGAGCGCGGTGTGAGGGGAAAATCCCGCACCTGGCTTTTCCTGCGGCTCGAGCCGAGTCTGGCGGCTTTCTGCCGCGCCGCGGCCGCGGCGGTTGGCCGAGCTGCCGGAGCCGCTTTTCCCGCCTGTGCAGGCTCTGGATGCTCTATAACTCTTCTACTTCTCCGCTGCCGCTTCAATTTCCTATACACCTCACCTTTTAGTAAAAGTGTGTATTTTGCTGAGTTTTTTTGGTCTTTTTCCCCCCTAGGCTGCTTTGGCGTGGTACCTATGCCGCCATCTTAACCGGAAGTCTCTCTGCTCCTGGCTTTTTTATGGGTGCAAGGTATTTAAAGAAGATCTTTGTGCTCACATAACAAATGCTTTTGTAACTGTATCATCTCCCCAACCCTAAAAATCATTTTCAAGAAATTTCCATCATAATCATTTTCCTTATATGATTGTTTTGGAGAGTCATAGTAGGATCTTATTTTATCCTAGGCTGACCTGGAACCACTCTATAGTCGCAAGCTGGCCTTGAACTAATAGCAGTCACCGTGCCTCTGCCTCCCAAGTGCTTAGATTAAAGGAGTGTTCCATCACACCCAGTCCCTTTGTGTTTTTCTTTTCTTTCTTTTTTTTTAAACATTTTTTTTAAATTTTTTATTTATTTATTTGAGAGCGACAGACACAGAGAGAAAGACAGATAGAGGGAGAGAGAGAATGGTCGCGCCAGGGCTTCCAGCCTCTGCAAACGAAATCCAGATGCGTGCGCCCCCTTGTGCATCTGGCTAACGTGGGACCTGGGGAACCGAGCCTCGAACTGGGGTCCTTAGGCTTCACAGGCAAGCGCTTAACCACTAAGCCATCTCTCCAGCCCTCTTTTTTTTTTTTTGAAGAGTGTTATTTAATATCTGTATTTGTAATTTCCTATGATTAAGTTATTAGCAATTTGTGTTTTAATCCCATCAGGGCATTATGTATGTACCATATGTTTTCTACTTCCTGCTTAGAAATAAAGATGGGGAGGGGATATGATGGAGAGTGGAGTTTCAAAGGGAAAAGTTGGGGGAAGGAGGGAATTACCATGGGATATTGTTTACAATTATGGAAGTTGTCAGTAAAAATGAAAAGAAAAAGAAAAGAAGAAAAAATAAAATAAGATGGGTCTGGAGTTGGGTATTTCAATTGTCCCAGTTTGTTTGCACTTTCTTTTATTGAATGCTTTATTTTGAAGAACTTATTATATATATTCAAAATGGCTTCTTAGTCCATCCCTCTGGTTGCAAAACCATGGCATCTATATTTGCTATTTAGTCCACATTATGGGAATATCATAAAAGGTAAATGTCATAAAAATTTGTTGCTTTTCTTATACTGGGCATTACTGAAGTTCTGAACTCCCATACTAGTCCATACTGTGCACCAGGTAATTTTGTTATCCATCAAAAGTGGCTTCTCTTCATTGGCTCTGCTATAATGAGTTTTGATTCTCTTTATCTTCCAGTATACTTGTCCAGGTTTTTTGTTTGTTTGTTTGTTTGTGTGTGTGTTTGTTTTTTGAAGCTTAGAAAGATTTTAGTATAGATAGAACTTAAAAGAAGAGGACTGTAGATGTCACTCAGTGATTAAAGGTGCTTCTTTATGAAGCCTAATGGCCAATGTTAAATTGCCCAGTACCTATGTAAAGTTGTATGCACTGTGGTGCATGCATCTGGAGTTCATTTGCAAAGGCAAGAAGCTAAGACATTACCATACTGTCTCTCTCATTTTCAGTCTCTTTCCATCCCTCTCTCTGCTTGCAAATATTGAAATAAATTATTTTGACAAAAGAAGGAAGGAATGCAGAGTTCTTGCCCAAGATAAAGTAATGGAGGGGGTCAAGAAAACAGAAAAGCCCAACAAGAGACAAGACTGGGGTATTTTAGAACTTGAATGAAGTAAAGAATGCATCTTTGGTGGATAATGCATCTGGTGACTATAATTCAGCTATTTTTTATTGACAACTTCCATAAATACATACAATTCTCCATGATCATAATCGCCTCTCACCATACCCCTTTCCCCCTCCTAAACCTCATGTCCACTGAGTTTCTTCTTTAAAATTAGTCTCTCTTATGTTTTGATTCATAATATTTCCTCTTATTATGCAGGTGTTTTGTATAGGTAGTGTCAGCCATGGTGAAGTCATGAATATCAAGGCTACTTAGTGTCTGGAAGACAGCATTATAAGCACGCCCCCCTTTCCTTTGACTCTGATGTACTTCTGCCACTTCTTCCACAATGTGCCATGAGCCTTGGAGTGTGTAATAGAGATGCCTCACTTAGTGCCAAATACTCTGCTTTTACTTCTTCTCAGCACTACTGTAAGTTTTCAGTCATCCCAGCTGTCACTGCCATCCTCGAAGAGAAGATTCTGTTACTAAAAGTGAGAGAAAGGTTAACATAAGTGTTTAGAGAGTTGGTTGGTGGTCATAATATATGTATTTAGTCAGATAACAGTTACAGTTCCCCCCCCCCGGGGCTTATGCCCTCCCAAGCCACAGGCAATTAGCTAGATTTTTAGTACCAGGAATGAATTCCCTCCCATGGAGTTGGCCTCAAGTCCAATCAGAGAGTTGTTGGTTTCCCCAAAAACAGACATGCCACTATTGCACCAATTGGTGCCTTTGGCCTGCCTGGCCAGCCATAGAGCTTGCAGTATACACTACTGGTTAAAATCGTTGATGACATCTCTCTCCCATGTAAGGCTTCATAGATCTTTCCAATAACCTGATGCTAGTCAAGTGCACAGAGGGTTCTAGCTCAGCTCCATTTTGATTTCTCAATGTCCTACAGCCCAAGCATATGGAATCTTTAGCAACATGATCCTGCCATCTAGTTCTGGTGGGAAGATCAGAGACTTGTTTGGGGGGCATCAAGGGCCTACCTGACCAGCAATTCACTGGAAGATATTCTCTTCCCAGCACTGAAATTTTTCTAGTAACAGTCTATGACTTCTGGGCACAATTTCCACCTCTGTAGGTTACTTCTGCCTAAACTCCCTTGTTCAGAACATATGTATTATTAGCTCATGAAGAAGAGGATTTCCATATGGCTTATTCATAAGATCTTGAATGTTGATTAACCCTCCTCCTACCCAATGATCTCACCTCCCTGATGTTAGAAAAAAATCCTCACAAAGTTTACTCAGCACACTTCTTATCAAGAGAAGTAGAGTGAGTGATGTTATTCACCCCTTTATAACCAATACGAGAAGCTAAAAGGCACGGTGAGAACATTATTGTGTATGGTAGCAGAATTCATTTGCTATTGCTTACTGTGATTAGTTTTATTTCCTTCTGGTTTTCTCAGAAAACATCTTCTGTTTATAAAGACAGGCTGCAATTCTTTGCCACATTTTCCTCTCCCTAGACCATTCCTAATAGGGATGCTTTTTTCACTAAGCCTCAAAGGACAGAAACATTTAGTTAAACAGTACAGTGTCTAGCAATATATGCATTATGAATAGAATGTTAATGTTAATCTGGCCTATAGTATGTTGTGGTTACCAAACGCTTACCTTGGGCTGGAAAGATGGCTTAGTGTTTAAGCGCTTGCCTGTGACGCCTAAGGACCCCATTTGAGGCTCGATTCCCCAAGACCCATATTTAACCATATGCCCAAGGGGGCGCACAAATCTGGAGTTCTTTTGCAGTGGCTGGAGGCCCTGGCGTGCCCATTCTCTCTCTCTTTCTCTCTCTCTCTCTCTCTGTCTGCTTCTTTCTGTTGCTCTCAAGCAAGTAAATAAAAATGAACAAAAAAATTAAAAAAGTATTTTTAAAAGAGCTTACCTCATCACCTTTGATGCATTTTATTCTGTAGAATCAAATTGACTATCCTCATCACAGTTAGGCTGTTTGAACTCTAGTTATAAACATGAGAAGTGCAATAAGATATTTTCTTAGAAGAACCATGATGTATTTTCTATTACATTATGCTTTCTAGGCCTTATACTCATGTACCTACCTTAGAAAAAAATGCATTCACACATCTCAAAGATCCCATTAACCCAGATCACATTACAACTTCAGCTAAAAATTCAGATTTCATCCCTTAGATCATATCCACCTGATAATGCATGTCTTGGGGGATGGTGGTGAAGTTTCCTCACTTGTTGAGTAACACATTTGTGTGTGGATCTATGAAACAAAAGAGAGATCAACTGTTCCACACTTAGAACTTATCAGAATGTTTGACCTGAGATAAGTGTTATAGTAATAGATTATCCACTAAGAAAATGTAAATAGGTGCAATGGTAGTTTGCATGTATGTCCCTCATAGACTCAGGTGTTTTTTTTTTTTATTGTTTGTTTGAGAGTGATAGACAGAGAGAAAAGAGGCAGAGAAAGAGAGAGAGAAAGAGAGAGAGAATGGGTGCACCACTGCAAATGAACTCCAGATGTGCGTGTCTCCTTGTGCATCTGGCTAATGTGGGTACTGGGGAATCAAGCCTTGAACCGGGGTCCTTAGGTTTCACAGAAAAGCACTTAAACCCTAAGCCATCTCTCCAGCCCAGACTCAGGTGTTTTATTAAAGCTTGCAACTTGGGTTTCCAGTTGCCTGGCTAGAGGAGGCATCTTTGGGACAGACCTGAATTTCATTCCACAGGTATGCAGAGAGATGTGAGCTCTGATGCAGTCAGTCTCTGCTGCTTCTGGCCTGTTTGTGTTTCAAGAATTTGTAAGCTTGAAATAAACCACTTCCTCCAATAAACTGTATCTGGCTTGGCTGTTCAACCCAGCAAAGTAAAACTGTCTCAGGTGTCAAGATGAGATTCATCTCCTACAAAGGTCCAGATTAAAAATTAAACTCAGATTATAAGTGAATTATCAAAAGTTGGTGAGTATTTGAAGTACTTTATGGCCTCATACGTTGACAGGTGGAAGGTGAAAGTATCCGGCATCTCTGTAAACTAAATTTTCAGTTTTATGAAGTGAAAGATTTCTTATAAGATCAAGCAGTAGTGTACTGAGAAATTCTTGCAAAGAAAAAGAAAAGCTTCATAACAATGTGCGTAGTAGCTTGATTTGTAATAGGTAAGTGTTGAGATTGTTTCAATAGTACTTCCATAAATGAATAGATCCAAAGAGCTAATGTACATCGATGGCACGGCATGCTACTCAGCATTAAATATGAACAATGTTACTTATCAGGAACTGCGTAGATCTCAAAGTCAATATGCTAAGTGAAAAAAATAATCAAACTACAATCAAGTATTACATAATCTAAATTCCACTCACATAATATTCTCCACATAACAAAATTCTTGTTGTGGAAACTTTAGGATAATAAACTGTTGAGAGACCAAATATAACCACTTTAAGTAAAAAGGCCCAGGCCTGACTTAGAGAACTAGCCAACTAATATGCTGACCTTTGCTTCTGTAAACTTTGCTTGCTTGCTCAACTGCTGCCTTTCCCCATAAAGTTTCTGAAGAGTCTCCACTTCAAGGACATTCCAGAAACACTCCACTGTGGCGGGCCTCTGGCCTCCTACCACCTGCTTAGATAAGAAACCTATCATTTCAAATGTCCTAATGTACCACTGCTTGCTTAGCCAATCACAATGGAGATTACCTCATCTGCCTGTCAGTCAGTCAATATGAAATACTTCTTTATCCACATTCTAGTCATGATTACATGAACCAGCACATATTTAAAATTTCCAAAGAATTACCACTATGAATTAAGCTAGTTTTATCTCTGTGATACACTACCAGAAAACATGAAATTAAAAAGGAAGGGTTTCAAATAAATACAAATAAAATATTTTTAAAGGGAAGGTGCTGTTTGTACTCATAGTATGAAAGGTCTATTCTGTGGCCATCTGGCTCCATTGCCATGGATAGAAAATTATCCTTACTGCTTTCAACTATTCTGACAATTTTCCTCCATGGTCATTTGCAAGCAGCCTTTCAGTCAAGTTTTCTGGTAACACAGGCATCTACTCTTTCAGCACTCACATCTCAAATAGTAAAATGTGATTACTATGTTAGCCTAAATCTTGTAAATATTATGGGAATGACTATACCCCATCATTTCATATAAGATAATTAAACACATAAGAGGGTCATATTGTAACAATAAGATTGTGCTTGTTGTCTACATTTTCTAAGTCATGTACCTTTTAGGTAGGCAACAATCTCCACTTCCATACAATAGAGAACGGAGAGTCTCATATAGAGCCGTGGAAATCCTGACAAAAAAGACACAGAATTGTAAGGTAGAAGAGATTTGTAGTCAGAGAGACATCTACAATAGCTCTCCCAAAAGAAGGCAGAATGTGCTCAATATAGAATTTGTTCATTTCCACAAAGATATATAAGAAAATAAATGTGACTTTCTGGTGTTGCATGGGAAATGTGTAAAACTGAATATGACGCAGGAATTGGCATTGTTTTGTTGATATCTAAAATTATAGTTAACTCCTCCTTTAAATGTGTGTGTGTGTTTAAAAGTAAGGTGAGTATATGGAAGACTTGTGGGTAAAATAGACTCGAGGCCTCATCAGTGCAAATTGGCAAAAGAAATCAATCAGGATAACACACAGCAACTTATATTCCTGAAAGAGACAAATGAACTTATTAGGCTAGTTGAGATCTGCACAGGGAACGAAGCAGGAGGGGCAGCAGACCAAGTGCTCACCTGAACCACACGGCTCCAACCAAGGTCAGTGTAATCCACTGGGAAAGTGCTACTTCACAGGCATACTTGCAGCAGGAGAACTAGTAGTCTGATGGCCAGGTGCTAGACACGCTGTTGGCAACAAGATCCCCAAACTGAACAGCCTGCATGAGAAATTCAGCCCCAGGGATTCAGGCTGAGGTCAGCAAGGACTACCAGACAAGATCTTCCTAGGCCACACTCTGGTGCCTGACAGTCAGCAGGAAATGGAGCAGCTGTAGAGCTGGGATCAAGGTCTCCATACATATACATAGTGGGCACAGAGGCTGGGGCTCATTGCAGGCTGTGGATCCTGGAACTGAAATGTGAGCTGTGAAAGAAAATGTCCTTGTGTGGCTCCCTCTCAGGTAAGCAGGAACCACAAACTAGTGTTCGCATGTTCCCTTCCACTAACACCCCTGCCCCAGTGATGTGGCATTCCCAAAGAGTGTCAAGCTGTGCAGAAACAATGAAAGGCCCTGGGCTGCTGACATGGAAACTGATTTGTGATCTCCAGGCCAGTTTGTAGGATTTCCCTCCCTGCCTCCAGGAGCAACAATGTGGGAACTGAAAACCACACTGACCAACTTTGCAGACTTGCACCAGAAACTCAGTCTAGTAGGTAATTCCTTTAAAATCCACTGGGTCACTGTGTACTCCAAGTGTGGTTTTATAGGTTTGAACTATAGTTGCAAACTGTATCTCCTCCACCACTATAATTTCCTACATGAAACATCACAGAGTGAAAATTCAGAACCAAGGAATAAATGTTGACTGATGAGGTAATATTATTTAAGTACATGATACTTTACTTTTATTTTAATTTTAGTCTGTTAATATTTTGTTACATCATTTTTTTGTAATTTAATTTTCATTGTAGTCATGGTAGAAATATGCTAAAATACTTGAGCAGTGGAAAGCCTGAAGATGAAATAAGAACAGAATGAGGAGGGATAACTAGAACAGCTGCCCACCACCCCTCTTCCCCACCCCTGACTGTTATTGCCCTTGCCCCCTTTTGAAGTTTATTACTGATCAAACTTTAATTACCAATTATACCCATTGTAACTTGTGTTTGCCAAACTGTTACATTTAAGAAAAAGATGGAATCTTCTTGCTCAATTGCTCAACTATATGGTACTATTGTAACCAAAGCTTGCTTATACTATAAAATCCATATGGAACTTGAGTTCAGGGCTGACACCATTACAAAGAGATCTGGGCATCTGTCCGCCAGTGTAAATAAATTTCCTTTCCTTCACATGAATGTGTGGCTGCTTTCTTGACACCTAGAAATTCCCATAACAGATGTTTATGATTATGATCATATTTACCAAAATTACCCTTTCTTATACCCTTCCCATTCCTGCTGTTGAGCCCATTCTTCTTTCCAACTAGTCCCCCTCTGACTTCACATCTTTTTTGCAGATCTTAAGTAGACATATACAGCTGCTGTGTGTGCATGATTGCAATGACCATGTCATATCTAGATGACAGCATTTCTTACCACTCCTCCCCATCCCGTCACTCTTACTGACTTTCCACCACTTCTTCCACGGCATCCTATGGGCTTCGGGGTGAGCAGTGTATTTACTGGGCTTAGGGCTGGGCAGTATTATTCCAAAGCCTGTCCACAGTGACACACCTCCTGCAGCAAAGCAGTACTTCCCAAGGGTCCCACAACTTTCCCAAATTTCCACCTGCTCTTGACCAAGTATTCAAAACATATGATACTATGGGAAGTATTTCATTCATACCATCAAAATTCTTTTTTTTTCCTTTTCATATTATTGATAACTTCCATAATTATAGACAATAAACAATTCCCTCCCCTAACACTTTCCCCTTCACAATTCCACTCTCCATGATATCCTTTCCCCATTTCCAGCACTCTCTTTTACTTGGGTGTCATCATCGTTTCCTCCTCTTATACTGGTCCTGTGTAGGTAGTGCTAGGCACTTCAAGGTCATAGATATCTAGGCCATTTTGTGTCTGGAAGAGTGAATTGTAAGTAGTCCTTCCTTTGGATCTTACATTCTTCCCACCACCTCCTCTGCAATGGAACCTGAGCCTTTGAAGTTGTAGCTCATATCTTGCTTCCTTTCTGGCATCTATAGACATTCACTCCACCGTAAACACAGAAATCTAAAAATTCAAAGATAGAATCCACATGTGCAAATATATACATACATACATACATACATACATACATACATACAGGCATATATATATATATATGGTTTATCTTTCTGGACCTGGGTTACCACACTATGTATAATATTTGTGTGTTCCATCAATTTCCTGGAATTGTTACAATTTCATTTTATATACAACCTTTTTGTTATCCATTTATCAGTGTATGTAGATCTAGACTTGATTAAGTTTCCTAGCTAATGTGAATAGAGCAGCAATGACCATGAATGGACAGGGATCTCTGTTACAGCTTATAGAAGCTTTTGGGTGTGTGTAGGAATAGTATACAGCTGGGTCATCTGGTAGTGAGTTCCATTGTGAACTTTTTGAGAAACTTCCATAGTGACTTCTATAGTGGCTTCACCAGTTCATACTCCCACCAACATGGCCACACACAAACACCAGGTCACATGGAAAGGCAAACACAACAGAAATACAGTGTATTTCTCACCCAAGCTCTAAAAGGCAGGAGAACTAGAATGGTGTAATCTAATTGAATGACTATAACTGCTAATAAATGCTACTATATATCGCAAAACTGTCATAAACTGAAGCAGAAAGAACAACATTTTGTGATAAAAACAAACAAAAGGGATTTAGGACCTCTAGATTAAGAAAAAATAAACATATCTATGAAACTATGGGAAAGGACCAACAATGCTACTAATGCTTTAACAATGAGGTATAAATAAAGACTACAAAATCAATAATATGACAGGAATGAATGCTTGCCTAAAATACTATATTTCATAATATCCACAGACATACTTGCTCATCAGCATTTATTGGTAGCAATATAGTTACTGAACCAAACTAGGTATACTTCTAAGGAGGAATTGCTAAAGAATATGTGCTGTATATACACAACAGAATTTTTCAGCTAAGAAGAATGAAGTCATGTCATTCCAAGGAAAACTGATACAACTGGAGATAATAATATTAAGTGAATTAAGTCAATTTCATAGGGACGAATATCACATATTTTCTCTCATTTGTGTTTTCCTAGATTTAATACAAAGTTGTGAATGTACATATGACAAGAAAATCCAGTCAAATTTACCTCCAGGGAAACAAAGTAGTCCAATGAGAGGGGCATGGAGGACAAAAGGGAAGGTACAAGGTATGACTTCATATGCTCCAAGTATATTACATACTTGTATGACAATGTTCATATGAAGCCTATTCCCATGTGCAATGAAAAGACTGCAATTAAAATATGATGATAAAAATGGCATGAAACACAGTGTGAACATTATAGATTTGAGAAAGTGCAAGAAAAGAACAACAAAGGGTAAAAAATCCTATCAGTGAGATGCACAAGAATAGCATATTAAACATATAATGAGTATGTAATGCAGTGAAATATGGAATGACTTTTGTTTGCTGGGATGAAATTCTCACTGAAAGCTTGTATGATACTGTTTATACATAGACTATTTTGTGAGGGCCTACTTGCTGGTTTAGAGGTGGGCATTTTCTACTATTTTTGGATAATATTAGCACATAGTAAATTAATAAAAATAAAAATGACTCTTAGGTAGTTGCACTTCTAATTAATATACCTCTGTTTTCTGTAACAGAATGTCTGAATCAAAATATTTCATTAGGGTTGGAGATATGGCACAGCAGTTAAGGCACTTGCCTGAAAAGCCAAAGGTCCCAGGGGGCTGGAGAGATGGCTTAGCGGTTACGCACTTGCCTGTGAAGCCTAAGGACCCCAGTTCGAGGCTTGGTTCCCCAGGCCCCACATTAGCCAGATGCACAAGGGGGCACACGCGTCTGGAGTTCGTTTGCAGAGGCTGGAAGCCCTGGCGCGCCCATTCTCTCTCTCTCCCTCTATCTGTCTTTCTGTCTGTGTCTGTCACTCTCAAAAAAAAAAAAAAAAAAAAAAAAAAAAGCCAAAGGTCCCAGGTTTGATTGCCCAGTAAAAGCCAGATGCACAAGGTGGCATCTTTGTCTGTAGTTCTTTTGCAGTGGCTAGAGACCCTGCTCTGCCCATTCTATCTCTGTTTCTCTGTTTCTCTCTCTCAAATAAACTAGTAAAATGAATGAAAGATAAAATATTTATCAAAATATTTCATAAACCATAGTGATTAACGAGTGATTATTGAAAGAGGGTCCTTGTTCAAAAAAAGAATAAATAGTGCTCATGGATAAAGGAAGGTTATGCTATTATTTTAATAAAAAGCCAACAAATATCACATATCAGGAGAAATTTACTTAAGCATTGTCAGGGTTGTTTGTGGATGGAAATTTATGATAGAATCATTTTGAGTACGGGAAATACAAATGTAAGAACACAGCTTACAAGTGGAGAAATAATATTTACAGAAAGACAAACTTAAATCAGGAACCACAATTCTGTTTACGTGTTATTTCTTTTGTGAAAGATACTCATGAATTATTAGGACTACTGTTTTGATCACTGTTTTCTTCTATTCAGAAGAAAATGTTCTATCTTGTAATATTCTTATGAAAATAAATTTGTTGAAAGGCACATTTTGAATTTCTACTTAGAAAGGCAACAACACAAAGTACATATTTAAAATTTATATTTTCTGGCAAACACATAATCGCCATATTTGTAATATTGAAAGTCATCAATGTTATTTGTCGCTATCAATATAATTGTCATACAGTACAATACAATATAATTGTCATATAAATATGTTATTCAATCATGTGAGGAAAATATGATTTAGATACAAATATACTTACCTCATTTTTAAATGTTTTTATGTATGTATTT
The DNA here is from genome assembly GCF_020740685.1 of Jaculus jaculus. Lineage (NCBI taxonomy): Eukaryota > Metazoa > Chordata > Mammalia > Rodentia > Dipodidae > Jaculus > Jaculus jaculus. The sequence goes on from NC_059125.1 coordinate 25,845,579, forward strand.
GTAAGGAGAGGAAGAGAGAGGGAGAATGAATATGGGTGTACTAGGGCCTTTTGCCACTGCAAAATATCTCTAGATGCTCGTGCCACTTAGTGTATCTGGCTTTACTTGGGTACTGGGGAATTGAACCTGGGCCATCAGGCTTTGCTAGCAACTGCCTTTAAACCACTGAGCAATCTCCCCAGCCCCTGATTTCCTCTTTTGAAATGTAACTTGGAAACTTTTCTGGAAGGAGTCTTCTAAGTTGGGAGAGCAGACATAAGCTTATACTTAGGTTTTAATTTTACTCCCTTCTAAAAATGGTACTCTAGAGTATGCGCTCATTTTTGGTATCATATTGGTCAATTTTAGGTGTCAACCTGACTGGGCCATAAGGTATGCAAATAGTCACACACTACTGTGGGTGTTTCTTTGAGAGTAACTTTGGGTGAGATTAATGCATGAACCAGTATCATGAGTAAAGCAAACTGACTTTCCTTGATTATGTGGGGCTCAGCCTAAATAATACAAAAGGATAAATTCTACATAAATGTTTTTCAGTTGGATCATTATGGATTTTTATAAGCTGCCTTCAGGTTGTGACTGGGTCTTGAACTTGTCAGCCTCTTTTCCCTGTGATTTCAATTTTGGAGATCCTGTGACACCAAACTAAATGGGACTTCTTTCACATAGTAGAACCTATTAGTCTCCATTCTGATTGTGCTAATTGTTTATTTCATGGGCATGTATATGTATATATATGTATGCATATATATGTTTACATATATATATATATATATATATATATATATATCTAGATATTTACATATGAATCAATAACATATGGACATATATACACGCATGATGTGTATGTAGGTATGTACATATATCTATTCTTGATTAATGGTATGCAAATATATACATACATGGATATAAATCTATTGATTTTTGTATAAAAGTCAGTTGATTTGACCTACTTTAAACAGCAAAATTGTAAATATCGGGCTTAGTGGTTAAAGAATTTGCCTGCAAAGCCTAAGGACCAAGCCAAGCTTTGATTCCTCAGTACCCACATAAGCCAGATGTACATGGTGGTGCATTCATCTGGAGTTCCTTTGCAGTGGCTAGAAGCCCCGGTACACCCATTCTCTCTCTCCAAAATAAATTAATAATAATAATAATAATAATAATGCCCTACAGCCCAACCTCAGGGAACCCAGGCAAACTCAGGCACTTTGCGTAGCTTAGACTGGGATTCAGACTTGCCCACAATGACACCTCCTCCAGCCAGGTAACTGGAAATCCAAGCAACTTTAATAAAACTCCTGAAACTAGTGGGGACATCTATTCAAACTTCCACAGTAGGCAAATACCTTAATCCTGTAGCCATCTCTCCAGCCCCTTTAAAAGCATTTTTAGTGAATTTCATTGTATCTGATACTGACAAATTCCTTTCATAGAAGTAATTGTTGGAAAATACTGCTCTCCATTGAGAGGGGTGTATTATTTTTTGTTTGTTTTCATTTTCTGGTATTTTTACTGATTCATTATTTTTGTATAGTAATGAATAGAAAGTATATATTATTAAATAAATATTCTTCAATAAGCTGCATAAAACTAGGATTCTTTCAATGATACTAAAAGAAATAATTGAAAAATACTATTTTATAATTCTGTTTTCGTTTTCTCTGTATACTGTGAAACACTTGCTGTGGGGTTCCTTCACATCCCCTCTCTATTATCATGCTATCTACTTCTGAATCATAAAGAAAATATTGTTTACATTTGGCTTACAAGTACTAAAAGTGCATCATTCAAACTCACTTAGGAAAAACTCTAAAAGCCCAATAAAGATATGTACTTATGTCACTCATTTAAGTAGAAAAGCAAACAAGTCACTTATTTGTTACTCTACTCAATAAAGTTTGCATTCCTTAGAACACTTAATACTCTCTGCAAAGAGAAAGTGAAAATGCTCTGCAGACCCATCAAGATTTGGGTGGTGATGTGGGACACTGAGGATGAGCCATGGCCTTGGCAACCGTGCTAGACCAGCTGTGGATCTCCTTGCTGCTTCCTCTGATCTCTTCTCATATAGAACTGGGAAGGAAAAGGGGAATGGTATCATTGGCCTGGGTGAAACCTTCCTAAAATTTCACCTGGGCAGTTTCAGAAAGAGCTCTGGGATGTCACCAAAGTCCTTGCCTAAGGGATCACTGTCCAGTATCTGATAGCATTTCAGATACATTTTACTTGATGTGAACTTTACTAATTAGCTTTCAAAGCACCACCAGACTAAGTGGTTCTTTCTACAATATATCATGTAATCTTAGCATTGTGCTTGCAGAGGGAGGAGATCTCAAGTTTGAGGCCAGTGTGGCTATATAAAGAGACTTTATCTGAAAGGGAGGTGAAAGAGAGTAGGAAGGAAGGAGGGGGGGGGAAGGGGGAGAGGGAGAGGGAGAGAAGGAGGCACTATGGAAAACAAATGTTAATTATATGGGCCTAAAACTTTCAGAGGAAATCCAGATCTTTAAAATAAGAAAATAAACATAAAAGAATTATCAATTATTGTAACAAATGAAAACAGGCTATGAGTTGTAAGAGAAAATGAATATTTAACATTTCTTTTTCTCTGCACTACAGAGATGTATCAGAGTTAATATTGCTTAAGAGTGCTTCTGCTTGTAAGCATGAGTGCCTGAGTGGGCCAGAGACCACTCGAGTTCTATTGCCTAGAACCCACATAACTGAGTAGATATAGCCACATTTTGTAACACCAGTCTTGTAAGGAGCGGAGAGTTTCTGGGACCAATGAAAAATGGCAAACTTCCAGAAATGACTCTGTCTCAATGAATGAAAAGCAGGTGTGCTAGCAATGTTGGGGGGCACACATCATTCTTCTCAAGCCACAACAGATGCACGCATGGGACACCACATCAGCACTCACCACACACACCACGCACTGTAGGTACACACCAAGAAAAGCAATTTTATCTTTTAAAGAATAAATTCAATGATATCAGAAAGAAAACTGAAAAAAATGAAAACAAGTCATAAATTATTTTCACTGCTATTTAAAATACTATTATTTGCAAGGAGGTATTTGGAAACTTCCCTCCCCCCTTAAATTAGCAATATTGTATCTATTCACCACCCCCAAATAGAACCTATGAGGGAAACAAAGTGTATGTTATGAGACACTTTAAAATTAGCAAAGTAAAGGTTGCTTCTCCTTGAAAAGAGAGGAATAGTCTGTATAAATGGTGGAGTAGAGAACTCAATGTGTATTCTTTTGAAAATCTGGTTTTCCCTCCTTATTTGCACAAAAATATCATCAAGTGACATGACTAAATGTAATAAACTTGTAGTTTCCCAAATGGAGTTGTCTGAGAATTTACATTTAACTTCCACTTTAGTGAGATTATAATTTTGTGCCATCATTCTGTCACAGATTTCCTTTCATGGTCCCTTATGTCTAACAAATATCTCCATTTCATTGTAACATTATCTATCTATCTATATATGTTTACATATCCTTAAAAACAGCACTATAGGCCCGCAATAAGAAGCTATATCATACAATTTTATGTTGTTCTGGATCGCAAAAATAGAAGACAAGGTTATGAATTTATTAAAAGTTTTTAAATATCCTATCATATCCAATACATAGTACTAATTGAACAAACAAAAAATTTAGAAACTTATACCCCCAAACTATTTAAACAATACCGTACAAATAATTTTGAAAAATAAAGAGTAGAAAGTGAGGAAAATATGAAGGAAATAGAAAGAAAGGGAGAGAAAGGGAAAATGAGATTTCTCATGTTTCATATGTCATAATCTAAAGACGCTGGACACCTATGGTGAAGTACGTGACCACCATGGAGGAATGCTGGATATCAGGGTTAGGTGGTAAGAGCTGTCTGCTCCATCAACAGCAGAGTATAATCTTTAGAGGACAACATAATGAAGAGCTGACCATTAGATCAGGCTCTAGAGGTGAAAGAAGAGCACACTGGGAAATCTCACAGCAAAGATGCAAGTATATCATGCAAGGCATTGGGGTATGTAGAATATCAGATCATGGACCATGATCTTGAACTCACTGCAATACTCCCACATTAGCCTCCCAAGTGCTGGGATTTATATAGATTTGTGTTACTACTCTATGAACCAATGTCATTGTATTGCCTTAGAACCATTTTGGAATCATAAGAAAAATACTCTAAGAGACAGAAGGTCTGTTTCTGGCTGAGGAGTGGACCTTTAAATAAATACACATCAGAACATTAGTCCAGCTCTTCCATCTACCAAACGTATGAACTTGAGAAAACTGAAAGTTCATCAGCTGCTAAATGAAGTTGGTAAGCGCTACTTGGTAGCAATGCTTGAACTCCAGATAGCCTATTTAACAAGTGACCAAAAATAGTATCTAATTTTTGAAGAATGGCAATTGGTACTTTTTTTTTTTTTTTTTTTTTTTTTTTTTTTTTTTTGGTTTTCTAAGGTAGGGTCTCACTCTAGCTCAGGCTGACCTGGAATTCACTATGTATTCTCAGGGTGCCTTTGAACTCTCAGCGATCCTCCTACCTCTGCCTCCCGAGTGCTGGGATTAAAGGCGTGCACCACCATGCCCGGCTTAATTGCTACTTTTAACCCAGATAAAACTTCAAAATATAAAAATCATTTTTTGATGCTAGTTCTTATGTTAACCCAGCTGACTTGAAGTCACTCTATATCCCAGGCTAGCTTTGAACTCACAGCAGTCTTTGTAGCTCACCTTCCAAGTGCTGTGATTCTAGCACTTTCCTGCACTATGAGGTCTGGCCTTTGGGACCTAGCTTCCTTCTAAATTCCAGAATGACCTCTCGATATTCTATGTCAACAGTTGGTGGTGTCCTTAGCAATAGGCTATTAGCTTTTAGGGCTGATGGGTAATTAAGCCTGCCTTGTTTGGGGGAACTCATAGATGTCTCCACAGCACAGTGTGGGGTTATATGATGAGGCTTCCTCCCACCGTCTCTGGAATCCATCTGCCCAGGTGATTCCCCCACCACCACCACACACACTCTAGCGAGGGTCATATGTATTAATTTGCTGTCCAGGAGATAGGTTTCAATGGTACTAGTTCATGTTGACCTTACTTTTTTGTATATCTCTTCCCACAACCTGTCTTTCCCTCCCCTCATACCCCCCACCCACACTATCTGTCCCTCAAGTTGCCTGTCAAGCTATGCATGTACCTCAATATGTTCCAGGTTAGGAGCTACATATGAGGGAGAACATGTGACATTTGTCTTTCTGTGCTTTTGTGAATTCACTTAGTATGATTTTCTTCAAAGACCATCCATGTTCCTGCAAATTTCATATTTTCTTCCCACTGGGTAGAGTTCCATTGTGTACATATACCATACTTTCACTAAACATTCATCTCTTGATGGGCATCTGAGCTGATTCCAGTTGTTGGCTATTGTGAATAGGGCAGCTAAAACCATGGCTGAGCAACTGTCTCTGTAGTAAAGAGTAAATTCTTTAGGATATGTGATCAGTAGTGGCAGATCTGGATCAAATGATAGGTCTATTTACAGCTTTTTGAAGAGTGGTCTTATATTTGTCATTTTCAGATTCTTTTGGAGCAAATCATAGATTTCCATTTACTTGGGATCATTTTCCTGAAAATTAATAGCTAGTGTTCTGCTAAGAAGTTTTGCATTTATGTTCATGAGAAATTAAAATAAATGATTTAAAAAGTCTTTTCATCATTCCTTATGCATGCTCTTTCTTTCAACCTAACTCTGTTGACATTCATTGAATCATTGACAGAATAGGTTAAAGTTTGTCAAATGAAAATTGATAGTACCTAATAGAAAACGATTTTTTTCTATGCAGTAGGATCTAATTTTCACAATTCAAGGTAAAAAAATATATATATCAATGTGCTAGTTTCTGTACACCTTAGGTGGTTTTTGCTTATCTTTCTGAGAAACGTTTTGAAGAGGATATGAATAGATCTCTTGCTTTGCACACTGTATTCATCAAAACTGTAAGCAGAATCTCGAACACTTTTCCTTCCTGCACAAGTGGAGATTTGTCTCCCACTTACAATCTCAGGTCAATGTCTTAGAGCAATTTGCCATAATGGACTGGAAGTGTTTACTACAGAGAAATTGCTAGGGTAAAGCCCTATTTCAAAAATATGACGAGAAGTAACTATGCGGCAATTCAATTATGTTCTGAGAGTCAATCCTCATTTTGGGGATTAGTACCCCATAATGAAAAGGAGTGTAGAGTGACTATAGTATACATGCTCTCTCCCTCTCTCTCTCTCCTCTTTCTCCATCCCTCCACCTAGTCTCCTTGGTAAGTGGATATATTGCTCACTTTCTCATGAGTTTCACAGCCCCTAGAGCTATGGAAATGTCACTAATCCCTGCTGTGATATGTCATGAGAACAGCCATCACTAACTCAGAGGATTTTGTCCCTGAACACTGGCACTTGCACATGCCTTTAATTCTAGCACCTTTGAGGCAGAGATAGGAGGATCCCCAGGAGTTCGAGGCCACCCTGAGATTACACAGGGAATTCCAGGTCATCCTGGGCTACAGTGAGACCATACATACCTCAAAAAACCAGAACAAGCAAACAAAAGAAAAAACCACTCTGTCACTTTATCTGAAGACATGACACTTACCATTTTCGCATGCAATTATCCTCACCTTCTAATATAGTGCCAGTGAAAATTACACTCAATTTTGGGAAATTCTCTTTTCCAAATTTCCCATCTGCTTGGCTCAGTGGATTTCCAACTGATTGCTTTCATAGTAGACAACTTCACTGCCTCTTTTCACTTTACCCTAAGTCATAAAGGGGAAACCAGCATCTTATTGGTGTAACTAAAATTCCTATTCTAAAAATTATAAAAGCTGATCCAAGGTATTTGTTTATACTGACATCCAAGTATTAACAAAGGCCTTGCAAGGAGGAAGAGAGAGAGAGTATGAGAATGGGTGCCACCAGTGTCTACAGCCACCGCAAACAAATTCCACATGCATGTACCACTTTCTACATCTGGCTTTATGTGGTTGTTGAGGAATCAATGCTGGGTCATTAAGCATTGCAGACAAGCACCATAACCACTGAGTCAACTCTGCAGCCCATGACTTCCCTTTTAGACAATATTACTCACCCCTATTACAGCCATCTCTGCATAGCATAAACAAGTGTGGTTCACAGTAGCAGAGAAATCTCAAGCTTCCATCCTGGCATGGGTTCTATGTCTCCATCAATAAGACCCTTATCTTGATTTCTGTGTATGGAGGAGTTGCTTCTGTATGCATATTTGAGGACCCTGTGCACACACTAGGACCCTTATATTCCTGAGACCCTCTTAAAAGAAACTAACCCCACAAATTTCTTGGGTCCTCCTTGGACTGGTTACAACAGTGGGTACTAAGTTTCCCTTTACTGTCCTGTGATGGATGATTTTCCCAGAATTCAGTCAATCTTCCTGTTGTAATTGCCTGCAGAAAACTGTCTTCCTTCTGTTGCTAGTCTAAGTTCTCCCGCTCCTCATATGTTGGCCTTCTGGTCCATCAGATCATTAAATTGGAACAGTGGACTCAAGTCTCCCTTACCTTCATGCTTAGACATCTGGGACACATATATGTGGCCTTAGAGGATATCACCACTTACATTTCCCTGAATTTTTCTCTTCTTTATGTGGATAATGTCTATCTATGTTGAACCTCACCTTCCTAAAACCCTAGAGCTAGAAATTAGCGTTCATCTCAGCTGGCTGAATTGTCTCAGAGCTTCCCAAGTCTAAGAACAAAGGCAGGCATTTTAGGAAAACTGTCTCCTAAGGTTATCTACAACTGAGAGAGAACAATATAAGAGCTTTCTGAGTAGAGGAGGTGACATTTCCTAAGGGTGACTGAGATTGAGAACAAAGGCATCGTCTCTTATTTCTAAGGTGGGTGAATGACTCTGTCTGCTATATAAAAGAAAATTTTGTTTAGAAGTTTATTTTATTTACTTGCAAGGAGAGAGAGAGAGAGAACAAGCAATGATATGGGTATGCCAAAGTATTCTGCCACTGCAAAGACATCCAAATGCATGTGCAAGGACACTGTATATTCAAACCCAGGACAGCACGCTTTAGTAGCAAGTGCGTTTAACAACTGAGATATCTCCCCAGCCAGAGCCAGTTTTTGATCCTGGCTGAGATGAAGGAACAAGGCATGCCTCTGAGGTGCTCCGTGTCTGAGAAAAGGGAACCCCACAGCTTCATTGAAGTTGCCTGACCTACCTAGAAAGTGAACCTGAGACTTGTCTCTTGCTTTGGAACAACAACAGCTTTGGACAGATCAACAACTGCTCAGCATACGAAGTGCCCTCCAAACACTGGATTGCTAGCCAAGAAAGATTCCTGGAGAAAGGCTGTTTTCAGATGCCCTCTTTCTGATGCCCCCTCTGGTCTGGGGTATTTGAGTTGTCCATCTTATAGAAGTCTGTATGTTTTGACATTTTGCAGCACTTTAAGATGCTCTCCCTCCCTCACTCCCAATTAATTCCAGGATCATAAAGTTCCTAGATCCTCCTTGCAAAAGATACCGTGGCACAGGAGGCTCCTTCCTCTACATGTAATTATGAGTGAAGTGATACTGAGCACCAACCAATTGAGTTTTCTCAGTTGATAATTACCTAGATACTCATTATAGCTCCCATTTCCTTAAGGAAAGAATTCCCAACTGTTCCTTTCTTATAGATCCCTGAGTGTTCACCTCCTTTGCAAAGTAGGGGTGTCTGTCCAGAGTGCTGGGAATTGGCCAGGCTAAACATGAAGGCAGAGTTCTTAGACAAGGAGGAACATTCATAGAAAAGACATACTGATGCATTCCTTCTCTTCTTCACACAAACTCGGTGCTCTGATGGTGTTTCTGCCCAGAATCATTTCCCTTCTTCTGGGAATTGGCTGAGCTGTACATTTTGGCAGATACCAATCTTTTCTTAAAAAGTATGTATTTATTTAGATAGAGAATGGGCAGACAAGAGACTCCAACCACTGCAAACAAATTCAAAATGCTTGTACCACTTTGTGTATCTTGCTTACCTAGGTCCAGGCGAGTTGAAACTGTGATCCCAATCACTTGAAGTAAAGTGACAACTATTAGAGACAAAAATTCTTTCCCACTTTTTTATATTCAAATTTGTCTTTTTTTTTTTTTTTTGGTGTTCTTGTTGCTCTGGAAATGGATCGCATATATATTGACAGAAAGTACTTTGGAAAGTCAGCTGAGATATGCTTAACAGTGGGGGGGAGAAAAGTGAATAAATGTCCAAAAGATCCACTTCATTCTGGGAGGAGTGGCATAGCACGGGCCCCAGATTAATCTGGGTCAGAAATTTGTCTTGGCTTCTTTATTTACTGCCATGAAATATGAGAGTTTTGTGACTTTAAAGGAATTCCCTTCTATTGGGTAAGCCTTACTATGAAGTCAAAGTTTATTTTCCACAAAATTCACAGGGGTGAATTTGTAATTTTCTACATCCATTCTCTTTTGTGGCACTAGATATAAACCAGGGCCTTGCGTATGCTAAGTATACACACTACGACAGAACTCCTTTCCCTACCATTGCACTTCCATTAATTTATTTTTGGTACATCCAGTCACACTTTAAATGTTTCCAAGGCTGATTTTGAAGTCACTTTGTAGCCCAAGTAGACCTCCTCCCTGAAATCATGCATCACAAATACTGGAAAATTCTTTGTACTTAAAGAATGACAAATATAATGATTTTTACAAAATAACTCCCCATTTTGTCTGGCAATTAACTTTATAAATGAAAAGTATGCCAGATAAAATGAAACAAACATAAAAACAGCCAGAATTTTCCTATTAGGTCATGCGTCACTTAATTTGGATATGGGGGATTATGTTCCACCTAGGTACATCTTAAAACTTTTAGTTTGTCAAGGGCCAACTTCTTGGATGCAAATCTAATAAGCATTCATATAAACTACCTATAGCTCAATTAACTTGTTCCCCACAAAAATCTAGCCTGCCCTTAAAATTTGCCAAATTGAACTCAATTAACCACAGCTGTTATACCCTTTGCAGTATAGCAGTCTCAGAAAAATAAGGACAACCCAGTGGATTCTGTATATTTCACTTCATGGGAATGTCACCCTTCCTTTTGGGAAACTCCAGGAGAATCTGTCCATAGAACACTTGCTTTTAGGTCTCTGTTCTACTGCCTTAAGGAAAGGTAGATATTTTCTTTTCTTTCTTTAGGTGTAATTTATTTATTTGCAAGGAGAGAGAGAGAAAGAGAGAGTCAATGGGTACATCCTGGTCTCTTGACACTGCAGACATAGTCCAGACCCATGCACCACCTTGTGCACCTATCTTACAAGGGTGCTGAGAAATTGAAATCACTTGTAAGCAAATGCCTTTAACTGCTAATCCATCACTTCAGACCATCCCCTGCTCTTGTGTGCTCTGGGATGATTTATTCCCTCTTTTCCCAACCTTCGTGGTATAGGATTAGTGCTCTGTACCCCAGAATGTGCATTCTTTGGAAATGACATTAAAATTAAGCCGCTAAATTACACTCTAATATAATAGGTTGGAGGAACCATGTATGAAAATAGGAAATACAAAGAGATATGCATGAGGGCCTCACACTAAAGAGTCATCATTTGAAGATGCAACAAGTATTCATCCCCTCAAAAGCCAGAGACAGGTCTCACAGGAAACATGATGCTGGCATCTTCAGCTTAGGACTCTTGCTTCCTGAACTGTATGGAAATACACGACTATATATTTAAGCCAATCACTCTCTGAAGTTTTCATGGTAAGATAGCTTGGTAATAAATTGTCCTGAATAGATGCTTCCTTCAGGATTAGCTCTCAATCTGACACAGTTCATAAAGGATGCTATAATGTTAAATTTACTCCTTTGTTGAAGAAGGAATTTCCACGGTAAGGAATGTCTGAATTCAGTCATACAATACCAGGCTCCATGGATTTTAGATTGAAATTGATTCATACACGGTTCTCTCACACTCTACCACATCACATGCAATATAAGTCCACATGAAGTTGTGGCCAGAATATAAGTAACCAAACAATGTTTGTGGGAGGCAAAATTCATAAATCAATGAAAGATAATGTCTATTGTACATGACAGGATATGCTTTGCTCGTCTTAGTAATTCTAGAGCTAGTTAAAAATAGAAGCCCATTTTTAGGAATAAGCAACTTGTGTGCCTGGTACTCTGAAGGCCGATGCTATTCAGCCAAGGGATACAAAAAAAAAAATGTAGCATATAGAAGGTACTTGAACTTAGTATATTTGATATTTTGCAAGTTCCATCAAATAACAAGGCAGCCCATAATATTGGATCATAATATTATGTTTTATTCTAGAGTTATTTTTTCTGTTCAAATGTCTTCTTTCTTAATGTTGTGGTGTGTCATTTAATGGCCCATCTTCTGTTGGCCTGTCATATGGTCTCCTGTAAATTATGAGGCAGCTTAATTTAAAAATACATCAAATACATTGTCTGGACATTTGCAATATTGAAATTGCCTTGGTTCAGTAAATTTGCCCTTCTTCTCTGCCAGTGTTTCTATTTTTATGTGCACCCTAAAAAGGTATGTGATATATTCTTAACTGGACTGTATCACCCCATTTCAAAAGTTCCATGGACGAAGAATGGATCATTTTCTGAGCATTCCTAGGAACAGCATAGAAACTCCCAAACAAAAGACACTCAATTGATACTTGAGAATAAAAGATGCCATAATTGCCTAAATTATTTGAATACAAATATGTTTACATTTTATTTTATTATTTGAAATTTTTTATATAGGAAAGCATTGCAAATTGGTCATATTATGCCCTTCTCCCTTGCCCCAATTCCCCTGAAGTGTCTCCTCAGTGGAAATCTCAGTAATCACTGTATTAGTCTCTGTTGGGGGCAATGCCTCAGAGCACATCTTTCCAATCTATGGCTCTTCTATTTTTTCTGCCCCCTCTTTCACAGTGTTCCCTCTGTCTTCAAGGGCATGTTATAAGTCTCCCTTAGCGTGGAGCTTTCAGTAGCCTCTAATTTCCTGCTTTGATGGGCCTTGAGTCTCCTTAGTGTCCACTGCCCACTCCCTGGAGGAAGATCTCAGGCTAGCATAGAGAGTAGCACTCTTGTTCTGTCTACCACTTCCTCTGTAATGTTTCCTGGATGCTAGCACATGTGATAAAGATGACTCTACTTGTGTTAGGCAGCTGGCTTTCTTTTCTTGTCATTCTTATGGGTATGGGTTCTCCTCAGTATTCACTGCCATCTGTAAGAAGTAGATTCTGTAGCCAGGAGTGAAAGTACCTTGGATAAAAGGGCATAAATATTGACACTTAGAATACATTTTCTAAAATTTATTTATTTATTTCCAAGGAGAGAGAGAGAGGGAGAGAGGGAGAGAATAGCTACTCCAGGGCTTCTCCCTGCTGCATACAAACCCCAGATGCATGCACCACTTTGGGCCTCTAGCTTGACATGGGCACGGGGAACTGAACCCAGGTTGTTAGGCTTTGTAGGTAATAGCCTTGACCAGTGAACCATCACTCCAGCCACCTAGATGAGCTCCTTTTAGCCAAGAAATAGCGGGAGATTCCCTCTAGCTTTTGTGACCTGTCAATCCAAAGGCTGGTTACTTGATTCTCAATACCAGGTAGAAATTCACTCCCACTGAGTTGGCCTTATATGCAGTCAGATGGCAGCTGATTACCCCCGTGTTTCAGTTACCTTTTCATTGCTGAGATAAACACTAAACCAGAAGCAGCTTATGGGAAGAATGGGTGTACTTTGGCCTAGAGTCTCAAGAAAAAGCTCTAACATGGCAGGTGAAAAGTGCATGAGCAGAGAGGCTGGACCTCCCCTCTGCCACAACAGTTTGAAAACAGTAGCAGAAGAGTGATCGGAACTAGCAAGAAGTATCTGGCTATGACACCCCTAAGCCCACCTCCAACATTACACTTCCTACAGCAAGGATCTATCTCCAAAATTGCCAGCAGCTGGGGACCAATGATACAAACACATGAGTTTATGAGGGACATCTTATCCAAACACCACACCCCATAACGTCACTATTGTACTGGGGAGCACATCTTCTCTGGAAGATTGAATTTTAGCTGGAAGGATCATCTGTCTGTATACTCTGTTGGTGAGTTTCAACCCCCAGCCTCTCACATAGGAAGTGCTAGCACTATGAGCGAGCCAACAAAGAGCTGACTTCCATCTCAGCCCCACCATTATCTGTCAATGTCCTGCCACTACAGACTGTGGTGTCTTCAGCAGTAGAGTGTTACTATTTAGTTCTGTTGTGTGGCTGTGTGCTTTAGCAGTGGACTGAATTGTTCTGGGCACCTAAGGAACCTCGCTGACCAACAGCTCGCTGTGGAGGCAGCACAATTATAGTAATGGGGATTATAACCATTATCCTCTTAATTTAAGGTAGTGCTTTCTCCACTCCTGCTGGATGTCTCTGCCCAAACTACTCCTCTTTTTTAAGAGAATTATGTATTTCCATTAGGTAACAAAGAGGTATGTTTCTATAGCACTGATCCTTGCTGTCATTGGTTTTGTGTATCTCATCCTCCTCTTCCCTTCTTAAATATTTTTTGTTTATTTTTATTTATTTGAAAGTGACAGACAGAGAAAGAGGCAGATAGAGAGAGAGAATGGGCACGGCAGGGCCTCCAGCCTCTGCAAAGGAACTCCAGTCGCGTGTGCCCCCTTGTGCATAGGGGTAACGTGGGTCCTGGGGAATCGAGCCTTGAACCGGGGTCCTTAGGCTTCACAGGCATGTGCTTAACCGCTAAGCCATCTCTCCAGCCCCTCCTCTTCCCTCCTTCCCATACTCCTGTACCTTCCCCAGGCCCTCCACTCCCTGTGTTCCATCCCTCCAGATGTCTGCCTACTGTCCCCTTCTCTGATCACTTCCTGCTTCTTCTCTAGAGCTCAAGCTCATTCTAGCTTCCTATCCAGTACTACTGATGCTTACTACAACTTACAACCAAATCAATGTACTCCATATTAGAGATCCACATATGAGAGAGGACACTCAGAATTTTCTTTCTGAGTCTGAATAATCTGATTTGGTAAAATTTTTCTAGGACCATCCACTTTCCTAATAATTTAGTTTTGTCAGTTTGTCGTGCCACTAAGTAGAATTCCAAACATGATGTTTTTCAGGTCTATGTACTGAAATATTTGAAATTTGACTTTTCCTTCCTACCTGCCAAGTAGAATTCTGGGCTGGTTCCACTTCCTAGCTATTGTGAATAAAGCAGCAACAAGAATAGGTGGCCAAGTGTCTCTATAGCAAAAGATGTAGTCTTTAGGGGGCATGCCTAGAAGTGGTATAGCTGAATCAAACAGTAGGTCTATTTTTAGATTTTTGAGGAACATACATGCTGATTCCCTTAGTGGCTCTACAAGCTTTCATTCCCACAAAAAACAAAAGAAGTTTCCTCCTTCCCCATACCCTCACCTGCTTGTGTGGTCATTCATTTATTTTTTGGGGGGACTTGTTTCCAAGTTGGGGTCTAACTTTCTAGCCCAGCCTGATGCTGAATTCACTATGTTGTCTCAGGCTGGCCTCAAATTCAGTGATCCTCCTGCCTTAAACTCCCAAGTGCTGGGCTTAAATCATTTAATTATTGGATTATAGCCATTCTGACCTGAGTGAGATACAATCTCAAAGTCATTTTAATACACATTTCCCTAATGGCTTAAGAGTTTGTACATCTTTTAGATGTTTTTCTTTTTTCTTTTCTTTTCTTTTCTTTTCTTTTCTTTTCTTTTCTTTTCTTTTCTTTTCTTTTCTTTTCTTTCCTTTCCTTTCCTTTCCTTTCCTTTCCTTTCCTTTCCTTTCCTTCCCTTCCCTTCCCTTCCCTTCCCTTCCCTTCCCTTCCCTTCCCTTCCCTTCCCTTCCCTTCCCTTCCCTTCCCTTCCCTTCCCTTTCTTTTCTTTTCTTTTCTTGTCTTTTCTTTTCTTTTCTTATTTTTCTGAGGTAAGGTTTCACTCTAGTCTTTCCTGACCTGGAACTCACTCTGTAGTCCCAGGCTGGCCTTGAATTTATGGCAATCCTTCTACCTCTGCCTCCCAAGTGCTGGGAATAAAGGTGTGTGCCACCATGCCCGGCTTTCTTTTCAGAAGTTTACTGGCCGTTTGTACAGCTGCCTTAAAAAAAAACCTCACTTTTCAATCCCCTGCCTTAATATTAAAGTGGGATATTTGATCTTTATTGCTTAGCTATTTTGAATTCTTTGTATATTTTAGTTATTGAACCACTGACACATCAAATGTATAGCCAGAGAATATTTTCTCTCATTCTGTACGTTGGATTTCCTTAATGGGACAAGAGATCATAACAATTTTCCTAATTTAATTGTTATCTGTTGTAATATCTCCTTGTCTTTATTAATAAAGATGCTAAGTTTATTACAATTGGTTCTGTTTTTCTATTGAACAATTCAGCCAGGTTTTTGTTGATCTTGTTTACTTTTTGGAAGAACTATTTATCTTATCATTTTTTAAAAATCATTTTCCTTATTTATATTTTATTGATTTTGTTCCTGATTTTGATGATTTCATTCCATGTGGTACTTTTCATTTTGGATTGCTCTTGATTTGCCAAAGCCTTTAGGAGATCAATAATTTATGTATTTGGGAATCTCTCAAGTTTTATACATTAAGCATTCAGAACAGCAAGCTTCCCTCTTAGGACTGCCTTCATAAATTTCCACAGGCCCCGGTATGTTGTGTGGTCATGTCTAATCAAGTCTAGGAAGTCATTTTAATTTCTTCCTTGATTTCTTCAATAATCCATTTGTTGTTCAGTAGTGTGTGTTGTTTAATATCCAGGAGTTGGTGCCATTTTTCTGTTGTTTCTCTTGTTCTCGATTGATAATTCTAGTGCACTGTGTTCAGACATAATAGAGGAAGTTATGTCAATTTTCTGGAATCTGTGGAGACTTTCTTTAGGTATTAACCAAGTTTTTATGAGATGCTGAGAAGAATGGATGGAATGTTCTGTAGACATCTGTTAAATCCGTTTCATAAATGATACTTAGCTACATTGTTTTTCTATTTACATAGTCTGTCTATTGATGAAACAGGGTATTAAATTCACACACTAATACTGTCTTGGAGTTTATTTCTGATTTAACATCTAGTACATTTTGCTTTATAAAATTTGGTGCATCTGTGTCTGGTGCATATGTGTTTATGACATAATATTCTCTTATTGAACTGTTCCATTGATGAGTCAAAAGACTCCATACTATGCCCTCCAGGTTTTGAGTTTCCATTGAAAAATCAAATGTAATTCTGATGAACTTACCTTTATAAGTGATGAGCTATTTTTCTGATGTAGCTTTTCATATTATTTATTTCTTTTTTTTTTCTGTGTTTGGTGACATGGGGAGTTTCTTCTCTGGTCCTGTCTATTTGGTGTGCTGTATGCCTCCTGGGTGTACCTCTGTTTCATAAGTTTCATAAAATTTTCCTCTATCATTTTACTGAAGATGCATTTTATGCCCTTGGCCTGTAGTTCTTCCCTTTTCAATGGCCATGATTTGAATATTTGGTCTCTTTAAGGTTTCCCACATTTCCGTCATGTTATGTCTTTATGGTTCTGTAGAACTTGCTATTGATATTTGGCCCCTCATAATCTCCCTCTGTTTTTTTCTTCAAGCCATGATGGTCTGTTCTTCACATGATCTATTCTGTTGGCAAGGGTTGGAGCCTATTAAATGAATTATTTGATTTTAGAAATTCATTAGACTAGTCTTCAGTCTCTCCATCTCTTTATTGGATTCCGTTTTCATTTATTGGTTTGACTTTTATATTTGTCTGTTTGGAATTTGTTCCAGCATTTGGTCATGTCCTCTTTGAGTTCTACTGAGTTCTTTTTTCTTTCATTTCTCTACTGAGATTTTTTTGCTATTTCTGTTCATTTTCATTCAGCCATTTGTTTCATGGCATCATTAAGTTGGTCAACTATACTTATCATAATTTCATCTTGGAATTATTTGTCTGAAGTTTCCTCTAAATAGTTTTTATTGGAAGCATACACAATGGGGCTGGGCATACTTGATCGGAGTATCTTGCCTTTGTTTGTTTGGTTGGATTTATATTGGGATTTTCCCCTCTGGAAATAGTGCTGTGTCCTGCTGAAAATGCAACACTAGCAATTTTAGTGAAGCCTGTGTTGAGTGGATTTGTCCACATTGATTGGGTTCAGCATTTATGCGCAATCTATCATTGGATCTAGCCTGGGCATGCAGAAATCTGACCATCCTCTTCCTTGGGTGTACAGTCACCATGCAGGTCTGGGCTGGGAAATGTGACAAGCTCAGGCATTCCTAGTGCAGGTGGGTAAGCTGTGAAGTGATGCCAATGCCAAATTGCCTAATCCTGGTTTGTGTGGGTCATAGTTGTATGCCAGGGACTGAACGGGCACTGTGGGGGCACTCACCTGGACACTGGACAGCCTACTCAGTGCCCTGCGCTGGGGGAGTGTGACCTAATCAGGGTGGCCATTCTTTACATTGTTATTAACATGCCTATTAAGACATAAGTTGATGGGCTGGAGAGATAGTTTAGCAGTTAAGGTGCATGCCTGCAAATCCAAAGGACTAAGGCTCAATTCCTCAGGACCCAAGTAAGGCAAATGCACAAGGTGTCTTATGGGCTTTGAGTTCATTTGCAGAGACTAGAGTCTCTAGCACTCACATTTTCTCACTCACCTGTGTCTTTCTCTCTCCCTCTCTCTCTCTCTCAAACAAGTAAAATAAAATTTACTATAAAAGGTATAAGTTACTCAACTTTATATCACAGTAGACAGAGAAAAGAGGAAAATTAATAGTTACCATATTTTATTTCTTAGTATTCAGTTATTTTATTTTTTAATTTATTGGATTCTGCCATATTTTTAGGAAACCACACATTTAATATACTGCATATTTATTGGTATGGTAAATTTTTTTGCATGTGGGCAGGGACCTGGTCCAGTCATCACAGCAATGCCAAGATAGTTGCCATTTTTACTTAGAGTTTCTATTCTTCTCTTAAATATTCTTCAAAATGATTTTAAAATCCACTAGGTTCAGTATTATTTCCATAGCCATAAGTTATCACTTTTTCATCTTTATGGATTCAGTGAAGCTCTTTGACCTCCTAAGGGACTCATTGCAACAAGGATCAATGTTGGACACCTCAGCTTTTTGAGGAGGTCATATTAGCAATTACTTTAGGTGACTTCCTTCACATAAGCTAAAACACAACGTCTATGTACTTAGAACCTCTCTTAACTATCTCAGCTAATTGTTCTTCATATTTTGGTCCATACGTTTCATCACATTTTCATCATGGATTTTAAATTTCTACAACTTTAACTGCTCTAATGCATCCACATTTGTTTCTGGAAGATCAATATATTCACACCCTTTGGAAACTGGGTATTCTGGATAACATGAATGTTCCTCATCAGGGCTAATGCCATTATTATGAGATATTTTGGCAAGAACGTCATCACAAGTAGAGATGGAGGATAGTATAACTCAAGGTTTTTAAGGAATTTTTTACTATAATTGTTTTGTATTGTAATAGGTCAGAAGCAAATAAATTCTGAGGAATAACCACAAGCACAGCATGGGAAGGGCTCTGTGGTGGTTTGATTGAGGTGTTCTGAATTCTGGGTTCCCAGCTGATGGGGATTTGGGAATTAATGTTTCCTGGCGTCAGTGTGTTGTTGGGGGAGCTGTGCTTATGTGTATTATAGCCAGCTTCTCCTTGCCAGTGTTTGGCACACTCTCCTGTTCCTGTTGTCCACCTTATCTTGGCCAGGAGGTGATGTTCACTCTCTGATCATGTTGCCGGTTTCCCCTGCCATTATGGAGCTTCCCCTAGAGCCTGTAAGCCAAAATAAATCCTTTTTTTCCACACAAGGTGCTCTTGGTCAGGAGATTTCTGCCAGCAATGTGAACTTGACTTCAATAAGCTCTTTCCTTCTGTGGTTGTCTGTGCTCCTCTGTGACCCTGAGAGTCAACTCCTGTCTGGTGTCATTACTCTCAAACATGGAGCTAATTCTTCTGATACCATGAAATGGCAACTACAATCAGAGGCAGTGGGCATAAGTGAGAGAGAAAAAGGGACAAGAACCCCATCGAGGAGAAAAAATGAGAGGGTATGTTCATGTACAGCAGGAAAATCTCAGTATGACTATAATGAAACCTGCATTTGAGGTTTCTATGTAAGGATTGCTATAGGATCTCATGAATCTTCTGTTCTTCTTTTCACTCTGATCATTTTAGGAACTTCTGGAGGAAGTTAGAATACCCTAAGCCTTCTGCCTGCCAGCCCTGCCTCGGGCATCAACTCGTGTCAGGTCATGAGAGCCACTCACTATGCTGTGCTTCCACTGATGTTACAAATCTCTCTGAGGCCCATGCGAAGGGAACAAAAGAGGTTTTTGTGCTTGTCACTTCCCTTTCAATGTCCTTAGTGCTAACTGATGAGAGGAGTTCTTTTGACCTATCCTCTTTGGTGTCCTGAGTCCTGGATACAGGTTGCTGCATGAACACATGCGTTTTTACTTTTAAATTTTATTTTATTTGAGAGACAGCACATGGGTTTTGAGATGCCCCACAGCCCTCATTTGAACTGTGCCTGTCCATTCACACTTAGGATCTCACCTTCAGAAAACCTGGTATAAATAAGCCATGGGATATTCAGCTCTACAGCCCTGCTCTGCATCATCAAGGGATGAAACCAAGGCAGGGTAAGGGTCTTCATTATACTGTCTATGTAGTTAGTGCTAAATAGTCTGTTGAGTTCTTGTGTGGATGACCTTCTTGGCCCCAAACTCAAATCTTTCTCTCTTTAAGATGAGATCTATGGCATCATTAATGGCAACATTCCCTTGAGTCCTTCTAGAGTGAAATGTGGCACATCTGACCATGCCTGTACTTGGTTTCTTAGTTTGATGGCAGGGAACTATGTACACCTGGTATGTGGAATGTGCTTCTCTTGGTCCTCAGGGTACTCACCATGGCCTTTCACCAAAATGAGAAGTCATTTGTGTTTATCATTTGGCTGTAGCAATGCTTAGGCCAGGCTCCACCCCCTCCCCGTTATATTTCAAGAGATGCATGTCTCATTATGTCACTAATCCAAAGGTATAACAGAGCTGCCAAGAAGGGAAGGATTCTGTGTTTTAGTTTTCAGTTTAATGGGTACAGGTTTATAGATGTCCCGATACAGGATTATCGGTGGTTGACATGGCATGTGGCTCTTTCTGGTGTCCTGTTAATGGTCATGTTCTTCATATACCTGTAACCCTGCTTGTCAAAGCCAATCTTTGGCCATGCCCACGTCTTCCCAGTTTACATGACAGGGTAAAGCTTTGCACCCCTCAGAGTGTCACACATCATCTTGAATTAGTTCCAGGCAGAGAAAGAAACACTTTCATCTGTTGTCTTAGGTCTTAAAAATCTCAATAAGTTTTACAATTCTCTGAGACCCCAGTGGAAGAAAAGTCATGAGAGATCATTTACACCTTGGTCTGTGACTTTCCAGGGTGATATCAATTTTCAGGGACCTTGAACTTTTCTCAATACAGCTATATACCCTCAGTCCCTACCCCAGGACCCACCCTTGCATCCTTACAGGCCCATGTTTATGTTTGCCTCTTTATTTTTCAAAATTGATTGCTAAAATATCCCATATATTATACATAATAAAATGGTTTAATGTGATGTTCTGTATGTGTGTGTGTATATATATATATATATATATATATATATATATATATATATATATAGAGAGAGAGAGAGAGAGAGAGAGATAAAGTGATAGATAGTGCAATGTTTAAATTTGAACATACATCTCTATCTCTTTAACCATTTACCATTTCTTTATATTGAAAATCTTGTAACATTGTGAAATTATAATAGCTTGTTATCAGTATCCACCAAATGGTGCAAAAGCACACCAGAGCTTCTTCCTAACTACAGCTTGCTACCTTGAGATGAACCCTGTCACATCTCTTCTGCCACCCTATACTCCCAAGCTATTGATCGCTACCATTCTACTCACACCTTCTATGATTTCAAGTGTTAGGGATTTCAAACATGAGAGAGATTGCACAATACTTAAGTGAAATAAGCTAGGCATAGAAAGATTTGTTTTCAGGTCATACATGCAAAAATGTCTTATATTGAAAGAATTTTCTTCCAATTTTAGGTCACTCATGTATAACAAGATTGCCATGTACCTGGACAACAGTTGATGAGATAGGAGCCTTAGAGCCTTACCTCAGCTGTCCACATCTGAGAATGCACCTGGCTAGAGTTTCTGTGACTTTTTTTTTTTTTTTTGTTAAGCAGCATTTGTCTCTTGGAGTTTTCATGTGTCATTCCCTGTACCTTCTATGGGAGGCTTTTGGGAAAGGCTACAACACTCCAATCCCTTGGTTAATAGCACTGCAGACCCTGCCGTGGTCAGGATGTGTTTGTAAGAGTGATGTGCAATGGGGTAGCTGAAGCATGAAGCAGAGATGTCAAGCCAGGTCAAAGCATAATGGTCTACACATTATCTTTGCCAGCCAAGGTTATCCTCTCAAGTAACATCTGGGAAAGTACACATACTTTGTATAGGGAACAAGGTAAGGATTGTGATTTCAAAAGTAATCTTTTGATGATTACTGGCCATAATATTGTCAAGTAATCTATCTTATTTTCTTGTGAAGCAGTTTGTGCTATGCAGCCCAGGCTGGCCTACAGGCTGGCTTCGAACTCAGAATCATCTTACGTCTGTCTCTCTCTTTAACCTCATTTCACATTTACTTTGGCATGTTAATTCCTTATCTCTTGGGATCTGTTTTGCAATAGTATAGGAAATGAATAAATGGCACAATGTCTGCCTCAAGCTTAGAATAGTGCAGCAGTATAGACGTTAGCAGAATTCAAAACTAGAATCTTGTCCAGCTATGCATAATGCTACTCTAATAGACTTAAAAGTCTGCAAGATCTTTTTGTATAAATTCAATGAAACCTGTGGTATAAGATGTAGGTATACAAATACATATAAATCATCCTACATAGTTTTACACAATGAACTTTAAAAATTGGCGGTAACACTTATTTTCATGCAACCTAACAACCTTGTGTTGCAGAATCTTGTTTTCAGAATATGTTGGGCAATGTGCAAGTCCAATGGCATACATTAGGAAAATATAAAACTTGCTTTTACCAATTATTTAATGATATTTAATAGGTATGAGGTTGTTCTTTCCTCAATGTAGGAAAATCAGCATTCCCTTTGAATAGTTCTCATAATCTTCCTCCTGAGTACTATCAAAAATATACATTTTTTAAAAAAAACCAGTATTTTGTTTGCACAAAGCGAGACAGAGAGACAAAATTGTATTTGTATGTCCTTGTTCCTCACTCTGAAACAGAGCTCTCAACTAGTTTGAAAAAGTAGATTTAAAATAATGAAAATGTCTTTTAAGAAATATTTTTATTAAATTGCTAGCAGAGAGAGACAGACATTGGGTAGAAATGGCCACCCCAGGGTCTCTATCCACTGCAAAAAGTCTCCAGATACATGTGCCACTTTGTGCATCTGCCCCTACATGGGAACTGGAAATATTGAGCCTGGGTCATCAGGCTTTGCAGGCAAATGCCTTAACCATTGATCCTTAGCCCCAGCCGTTAAATGTATTTTTGAATACTCCAAATTACCTTGATCAGACCATTTACTCTTGGCTCATTAAAAAAATATCATCTTCCATATATCAACTGATTCTCTATATTTTAAAAGCCCACCTAATCAAAAACTGGATAGCTACTCTCATAAAATGAAATCCTCTGAACAGTGGCAGTGTCATTTTCTTCTTGCCATCTCTAGTGCTATTCAATGGGAATGTCTTCCAAAAAGAACTTGATCACTTGATGTTTGAAAAAGAATAATGAAGTTGAGCCTGTGGTGGTGGTGTGCGCCTCTAATCCCAGCACTCGGGAGGCAGAGGTAGGTGGATCACCGTGAGTTCGAGGCCACCCTGAGATTACATAGTGAATTCCAGGTCAGCCTGGACTACAGTGTGACCCTACCTCGACAAAAAAAAAAAAAAAAAAAAGAAGAATGAAGTAATCAGTAGTAAATCAGAGGTAACATTTGGAGCAATTTCTTCCAGTTTTAGCAGACCAAGCAGAACCAAGGTTATAACAATTATTGATATTACAAGATAAATGCAACATACATACATATATACATATATATTTATATCTCCAATTATGAATAATCATATCAACACCATGTGAGACCACATCACATTTCCATGAAAATCACTTTCCCAATGACATGTTACCTTATCTAGTGGTCAAAAGGAAAAAAAATAAAATAAAATACTTCAGGCTTTTACACTGCTTGCAAACCAAACCTTTATTAGTAAAAGTGGTAACACTCAATGCATGTGTCAGGGATAGTATTAATTAAGCAACTTGAACTATGAAACAAATTACTGTTCAACAAAGTGAATATTTGCAAAATAAATTTTATAAGATAGGTATCTTATATATGCTTTGCACAGGTGTAAACCAAAAGACATAAATTCCCACCTCCATGACATAAAACCTTAACTATTTACAAGGCTGATGGGTCTTCAAAACACAAAGTGAAGAATTTAACTGGGGCACAGCTAGGAGTTGGGATTTCTCCTGGACTTTCAGCTAGCATGACCAATGGCCCTGGCACCAGAGCCATCCCCAGATTCACCTTTCTTCCCTGCTCTCTCTGCCTTTTCTTTAAGAGCCTGCTCATATAGAATAGGGTAGGCATCAGGGGTGGTATCATTCATCTTGGCTAAAGCTTCTAGAACCGTCAGCTTGGTAGTTTCAACATAGGCTCTGGGACCCCAGAGGAACTCATAGCATGGGGGCACACTGCCTGGCACCAGGTGGTACTCTAGGTAACTTTCCTCTACCAGATCTTTGGTGATGATCTTCCGGGGCTCTCCAAAAATGGGGTGCCTTTGCCCTGCATATAGACCCAACAAATTCAGGAATTTCCAGACTTGATGCTCAGTGGCACGGTTGCCATTCAGTAAGACCACACCAAGAAGCATCATCAGCAGACCCTTCTTTGACAAATCTTTTCTGCTTCTGAGATTTTCCCCAGGGGAGAGACCCAGCTTACTAACAAGAGAATAGGAGAGACTACTAGGATTGGCTTGTTTCAACTCTAGGCCATAGATAAACTCCATCTGCTCAGTGGCTCTCCTCAGGATGTCAGGGAAATGCGTCAGGTATTTCCTGCCGATCAACTTCGCCATATCAGCATGCTTGATGGGCTCCTCCTGCTCGTACTTCTCCAGCAGGAAGTGCAGCAACATACTGGCTTTTCTACTGATGGAATTTTTGCCTGTGGGCTGCGGGGAGCCTGCTGCCTGAGACGCGCTTGAACCTTCCTCTTTAGCACCTACAATAGTACCCTCAGCACCTACATCAGAGGCTGCGTCAGGAGACCCAGGGGATGCAGCTCCCTGGAGAGTGCAGGCAGAAAGGGACATGGCAAGGTCGTCGTGGCCAACGGGAGGAGATACTGCTTCCACCTCTGCAGAAGGTTCAGCTCCCTGGACACACTCGATCTGAGCATGTGCCTGGTGATGCTTGGCACGCGAGCGGCCCTTGTTCTTGTGGCCCCTAGGCATGATGGCTGGTCTCACGGACAGCAGGCAGGAATTCAGGCAAGAAACTGCCAAATCTGGAGAGGAGAAATTGACAAAGTGTCAGTATCATGCCTTACCGGATAGAGAGTGAACATGCTTTACATAAGGCATCCTGCCCTATTTTCCTGGAAGGCAGCTTCTGGAGATACACAATTGTTTTGTTTTTGTGGCCACTCTGCTTCCTGTCAACCTTGCGGAGGAAATAAGAGCTTGTCAGGACAATGCATGATAGCTCAGTTTGTGGTCTCCTGAGACGAGAGCAGGGCATGTGTGCCAGAGTCCCTGTGTTGAGGTGTCTCAGTGCTTCTGGTTTACCTTAAACACTTTTGGCAAGGTCTGGGTCCCCGCTTCCCTCTGCTGCTCTGAATTAAAGCTACAGTCTTTGCCTCTACCACATGGTGTGTGTGGGGGTCGGCGGGGGGGGGGGCATAAGAACACTTCACACCTGGCAAATTCAATGGACACCATGCTGTCTAGGCTTCATTTATAAAGCCCCTTCTGCTGTCTTCCAGCACGCACTGCACTCTGAGCGTTCCCGGGTCCTTGTGCAAATCTCCCACTTTGCTGATTTGCCAACCAGCAAGTATTTAGCCCTGCCTTGACCTTTGCGGCCGCCATATTGGAACGACGTGTTTGCTCACCCGCTTCTCATTAAGAATCTTCCCGAGTCTTCAAAACCTCCTCCCCAGTACTTCAGTTGAGTGGCAATCGCCCCCCTCCATGCTACAGTGATAGTCCTCCAAACCCCCCGCCAAGGCCTCCATTCATGGAGAAGACTGCTGGGCCCACACAGGCTGGGGCCTCTGGGCATAACGTCCACATCCGGGAACTCTGGAGAAGAGTCCCAAGGCCGAGAGGCTGCGCCAATGTGGCCGCCGGTTCACAGGGAGGCCTGCCTGGGGTGGTTTTTAGGATCTGTTGTGGGGCTTCCCGGGGTTATATTCATAAGTTAGCTTGCGCCACAAGGCAACTCGAGAGCCCTGGGAAGGTCTCTCACCTCTCCACCGCACAGACACGGCCGCAGGGTACTTCCCTCACCAAGGGCCTCAACCACAGGCGGCTGGATAGGAAATCACAGGCGGCTCGATGGGAAATCAGGACCCCACTTCCGCCTGCCCCATTTATGGGTAGCTGGCTCTTCAAATAGAATACCGGGTGAGGATTTGTGTCAGGCCTCTTTTGTTCCGGGACAGGAGAGTTCTCAAAGAACCCAAGGAAATTAGTTGTCTGGATTTTACATTAGAGAGGGAAGACTTCCCTTTGAGGCAGTTACTGGGATTCAAAACTATCACCTCAGTTTGCTCCCACTCCTCAGTGTGACATCAGAGGGAGCAGTTTTCATTGCTTGGTCCATGCCAATGACCTCCCAACTTTAGTACTGATTTTTTTTAATTTTTATTTATTTATTTGAGAGCGACAGACACAGAGAGAAAGACAGATGGAGAAAGAGAGAGAGAATGGGTGCGCCAGGGCTTCCAGCCTCTGCAAACGAACTCCAGACGCGTGCGCCCCCTTGTGCATCTGGCTAACGTGGGACCTGGGGAACCGAGCCTCGAACCGGGGTCCTTAGGCTTCACAGGCAAGCGCTTAACCGCTAAGCCATCTCTCCAGCCCGACCTCCCAACTTTAAATGCATCAAGTTCTATTGGATCTGTCTTATTGTTATGCCTGGGATTCATCACCCTCTTTCCCCTTGTTATCCCATTGCCTTATCTCCACTTCAGTACCTTCCCCTCTTGTGCCCTCTCTTGGTGTTCCTGCAGCTTCCTTTCTTTTCCTTTCCTTTCCTTTCCTTTCCTTTCCTTTCCTTTCCTTTCCTTTCCTTTCCTTTCCTTTCCTTTCCTTTCCTTTCATTTCCTTTCCTTTCCTTTCTTCCCTTCCCTTCCCTTCCCTTTTCCTTTTCCTTTTCCTTTTCCTTTTTTTATTTTTCCCCTCATCTTTCGGCAAGGACTCCCTCTGCAGAACAGGCTGTCTTGAAACTCACTATTCTGGGCATGTCTGGAACATAAGACTCTGTCCTGCTTTACCATCCCCTGTATTATTGTCATTGTTTCGCTGTTTCTGGCACGGGTCATTTTCCTAATGTGACAGTACATTCGTTTATTTATTTATTTTTGTTTCAGAACAGACCTCTCTGTTATAGGATACCGTTGCAATCCTACATTGTTCAGAGTGGCTGGGATGTCTCAGCTTTGAGGTGGGGCAATGAATCCGAAACTAAATATCTCTGTTTCATCAGAATAATAGTAACAACTAACATAAACGTTCAGGTGATTTTTAGAATAAAAAAAAGAAACAATGAATATTGCCATTGATACAATGATTTTGCTCTCCAAACTCACATATTGAAATAGTAGCAAGTGATAAACCTTTGCAAGTACATGAGTGACAAGGGTTGAGTCCTCAGAAATAGAATTAGTGCCATATTAAAAAAAATAGATTAATTACTTTCTTATTGATGGGTGAAGATAACCAACCAGAAGCAGTTTCTAGAAGGAAAAGAGTTTAGTTCAGTCTACACTTCCAGATGGTAATAGACATCATCGTGAGGAAAGCCTGACAGGTGCAAAACTGACCTCACATTGCCACATCAACATTGAGGAAGTTCAAAGAGAGCCACACAAGGGGTCCTGCTATTACCTCATGTCCTACCCATAGGGTTATGCTTCGAATAACAAAGTTTTGGTTGGAGAGATTGCTTAGTGGTTAAGGCATTTACCTGCAAAACCAAAGGACCTCGGTTCGATTAACCAGGACCCACATGAACCAGATACCCAAGGTGGAACATGCATCTGGAGGTCATTTGCAGTAGCCAGAGATCCTGGTGTGTCCATTCTCTCTGTGTCTATTTCAAATAAATAAAACTCAATATTTAGAAAAAAAATCAATGGTCTACCTCCTATAAGGTCCATAACCGTGCAGAACATAACTATAATCGGGATATTAAGTATCTGCCCCTGACCACAAGAGCTTCATGACCGTCTAATCATACAAAACACAGCCAATCCAATTTGTAAAGTTCCTCCAAACTTTGCCAGTATCAACACTATTCAAAAATCCATTCCCATAGGGAAGGAACTTGGACATGTCAAGGAAATACCAAAACCAAACATGGCAAACACCAAGTTCTTCAGCTCCATGTCTGGTATCTGGGACACATGATTAAATATTCTCCTTCCAAAATCCTTGGGTAGCATTTATCCACCAGCACTGCTACTAGTGTGCTCTGTACTTGGAAAAATCCACTACAGTTCCACAGGGTACACTTGTGGACATAGCATGTTCCTGCCTCCAGTAACATCCTGGATTCTCAAGACTACATATGGTCCACCTTTACCACTTCACTCAGTGGCCTCTCATGGGCTATATACAAAAACTCTGACTCCATCTCACATTGCTTAGCCTCAGTTCTTCCCTGGATTAATGATAAAATATTTCTATGACAAACATATCAAGCACTTTTCATTCTTCCAAAATAAGTATCATGTTGGCATGCCTACCAACATCATTATAAAGCATGGTACCCACAGTACGCAGTTTTAGATGCTTCCACATGCTTCCTTTTGCATTCTCACTTCAGACATTACCCATGACTCCTTTTTTGCATTCTCACTTCAGACATTAACCATTCAAAAGTATTTGAAATCTTAATTTCAAGAGTTTCAAGAGGTTGGATACCCTCCTATTGTCCCAGTGAACAGATAGGGTTTATATTTAATGGTGGTATTTTTTTTTTTTTTAACAATACAAGCCTAAGTGGAAGCTGTTTCTGTAAAAAGAACTTTCAATTTGCACACATTTCTTTAAATTCCTTACATTTATTCCAGTGGCAAGCTTTTTATTTCTTCTCTTTTTTTTTCCTTTTTAACTGCAGATAAGAGAAAACAGTCTCTTAAAGAAGTCATATCACAAACCCAATGCCCTCTGCCTTGCAATTTACTCTGCCTAACACATATGTCTATTACATCTGTATTCAGCTCTTCATTCACATTCTAAGTATATGTGTACAATGCAGCGAGTTTTTTTTTTTTCCCCCATAATATGACATGAAATTCCTAGCCACAACTTCTCACCCAAATTCTGTTCTTGTTCCCATCTGGGAACTCAGGAGCGGAATTTTCTCAGTCCACCTTTGTCTCAGCTTTGTAATCTCCCCAAACTTCCACCAGAGTGGCCCATTAAACTCTACTGGTAGCACAGTAAGGCTTTTCTAAATCAAATATCCAAATTCTTCCTCATTTCTCCCCATAAACTAGTTTCCAAAGACTAAGATCAACACAATCATGTGTATGATATCAACAGTCTTGTTACTCTATGCACATTTCTTCTGTCAGTTACAGTCTAATTCCTTTGTAAAAATGCCCAACCACAGGCAGCTTATGGATAGAAAATGTCCTAATTTGTCTTATACTGCCTTAAATTCCATCAAGGCGAGAAAATAAAGGCAGGGAGAGAAACCAAGAATTGAAGGCCAAAATAAACCCTACCTCCCTTACACTGTTTTTTTTTTTTTTTGTCCTTCCCCATAATTTGGAAAGATAACTAAGACATACACCAATCAGTAAGGATATCAGCTGTAGCTTTGTCACAGATAGCCTTCATTATGATGAGGTATGATCCCATTATGTTTAGTTTCATCAGCACAAAGACATGTCAAATTTTTCAAGGCCTTGCCTGCCTATAGGGAACTGTTGATCCACTTCTCTTCATGTGTCATCTTATTCTTGTTGACTTGCATACATCGAATAACCCATTCTTGCTTATTATGATGGGGTGGGTAATGGGTTTTTCATACCATTTGTAAGATTTCATGAAAGATTTTTGCAAATACAGTTAATTAGTGTATTGATATACAATTTCCACACCTTAGGTGTCCTTCCCTTATATCAGTATCCAAATAATACTGGCTCCTGACAACAAATTTGAAAGTATGCCTTCCTTTTGTTTCATATACTTTCAGAACCATTAGCCTTAGTTCTTCATGCATAGCCTGATAAAAATCATCAATGAAATCATCCAATCCTAGGCCGATCATTGTTGTGACATTTATAGCTGGTTCCATTACTTTGCCCATTAGAGTCTTGATTCTGTCTATATGATCTTGAATCAAAATGGCATGTCACGTGCTTCAAAACATATATCCATTTCTTTGAGAAAAAAATGACATGATGAAATTTGAGGGAAAATGATTGAACCTGGAACAGATCATTCTCAGTGAACTTACCCGATCACAGAAAGATAATCGCCACATAGTCTCACTCATCAACACACCTAACCTGAATCTACCCAAGATGCTGACATACTCAGCAAGCATCTCGAGGACTAGACAATAGGGCAGGTTGGGAGGGAGGGGAGGGCAAGGGAGGGAGTGAGAGACACAAATCTAGACCCAAACAGCAATGGCACCATAAGGTTCTACATCGTAAAAAGCAGACCAAATGGTTGAACCTTCACCAGGCCCTTAGAGGGAACACCTGAGGGACAAGGCACTGGAGAGGGTATGAAGAAGACTGACTTTCATCTTCTACAGCCTCTCTCTCTCTCTTTTCTCTCTAAATCTTTAATATCAGTTATCTTTTTCTTCCTTCTCTTAGTGGGCACTGACCTGTAACTCCCAGTACCAGCTTCTGGCTATCATCCACAATGAGCTTTTGATCAGAGAGACCTACAAGGTTTCCTAAAAGAAAAAAAAATCTGTCAAAATACTTGAGAACCTACCAAAGATTAGCGGTAAGACCCTACTGCTGAAGACACCATATGAGGTTGACATGTAAAATTGAATGACATGGCTGGAAGCTAGAAGAGAGTCAGTCCCCAGAGAGCGTGTCTAGTGCCAGAAGGTGCTACATGGGCAACTAGAAGAAAACGACCAATATCTGTCTAAGCAACTCATGGTCTAGCCTACTTAGTGGCAAATAACCTGTCGTGATGCCCACATAAGTGCAAGAGTGGCGCAAAACTATGGTGGGAACACAACTGCTCTTGATTTGGCTAACTGATTCCCTCAGTGGAAAGGGAGCCATAGCTGGAGCTGGGAAACAAGGCAGAACCATATCCAAACATGAACATGCTCTCCATTATCAAGCTACCACCAATCGTGGGCTACAAAAGGGCCTACATGTATTAAATTCTCTATAAAATATAAGGGATATCCCATTTATCTGGTGCTAACTTTACTCTCTGTTGAAGAATCTGCTTCCCTCTTTCAGACACACACAGATCCTAAGGAGAGAACCACCCCATAATACCTCAAAAGGGCCCCAGCTGAAACGAAGAGTAATTGGTGAATCAAGCAAGGGTGCTGTTTTCTTGGTGAACCGGGTACCAGCACAAGGGTGAAGGAACTGACACCGAAAACAACCAATTCCTACCAAATCAGAGAGCCAGAGACCCAGAGTCCCCCAACACCTCATCACTGAAGCAGACCAAAAATGAACCCAACATGGCTCAGGGAAATGTTGCAGAAGCGGAGGCAGAAAGAATGTCAGAGCCACTCGTTGGGTCATGATGCACAGAGACATTTCTCCTATCCAGGACTGTGATTTTAAAAAAGAAAAAAGGGGCTGGAGAGATGGCTTAGCGGTTAAGCGCTTGCCTGTGAAGCCTAAGGACACTGGTTCGAGGCTCGGTTCCCCAGATCCCACGTTAGCCAGATGCACAAGGGGGCACACGCGTCTGGAGTTCGTTTGCAGAGGCTGGAAGCCCTGGCGCGCCCATTCTCTCTCTCCCTCTATCTGTCTTTCTCTCTGTGTCTGTCGCTCTCAAATAAAAAAAAAATTTTAAAAAAAAGACACTTTAGGCTAAAACAAAGGAAAACAGAATTCATTGTTAGGGTGGCGTGACTACCAAAATGACTGATATGCAAATTGATACATCTTGTTTGTTCACTTACCGCTCCACTCCCCCTGGTTATAAAAACCATAAAATAAAAACAAAATCTCCACTTGCGACCAAGGCTTCTTTGAAGGGTTACCTCAAGCTTTTTGGTCTCTGGGTAATAAATAATCGCTGCTACTTTCACTCATTCTGCATTAGAGTGATCTTTCAAGAGAATTTCTACAACATCTCCAGAAGCCCCAGAGAGATTTTCCTTCACCAGGACCTCAGTTGGTCAGGAAGGACTACTGCTCCTGGGACTTCCAGCCTTCCAAAGGTCCTTGGAACTGGGAAGTGTGGGCTCTGGGCATGATTGCATGATTGCAGGGTCCCCTTCCAGAATTCCTGAGTTGAAGGTGAGGAGCCTGAGTCAGACATCTGGTCCTATTAAGAATTCCCTGGGGAAATTGGAAATTGTGACTAGACAGGTCCTGAGGAGCAAGCAAGAGGAGGAATTCACGAGCCCTAATATTGAGGATAGGTGACAGCCCTCTTTCTGTCAGGTTGACCAATGGTATTTGGTTTCAGTAACTAGCTAGATAAGACCAATGTTGGTCTCTGTAATGAGGTCAATCAAGGTTATGAATGGGATTAGATAAGAAAAATTGTGTGAACTTTGCATAAGTTAGGGAGATGGACATCTGGTGCCTATATGAAAAGTGCACTTGATATGAATGTGTGGACAGTGTGCGTGTGACTCACAGCCTCAAGGCTGCAGAATGGCTTTGTCTTTGAGCCTGTGCTGCAGCACTAACACAGCAAGAAACTCATTGTGGGGGAAGTCCTCCACCAAGGCCACTTTCCTAGACTGCATGGCCCAAAACAAACCATACTTCAGAAAGTTCAGGAAATTATAACAGTAAAATGACACCAGAAAAATTAAAGGCCTCTGTAAATTAGGAAAGCCAGCTTCTAATGTTGAATGGCCCCCAGAGGAAACACTGAAAGTAACTAAGATGATAGACAGGAAAAAATGCAAGATTCCCCTACTCCGAAAAGCTATAAAATGACAAGGTCAGGGAGCTTATCTGTAGTCCAGAGAGAAATCCAAAACCCTCCCTAGGAAAAACAAAACAAAACAAAACATCATCATCAACAACAACAAAACGGTCAACTAGAGTCAGAACAGTAGCTTCAAGGCCAGAGATCACCTCACACAGCTGCTGCCTAACATACTCTCCAACAATGAGGTTGGCAGAACTTAAAATTGGTAAAACCCAAGGCCACAGAAAGAGGAAGGGTTGTAAAGGGAGATAATGTTGTCTGGGCCACTGGGAAATTCGACCACTCTGGCGCCCGACTCACTGAGGAGGAAATTAAGTGATAGAAAAGACAAACCAAGATGAAAGTCTCACTGAAAGGTTTTACAAATGTTTCTGAGTTAAACCAATATGATGAAAGCAACACAAGAACTAAACCAAACCATATACCTACCAGAAGAGGAGGAAAAGCCCCTCCACGCGTGTAGAGAAGGGTTATGCTGTCCTGTTGTGTTCCCCATTTGAAAAAGGTCAATCAGAATTAGCTAAAATTCTAGGGCCCTTCCCAGGCAAATGCTAGAAATCTGGAGAAAGTCGTCTATTTTGCTCTCACGTGCTGCATCTGGGGCAGCTCTTCAAGGCAAGGGCCAAATGAGACTACACAAGAGCAGGCAACTGCAATTGCAATGTGTCACTTAGTGCTTCCCAAGCAGGGCTTGACCAACATGATGGTTAGAAGGCCCTGGAATATGAGGGGGATCCTGAGAAACAAGTCTCACTGGACAGGGAGAGAAGGTGAAATCCTCTCTGGACTAATGCCACCCCCAGAGAAATCCATGATAGCCCTGCTTTCTAAAAGTCCTATCCTTGTAGAGCCAGGGGGAGTTTCAGGCACGGGGAATCTCAGGGTCCTGGTTCCAATATGATGATGGGTGAATCCCGAATTGCTTCAGACAGATGCGGTCTTCTTATGAGACATTTAACTGTTTTAAGTTTACTTTATCTCTCTATGCTTCTATGAAACTGCCAACAGAGAACAGGCCCAAGGTTTGTATTAAGATTGAGAAGTACTCAGTACTCAGTTTCTTTGAAAATTCTACTAATGTGCTAATCTGCTTTCTTATTTTTAAAATATGTTTCAAATCTGACACAAACAAGTTCCAAAAATCAACAAATGATCAAATCTATATGTATATTCACAATAAACAATGTAAGTCAAGTCGGTCTACTCTTTGTTATAAAAGATTATTTTAAAGAGCCTTTTGAAGGCAAAAGACAAAAGAACACTTAAATAGTCATATTAACAGGTCTTATGATAAGGACAATAAAAGTTTTGCTGGAAATTATAATGAGATAAACTAGATAAAAATAAACTGGAGAAGTACCTTTGAATGTTGGATATTGAATATTTGATTAAAAAGATTGTTACAAAATGGGCCCACAGATTATAAGGTAAAATATGTAGATGAAGGTATGAGTAAAAAATCAGAAGGCTTAAAGGCAAAGTTCATTAAGTTTTAAAATGCTAAATCACATTACAGACGACTTGAGATTAAAATTACTATTAGCTTAGAGTTTTTATCAGACTAACAATTGGTGGCCATAGCTGTTTGCAGGATGTTATGGTATTTAGGTTGTAAATTTTTTAAAAAAATAAATTTTATTTATTTATTTGAGAGAATGAGAGAGAAAGACACAGAGAGATTGAAAAAGAGGCAGAGGGAGATAGAGAGAGAAAGAGAGATAGAATAGGCATACCAGGGCCTCCAGAGATGGCAAACAAATGCCAGATGCATGTGCCACCTTGTGCACCTGGTTTACCTTGGTCCTGGGGAATCAACCTGAGTTCCTTTTGCATTTCAGGGAAATTCCTTAACTGCTATGCCATCTCTCCAGCCCTAGGTTGTAAATTTAAAACTTGAAGCTACTCATAATAATAATAATTATTATAAGGTTGTAAAATACTGGCTTTAAAGTTGTCAACCAAATTTGCTATGTTCCTCTATTTGACAACCTTTTAATATTTAATAATGTTATTCTATCTTTAAAAACAAGAACAGAAAAAGCCCTGTAACCTTAAGATGGTTCCTGTCTTGTTCATGCTGTTTTATTGGGTGATCACCACTGAGATTATTGTCTAAGTCTTATAAAAGGTGATTTAGTCATTGTGACTTTGTTCTTAGGGAAACTGAGGAAACAACTCCTGTCCTAGGGGCACTTGCATTATACAAACAATGTTAATATAGTTTGTCCAGGCTTCATATATTCTATCAGTCATAAATATTGCCTTATGTTAAACTTAAAAATGGTTCAATGACTAAAGGTAGTTAATGAAGAAATCACTTTATGTCTGTCATAATGTTTCTAATGTATGTTAAAATCAGACTAATTTAGCTCAACAATGATCAGGTTGGGCTTTATTCTTAAGCTATGTATAATAAGTCTTAATCAATGTTTTACTTTAATAATTGTCTCATTGCTTGTTTTGTTTATGTTTTTGTTTTTTGTTTTTTTTTGAGGTGGGCTCTCACTCTAGTCCAGGCTGACCTAGAATTCACTATGTGGTCTCAGGGTGGTCTTTAACTCACAGTGATCCTTCTACCTCTGCCTCCCAAGTGCTGGGATTAAATGTGTGTGCCACCATGCCTCATTCTAATTGTCTCATTTCTTGTATCTTAATTTCATTGCTTATAGATATATTGATACATACACTATCTTCCCTATTCTAGAAAAATGATCATAAACTCTGCTGTTCTGCTTCCAGTTTGTGGGGTAATTGGTAACTACATAGGTATACGTACTGGCCAAAGTTGTTCTCAAACACAGATGCCAAATTTTTATGCTGTCTTTTCTTTTTCTGACATAAAGTTTCTAGATCAAATCAATTGATTTAAAGTTGTAGATAAAATATTGTTT
Source organism: Jaculus jaculus (assembly GCF_020740685.1). NCBI lineage: Eukaryota > Metazoa > Chordata > Mammalia > Rodentia > Dipodidae > Jaculus > Jaculus jaculus. The sequence continues at coordinate 25,881,128 of NC_059125.1, forward strand.
CCAGGACTGCTAACATGTTCTGCCTATTTTTTTTAACTGACAGATACTTAAAAGATGAAATGTACATGTCTCCTGTGTTCCAGATATAGCTCACACCATCACCTGAAAACTAAATTAAATGCTAATCAGAATGATTAAACTATTGTGTCATTCTCTGACCAGATCTGTTTTGTTAACCAGATATGTTCTGCACCTTTATAACTAAATTTGTTTTGCTAATCAGATGTATACAGTTTCTCTGAGGGACTAAAAACCACATGTAGAAGCCAAGGGAAGATAGAAACATCAGAGTTAAAAGGATCACCAATATTTTAGTTCCTGTTCCCAGGTCAGAAGGCCACAGGAGATGTTGAGACACTGGCTAACTTCTAGCCTCTGGCAAGTTGCCTGTCTTCTTGATCAGGGAAGAACAAGAGAACCAGAGATGGACCCCCAAATCAGTCTATCTGCAACAGGATAGTCACATTGGAGGAAAATCAGTCCTACAGGCTTCCCAAAAGAGGGAGGCCTACTTGGTCAACATGGCCTTCATATATCCTAGCAGATGACAATGCTGAAAATCATATAACTCCTCCCTAAAAGCTTCTCTTACAGAACCATTAACGACCTCTAAGGTATAATACGTAGTTCACTTTTGCTGCCTACATGGCCTTAAACACCCAGTAAGAGAATATAACTACAAAATATCACAATACAAACCAAAATTCAAACAAATAGATTGTCCTGCCTGATGCTGGCTTACAGTACTAAACTATAAATTCATGCCTTCTGCCTCTGCCTGGACCTGACTAGTCACCCACCATTTGCCTCGAAATCAAAGATCCAAAATTGTCATCACTTATTATGTTTACCTGATAGTTATTGATTTATATTAGTCCAATCTCTCCTTGATATGTCTTATTCAAAGGAGGTATATGACTGAGGGTAGATCTCAGAGCCAAGCCCTAAAGTACATTTAGGGCAAATCTAAAGCCTAGCCCTAAGATGTAAAGTCAATTTAAAATTCTCATTTTCTGTACTTGGTGCTGGTTGCTTGATGATATCTCTTTGCTTAGATTTATAGAAGTAAACCATATTCTGCTACCTCTGATGATGCTTCCTTTAAATTCAAAGACAAGGAGACCCACAACCCATTGTGGAATTCAGCTCACATCCATCAGTCAAGTGATATAAACTCATCACATTGAAATCAGGAAGAGAGTATCTTCAGCCAATTGTAATTGCTAACAGGTCACCAGGAAACCAAAAGGTCTCTTCAAAGTCAAGCACTGGAGGGCATTTGCCCCTTCCAGAAAGACTGTGGCCCTTGGACATGCATGACAAAAGCCTGAGAATGGCCACATGGGATGCCAAAAAATCAGACACTTGTGTAGAATCCAAACTCCTTCCCTTTGCTGGCCCAATCAGCTCATTTAATAATCTCATGAGATCCATAGGGAAACTTTGGTTCTAAGAGAGTTTTATGTCTTTCACTCCTGAATAGATATAGTTCTTTACTATTGCCTTATATTATATCCTTTTCCTTACACAAGAATATCTGTTTCCTTCTGAGGAATGTGATACAAACCCCCTTCCCTCTACTTCAAGAATGCCCTGTGCTCTCCTCCTTACAATAGGATTAGTCACAGTACTCCTGTCGACTAATCTTGTACAGAGAATGCCCTCTTGGCTCTCTTTCTCTTTTTTATTTTATTATAGTAAGTTTCTTGTATTGCCATCCATATTTTCAAGGACAATGATCATGAACCAGTTCCTGCTACTGAAAATTAAATACAAGATTTAATGGTAACTATTTCAGAATTCCCAGTGACAACTGACACACTCCTGCCCCTCAAAGTCAGGCTTACCCAAGACTCTGGAGGTCTTGGAGTTGATGTACCCCAAACCTTGAGCCTGCCTCCTATGTGGACTACATGGAGATACTGGCTAGCTCCTTTAATGGGGCCTCTCATAGTAATTATGCTGGAACTCATGTTAAAAATCATATGTTCTAAGTGCTCTGTCCAGGTTCATCCAGTCTAAAATAAAAACAATTAAAATACATGTGATACTCAAGATATACCAGTCTTTACCTACAAAATCATGAGGTGCTATGATGGTAAAGTGGAGGGAATGTGGTGTTAAAAAATCTAAAAGTTGAACTGATTCACTGAGTTACTGTAAGTGTTGATTGCTGAGGAGTGAAAACTTATTTTTGTCAGCAGATGATAAAATCCCAAAGAAGATACTCTCCAGAAAAGGGCCCAAAGAGATGATATTTAAAAAATACAGTTTAGGATTAAACAAAGTAAAATAGAGTTCATTGTTAGGATGGCCTGACCACAGAAATGATTGATACGCAAATTGTCACATCTTGTTTGTTTACTTACCTCTCTCCTTGGCAATAAACACTTTACAATAAAAATAAAATCTCCACTTGGAGCCAAAGCTTCCTGGAAGGGCTACCTCAAGCTTTTTGGCCCCCAGGTAATTAACACTTCTACATGCATTCATTCTGGCATTAGAGTGATATTTCCAGAGAATTTTTACAACATTAATACGTCCTTCCAAAACTAATTTTATTGGACATGTGTAAAGATCTTGATATGCAGCATTGGCATATAAATAAAATGACATTGTCCATAATGACCAATTAAGAGTTATACTTGAAGCAAAACTTTCATAACAAATATTGGTAACTAAGTTAAAACTTGCCTTTTGGTATGGACAGACATATTGTATGTAAACAAATAGTAGGTTATGTACTTTCAATGCTCTTTAAAAAATAACTTAAGCATTGAATCTAACTTTAAATTTTCTTCTTTTTGTTAACTTTATAAGTTTTCAAAGTGATGAAGTTCATAATGGTTTTCTCTTTATTTTTCTCTTTTCATGTACATTTGGATTTTACGTAGACATGAAAAATGTGCAATCATGACAGTTGAAGTAAAATGTGTCCATTAGCCAGATATCATATTAGGCAAAATAAGCCAGACTCAGAAAGGCAAATTCCACATATTTTATTTCATATACAGAAGGTAGATTTAAAATTACCTGTGCATTTTATATGTATGGTAGAAAAAAGTAGAAAGTGAATCAGGAGAAGGAAGAGATCTTAAGAGAGGTGGGTAAAAGGGAGGCTATTAGAATTCATGTAATATGAATGCAGGAGAAATAATAAACTGGAGGGAAAAATCGAACCAGCAGGACGGAACTTTGGGAACAGTGGAGGAAGGGACACTCTGGCAGTCAAGACCATCTACAAATAAAGCTTCTCTGACAAAAGCTGAGAGTGACACTAATCTCTGAGACTATACAGCAACATCATTATTAGTTTACAGTTTTGCCTGAGGCCCTTGAGGTCTGAAGATTGACAGGTGTTGATCTTTTGCAGATTTCTGCATTCTAGGCACTTGACACCATGTTGTGTAGTAGATTAACAGGAACTGCAGAGGAAGGAGGGTCTGATTCAGCGATTCAAGTCAGAGGGACAGGAAGTTCCAGAGACTCAGAACATGAACAAGTCTGGGAGGGGGTGGCAGTACCTCATCCTAAGGAGTGAAATAACTGCTTAGAGATGAGAGACTCTCAGACTGAGCTGCTTCCAAGGGGTGCAGTGTGCTCCAGTCTTTCAGACTGAGCTTCCTGAAAGTGGTGCTGTGTTCTAGAGACTCTCCAACCACCTGAGCTACTGGCAGATTTTGCAAGGCGCTCCCGAGACATAGCTTCCATGAATTGTCACCTATGCTGGGGTGGGCTTTCTGCTGATTCAGTTGCCTTTGAGTCAGTGCGGCATTGGGGAGGTCATCATCCAGGAGAGAGTAAGGCTTTCTGTGGTGTGGCTGCCTTTGGCTTCTATTGCTCCTGTAAGCAACCCCTTACACTGCTCCATAAGTAACCCCTCTAAACTCATCGACTCACCAAGGTGTTTTTGGAATAAATGTCCTTTGGTTTGTTGTCTGTATCCCATCTGGGAAGAAGACAGATCTTTGCATCATAACAGGGGGAAAAGATTTCCCTGTGACACACCAGAGCCTTAATGTATGAGTTCTCCCTGTTATTTCTATTATCTTTAATTTCATGCTGATAGCAACCTTCTCACCTACCTTCAAACAACTCATCAGCATCCCTATGCAACCCTTGCAGTGATGGGCCCTGGGTCCTTGGCATCTTGGGAAGTGGAGATGGTTTTAGTAGAAGGCTAAGTTTGACAGTTGATCTTTCTTCGCTATCCAGAAGTAGTACAGATTCAAGTGATATTCAGAAATTTATATTAAATGTAATATATGAAAATGAATGGTCATCAAATGAGTTATAATTATATGATTATTTTATTTTGGGTATGCTTTGAAATTCCCTTATGATATAGTAAGGGACAAATGTCACTTGACATTGAAGATACCTCAAGCATTTGGAATGGATTAAAAGCAGAACTCTGCTTGTAAACATTTCTAGTGAGTTCATTCTCTCTTATAAGTGCTTGTCATAGTGTTAACTGAAACTGTTAAAGTAACAGGATCTCACTTAGTTTAGTTTCCCCTTCCTTTTGTTTGTCTTTGTTGACAGTAGAAAATAGGCAGTATACTAGGATAAAATGCAGAACAATTGTTAATTATTATGTGAATCAAGAGTCTTTCAAAGCCAGATCTTTGTGATCATCTTTGGAACTTTCAAACTTTCAGTTGATCCTCTCCTCATAGATGGTGACATAACAGTACTTGGGTAGCGGAGAGAGATGGATCTCGAGTTTTAAACCTGTCTTAGATACATTGTGAAACCCTGGAGAGGGGGCATATAACTCAGAAGGAGGGCCAACAGCAGAAGGAAAGCACAAGAACCAAGTAGGAGAGTTGGGGAAGGAGTATCACCAAAGCATGTGTAAAAATCCTATAATTAAACCCATTATTTTTCACACAATGTAAAACACTGTTAAAATAAAAAATAAACTAGAAATAATGTCCTGAGTTATAAAATTAAAAAGTATAATGATTTTTTTTTTAATTTTTTATTTATTTATTTGAGAGCGACAGACACAGAGAGAAAGACAGATAGAGGGAGAGAGAGAGAGAATGGGCACGCCAGGGCTTCTAGCCTCTGCAAACGAACTCCAGACGCGTGTGCCCCCTTGTGCATCTGGCTAACGTGGGACCTGGGGAACCGAGCCTTGACCTGGGGTCCCTAGGCTTCACAGGCAAGCGCTTAACTGCTAAGCCATCTCTCCAGCCCAGTATAATGATTTTTATCATTTATCACATTCACCGAGAACAGAAGAATACTGAAAAGCTGCAAGTTAGTAATAGATTTTTATGTGGTCTGAAATCCTACTATTTGCTGAGTTATGTAGTGCAACTTCTTTCTTTAATCCATCAGGGGTGGAGCCTCCTACCATCCCTATATTGAACATGCATGTATGGAAAAACAAAATATATGTTGAGAAATCCCTTAGAGACATAGAAATTAAGATGAGCTGAATGGTGAGAGGGAGAAGCAAAAGATTCAGGTGACATGTAACCAGAAGGAGGGAAAATGCAGATTGGAGGGAACTGGGTGAACAGTGTAGAGGTTTCTAACAGTAAGTGTCACACTACTGGGATCAACCACCAAACCAGGCACAGTTTACAGGAGGAAGGGCCAACATAGATGCCAGACATGTGCCAGGCCCACTTCATGGGTTGAGATTCTTTTGGTGTACAAAGCTTTTAAGAAGATTCTAATTTTTGTTTTTTACCATCTATTGAATGATTTACAAATTATGAGACTAACCATTTACTATTTCTTGTATTCAAATGTCTTTGTCTTTAAGTTTAATATCTAAGACGCCAGGTTCTTTGTTCTATCATCTTTTCTTATTATTGACTAAAATTAGTAGATTGTCACATTCTGCTTAAAGGTATTATAAGCTGGTTATAAGTTCAGTGTCAAGTGCTTCACTGTCTCAGATCTAAGTAGGTTTAAATAAATTCATATACTTCCCAATAACTTCTCATATATCATAATTGAACATCAGATAGATTACAAAAAAAGAAAAAAAATCTAGCATGCAGGTAATATGAATCTATATTTTCTCTCTTGCATCTGGTCAACTAAAAACACTTCTAACAGGAAGCTTTTCGCTAGACAGAAATATAAAATGGGTAAACTGACTTCTAATGTAGTTCATCAGGTTACAAACACATTGAAGTATATAAGACAGCCATTAGACTTGCCTACAGCTGATATAAAACTAAGAATAAGCCAGGCGTGTTGGCGCGAACCTTTAATCCCAGCACTCGGGAGGCAGAGGTAGGAGGATTTCCTTGAGTTTGAGGCCACCCTGAGACTCCATAGTGAATTCTAGGTCAACCTGGGCTACAGTGAGACCTTGCCTCAAAAAATAAAAAAATAAAATAAAATAAGAATAAAATAAGAAACCCTGACTGGTTACAGGGTGCTATGCCATTCAGATTATAAAATTATGTCACCATGCCTCAAGATGTTAAGGTAAAACTGCAGAACCTAATGTTAGTTTGTTCATAATAATGACTTTGAGAACTCACTTCAAAGTTTGCTATGTTCTCCTATTTGTCAAGCTTTTAACTACGGGGGAAATTGATTCTTAAGATTGAGGCTTACTCAATGATGCTAAATTTTCTATTATAAGTTTATGATGTCAGTGAGCACTGCCCCTTTAAAGATAGCACCTGACTTGCACATGCTGATTCTATCAAATGATCTTAACTGAGTTTATCATTTAAGTGCTACAGAAGAAATAATTTAGTTTCAGTCATTGTAACTTTTGCTTAGGGGACTCCCTATGCCCTCAGATAACCTCAGCATTTAAACTCATGTTAAATGTTCCTACCCTTAGTTCCTGAGACAAAGTGAGTTAACCAAAAGCTGTCACACTAAAACATGCTATATACAAAAATGTTGGTATTTCTTGCTTAAGCTTCATCTACTGAAACAGTCATTGGTAAACCATCAAATTTCTTTCTTAATCAAAGTATCTCTAATGTACATCATATTACTGGCTAATTATTTCTCTTTCAAGATTAAATGAGAACAAAAATTAAACAAGAACATTAATTATCCACCTGTTTCTTTTTTCTCTTTCAAAGCCAATTTGCTAAAGGCTATATTAAAATCACACTGTTGTTAGTTTACAATGACTAGGTTCTACTCTGTTCTTCAGCTATATATAATCCAACAGCTTTGCTCAAGAGTTTTCTTGACTAATTGCCTCAGTCCTGATATCTCAAGTTTGTTCCTTACAAATAATTTAACTCTCAAGACATATTCTGTGCTCCAGGATACAGTCTCATACTTAGTCTTTATCTGAGATAGATGATTTCAAGGTCTAATATTTCACTTGGTAAGTGGTACACACTCAGGTTATAGACTAAACAAAAATGCTTTCAAACATAGATGTCAAGACTATATGCTGTCCTAATTGCCTTTTCCTGACAGACAATTTCTTAGTCAAATAAACTGATTTACACTTGTTGGTTAGGAATATTGTTTCCAGGGCTTTACCTGTACTTATACCTGCTGGATACTTTCAAGGATAAGACAGGCCTGCCCTCTATGCCACTGAGCAAACTCAACTTGAATGTTAGACATGATGGCTTTAAACATTTGTGCCATTTATTAATTATATATTTTAATAATGATGCTATATATCCACAACCCTTCTTTAAGACATGTATAACTCATTCTGGGAGCTTAATAACCAAACGTTAACAACAAAGCCACTTGGAGACACTGGAATATAAAAGGACCACTAATGGGCTGGAGGGATTGCATAGTGGTTAAGAGACTTGCCTGTGAAGCCTAATGACCCAGATTCAATTCCCCAGTACCCATAGAAGCCAGATGCACAAGGTGGCATGTGAGTTTGCAATGGCTAGAGGCCCTGGAATTCCCTCTCTCTCTCTCTCTCTCCTCTCTCTCTCTCTCTCTCTCTCTCTCTCTCTCTCATAAATTAAAAGAATAAAAAATACTAAATTTTACGAGGACTAAATTTTTGTTCCTGCTCCCAGGTCAAATAGGCCACAGGAGACAACAGGGTCTAGTGTGACCTACAACAGTGGTAAGCCACATGTCTTCTTGACCAGGGAGGGCTCAGAGATCCAGAGATGGAACTCCAATTCAGCACACAATCTGTAAGAGCAGTGTCACAATTGAGGAACGTTTCCAAGGGAAGCCACATGGTCAGCACTGCACTGTCGTATCCTAGCAGATGACAGAAAGCTGAGAGCCATAGAGCTCTTCATAGATTCCTATCTCTTCACTTCTGTAGGGCCACTACTGACCTTCAAAGCTACATAATACAGTCAATTTTTGGCTGCCTCCATGGTCTTAAGCGCCAGAAAGAGGGTATAAAACAAAAGTTCTAGCTTACAGGCTCCCCTGTGTTAGGCTACTTGTGGATGTCCATGTCTTTTGTAATGTGGTTAAAGCTTATAATACTAAGTACTTATTAAATTGATTTATCCTTCCTTCAAGTGGGAAAAGATCCTCTTTGGTGATAACCTTATTGTTTTTCTTAACTACATATCTTTTATAAATGTTACTCCAGGTTCAAAAGAAGGGACAAAAATCAAAGACCTACATACAGATGGTCATGAAACGTCAGTCTGATTCACAATAACTAGCTTAGCTACTTTGGGCCTATAGATGATGACTCTCCCAAGAAGAACTTTTAACTGCCAAAATCTGTGATCCTACTCAGGCATCGTTCCATTTCCCTAACAGAGTTTCTTCTCAGAAGGATGAATGGAGGAGAATCAATAGAAAAACAGCTTTGCATAGGCAGTCAGCCAGGAAAAGAGGCCCCAGGAGCACATGGGTGCCACCTTGCCTACCCTGGCAGAGAAGCATCAGATCCATTGTCACCCAAGATGGCACAAATGACACTCCCTGGCAGCAAATCCCTGCTTCTTCCTCAGCCTAACACACAAAGGTGAGCTGGCCCCTCATGACTCAGCTGTTTGAGTCCACCAACCCATCACATCTCTCTCTTGCACACCTGAGTTTGATGGCAAGGCTCATTGTAATTGAAAGTCTAACCCATTAAAATGGGCCATGTGTTTGTAAAGTTCTCTTGAGCCTTTTTCTTCTGGTGCTGGAATCTACTGGCCCTTGCTTTGGTAAGCTTTCCCACTTCACAGCTTGGCTGGAAAAGAAGGGGGATTTATTTTTGTTGGGACACTGTCTTGTCTTGTTTTGGGGTACTTTCTTGCCTGTTACACATGTGATCTCTCTTTAAGCTCTGAGCCCTTAACTGTGGTGTCTCAGCTCTTTCTATGTGAAAGTGAAGATTGTGTTCTCATGGTCTGCTTCCCAGGTGTGTGTGCACGCATGTGTGTGTGTGGTGCTGTTTGTGTTTTGCCGTCAGTGTGTGTGTGTGTGTGTATGTGCATGTGGGCACGTGTGTGTGCATGCATGCTCATTTCTTCTCCACAGGCTTTTGCTCTGAGGAATACACTAGATCTTCTCTATCTTCCCTCTTATTTTCTAGCCAGTCAAGCAGAATGTGCTGCTAGAGTGAGTTCTCCAGCTATCCTTCCCCTGTATCCTAATTCTCTCCAAAGCAAACCTCATAATTCATAATTTACCTCCTTGCAGTGCAGTTTTTCAATTTCTGCCAAGTCGGATAAAGATGCAAAAGCTGGAGTTCACAGGCCTGGAATCTCCTGCACAGTTCCTTACTTGGAGCAAAAAATCCTACATCATTCTGATTTTCTTTTTTTTATTTCTTATTTATTTTTGTTCATTTTTTATTTATTTATTTGAGAGCAGCAGACATAGAGAGAAAGACAGATAGAGGGAGAGAGAGAGAATGAGCGCGCCAGGGCTTCCAGCCACTGCAAACGAACTCCAGACGCGTGTGCCCCCTTGTGCATCTGGCTAACGTGGGACCTGGGGAACCGAGCCTCCAACCGGGGTCCTTAGTCTTCACAGGCAAGCGCTTAACCGCTAAGCCATCTCTCCAGCCCTCATTTTGATTTTCAAGTGTTCCCCATAGAGTGTTACTGAGGTCGGGTCTGGAGTCCAGCCCAAAGGTATATTACTAGCCAGCTTGAGCTTTAGCTATTCTCTCTGCTGTGGATATATGATGACATGAACCATACCCTTCCACCAAGAAGAATATTTCCGTCAAAACTCTAAGCCTGAAATAAAACACATTTCCTCCCTTTAGCTGATCTTTGTTGGGTGTATTTGTCCCAGCAAGGAGAAGGTAACTACATTCTTTCTCTTAGCCATTGCCAATAATGTTTGGGGAAGGGTTTTCTGAAGGGCTGATACACAGGGAATCCTCAGAAAATTAGCTAACAGTGATAACAATTTGCAATTAAGATGCTAAATTTATTACATTAACCTGAAACCATACACTTTAAATAAAGGAAGAAAATCTAACTTTATTTAAATTGACATTGAAAACTAAGAGCACAAAATTACCAGACAGCATGAATTCACTGCATCACTTTGGTTCACCATGTGTCATACCAAATTTCAGTGAAAGTCCCTTTTCCAGTATTAATCCCACACTCTAGTCACAGAAATGTAGAGATAGTTTTCAAATGATTCAAATATAACAAAGATAGTGTTGATTGAAACAAAAATATGCGAAAGAAAATAATTTTCACTTAGAAAAAATATTATCAAAGTAACAAAGGAAAGAAATACAAATGATCTGCACTTGTGTAGTAGGAGGAGCCATGCAGTTTATAAGGTCCATGACAAAAAAATCTCCCACACTTAGGAGGCTTACTGCATTTGAACCACAAAATGAAGACTACCTCCAGCCCACCTAGATGTGTTTACATCTAGACCAAGGCCAGAAAACAAGGTTGGGTGTTGTCCCCTCAGATGCTGTTAAACTTTTTGGAGACAGGAACTCTCATCAGTATGAGGTTCTGCAAATAGGCTTGATGATTGATCAGTGAACCCCATGTATTCCCCTGTCATTGCCCTCCTTGCTGCTGGGATTATAAGCATGAACCAACATGTCCAACCTGTGTTTTGACATGGGTGAAAGGTTCAATTTCTGACCTCATTGCAGCACTTTGTCATTATGAATGTTAAGTCCCCTTTGCACACAAGATGAGAGTACCTATTATTTTCTTTATGCCATTTCCTTCTCCTTGTTTCAGTTTCATTTGATAAGACACTTTGTTTCTCATCTAACACACACACACACACACACACATTTTCATTTTGCAGTACCAGTGATAGTTTTCCAAGTTTGGAAGCCTTGGCAACATACATGGAAGATCAATGCTCTGCCACTGAGTATGCTCATTTTATAAAATTATTGCCATTGATCTATTTTTCTACCATTTTATAATGTTTAAATTTTGCATGTATTTTCATTGTTTTCTACATGCTGCTTCACTGTTTCTTAAATTGTTTGAGTATGTGAAACAATTTTTATGATGTATTTGTTTCATAATTTGGGGTCAATGCTGGTTTCTTGTGATCATGTTTCCTTAAGGAGTTCAGACAACTCGGGAACCAACTGAGCACCAACATGGCTTTGACCTCTGGTCATTCTGTCTCTTTACTGGAAAATGAAAGGAAGACGGAGAGAGAAAGCAAGAGAGAATATCTGAATCTGAATATATCTGTGAAGGAACAAAGGAGTAATAAACAATAGTTCAGTACAGAAAACTAGTTGCAAGATGACTTACCAGTGTATTCTACTGAATGTTTAAGCACAAACAGAATCAAATCTACCCAACATAACCACATGAAAATTCATAATTTGGGAAACTTAAATTACTAGAGGCAGATACTACTACATTATCTACTATAGTTGAAAAATCCAAAAGAGCAACAAGATCAAATAATGTAGAGGATATTGAACAATAGACTTACCTTAGATGAAATATTTGTGCTTATCTGAATAAAATGGGGTATTGTCTCATAATTAGTAGATTCAGTAGTATTGTTCAGAATTAAGTATTCTTTGACAATCTCCTCAAACTATTGCATTCATAGATGCTCATCAATAGGAGCTAAAAACTATGTCTATACCAAAACCTACATACAAGTGTGCATGAGAACGTATTCAAAATTTCAAAACTATGAAAGAAAGGCAGATATGGTAGCACACACCTTTAGACCCAGCACCTGAGAGCTTGAGAGGAGAGGAGTAATATGAGTTTGAGGCTGGTCTGGGTCTGTAGAGTGAGTTGCAGACCATTCTGAGCTAGAGTAAGACCCTACCCCCAAAAACAAACCAAAAATGTGAAAACATAAGAGAATACAGGACATTTTTCAGATGATTGAATAAATGTGTAGTACATACAGAAAAATATTGTTTATTGATAGAGAATATATGACTCATTGGAACATCAAATGTCACAGAGGGTAAGTGAAAGTAGGCTATCTGAAAGAGGCCACTTAATGTATGATTGCAGCTATGTGATATTCTGGAGATGGGAAAATATTTTAAAAAATTAGAAAAAGAGTGTTCAGGACCATGGGAGGATGAATGAATGTATATTAAACATATAGGGGCTTTACTGTTGTGAAACCATCTCTGTGATACTATACTGGTTGATACATGCCATACATGTTTAAAAAACCCATAGAATATATAACACAATAGTGATTCATGATATGAAATGTGGTTTCAATTAAACATTAATAACTAATATTACCCTATTGTTATAACTTAGTTTACATTCATGGAATATATTAATATCAAGGGAAACTGGGTAGGGATGAGATGTAGTAGTTTATCCAGACAGTTTATTCTCTGAGCCTTTTTCTAAAATTTCCTGTTGATGTTAAAATGGTATATATATGTGATTTGAATTAAAAACCCCAAATGTTTTGTGTATTGCAACTAGAATCTGTTTTCCTGGCTAATCCATGAAGACTTTCAGTTGGCCAATTGTTTTTATTGATTTTCTCAAGCAAGACCCTTCCAGTGCTACAAAAGGAAATGTCATCCGTCATGAGAAGGTTTATTTATTGTAATGTCTTCTACCATTTATAAGTAAAACAGAGCAATAGACACCTGAGATTATAAAACTTCTTTTGAATAATTCTACTTCTGACACAAAAGTATTTTTTTTTTTTACTTTCTGTTGGGCTTTTGTGAACCAACAGAAATACAATATGAATACAAATATATAATTTCCAAATTATCCAACAGCATTATGAAAAAATATTTTAACTAGTAAAATGATTAAGCATGACATCCACATGTACTATTGTTTTAAAAAGCCCCAGTGGCACTCACAAGAATTTTCATTTCATTAAGCATACTTAGATCTGCATGTTGTTGCACACTCCTCTAATGCTAACAATTGGGAGGCTGAGGTAGGAGGATCTGAGATCAATGCCACACTGGGCATCAAAATGAGTTCCTGAATGGCCTGATCCACACAGGGACACACTACCTTAAAAAACCCAGAAGCAAACGCCCCCAAAATGTTGCTGATTATTTAAGGTGAACGCTGTACAGCCATGTTAACTTAACCTGAACATCACTACTAGTTTCAGAGAATTAGCTTCCAGGGGTTGACTTTTACTTTGCCCCAAACTAATTCCAGTACCTTCTGGAAGAAACAGAAATATGTTTCTTTTTCTTAAGAAAGTGTAGGTAACCATTATGATCTGATTAGTTCATGTCTGGTATGTAATTAAAAGAAAAAGAAAAAAAAAACCTCTTAAGAGACTCCAAGTTTTGTATTGCCAGGTACTTGAAAAGCAGTGGTAAGAGGTTGAAAGACTGGAATTGTTACTAGACCCAACTTACTGAGTTCTGCATTTTTGTGTATGACTGGCCAAGATTATACTGTTCTTGTTCTGCATCTTAAAAAAAAAAAACGAGAATCAAACCAAACTAACAAAGCATATACAACAGGAAAAAAAAAATGTTTAACATGTTCAAACAATTTTACAAATATTGAAGCAAGAGGTATAAATTAATGAAAACAAATGTGAAATTGATCAATTAAAAACAGTAGGAAAATGTCACAATGGAAGTGAGTTCTTATGATTGATGCCAACAACTTTAGGAAAGGAGGATACTCACTGACATTGTGCTCAGCTTTCGTGATAGTGCTTGGGTTCTCAAAACTACAAACTTAGCACTAATATTAGTCTTTCAAAAAACACAAATAGTGTGAAGTGGGGAGGAAGAAATTATGTCTAATCAAATCTGGAGAGATGACTTAGATGTTAAGTGCTTGCCTGTGAAACCTAAGGACCCCTGTTCGAGGCTCGATTCCCCAGGACCCACATGAGCCAGATGCACAAGGGGGCGCACGCGCCTGGAGTCTGTTTGCAGTGGCTGGAGGCCCTGGTGTGCCATTCTCTCTCTCTCTCTCCGCCTGTCTCTCTCAAATAAATAAATAAATATATAAAAATAAACAAATATAAATGAAAAAAGCAGAAGTAAATGGCGGTAAGAAAACAAAGTACATAAATTTTGAGTGTCAAAGGGCATTTAGCATTATAATGTTATATTTTACATAAGTAAACATAAATTATGATGACAAGAAATCATGGAACCTGAGAATTTTTCACTGAAGGAAAGGCAAATAGGGTTGGTGAGATGCATGAGTCAGTAAAGTACAAACATGAGGATCTGAGTTTGACCCCCTCAGCCCAGGGAACAAAAAGCTGGACTTGGTGGCTCATGTATACAATAAGATGAAATTATTCTCTTTATTTGTTTTGTATTTGCAGAACTGGATTTGAAGTCTGATCCTCATACATTGAATATAAGCACCCTACCACTGAGTATAACTACTCCCTAAAATTAACCATATTATGAAATGCCTATTTCATGTAAGAACAATGATCCACATTATCTCATTTTTTATGTTACATGTATGGCATTCATCAGCCAGTAGAGTATCACACAAATGTTATCACCACAATAAAATCCCTCTGTGCTACATACATTTATGCTGGTTACCAAGCCCATGGAATCTCATCTCTTTGAATTTGTTTTCATGTTTGTGGCATCTTCAGAAGGCCATTCAGCTGTAATCATACATCATGTAAACTTTTTCAGCCAGCTTACTTTCACTTACCCCATGTTTTTAGTTTTTAGGGCTCTCAGATTTCTCTTTCTTTCTTTCTTTCTTTCTTTCTTTCTTTCTTTCTTTCTTTCTTTCTTTCTTCCTTCCTTCCTTTCTTTCCTTTCTTTCCTTTTCTTTCCTTCCTTCCTTCCTTCCTTCCTTCCTTCCTTCCTTCCTTCCTTCCTTCCTTCCTTCCTTCCTTCCTTCCTTCCTTCCTTCTTTCTTTCTTTCTTTCTTTCTTTCTTTCTTTCTTTCTTTTTTACAAGATACGGTCTCTCTCTAGCCCATGCTGACATGGAACTCACTCTGAAGACCCAGGCTGCCTTCAGAGTCACATCTATCCTCTGACCTCTGGCTTCCACGTGCTGGGATTAAAGGTGTATGTACCCACACCTGGCTCCTATATTTCTTTTCATGGCTTAATAAGTCTTTCCACATTTTTAAACATGAAAGTAATATAATTGAACGATAATATTGTCCTGATATTTCATTTCTACCTTATCTCACTATCTCACTTATTTCTTTTCATGGAACTGATTGTTCTTTCCAGCAACACTCTTTTATTTCAATGACCTACTTTCCATCTATCCTTCCTTCTTTCCTTCTTTCTTTCTTTCCTTCCCTTTTTAGCTTGTTTTTTTTTTCTCTCTCTCTCTTTTCATTTGCCCTCTTCCCTTATTGATGTCAAAATGTTGATGTGCTATTGTTGTGGCAGATTTGTGTAGGTTTCAAAAGCCTTTGTGAGGTTGTAATGTAATTGTTATTTCTTATCCAGACATATTATTCCAAAGTTTTCCTCCTCCTCCTATGACTGTTACATTCTGTCTATATACTGTTCCCCAAAGTTTCCTCAACCTTGGAGGCGATGTTATAAATATTTTAATTAGCACTGAGCACTAAAACATCAATACTTTGTCAAGGTTTGCATCTCCCTAATAGTCATGGCCATCTGCAAAATGAAGCTTCTCTGAACAAAGGTGCAGTCAACATATGATGATAAAACTAATGAAAATATTTAGAGATAAATTTAATGGGCATAACATACTTATTTTCAATCAAACACAGTGGCTTCTCCCTGATGTACTATGACCATTGAAATCTAGGAATGATCGTAGTTTTCAGTGACAAACATGCATTTTTTCACATGATGTGGGTCAAGGAACCAATTAGAAAACCTGTCATTACCACAATACACATTATGTCGTTATTGCTCCTGTGGGTGCATATGTACTGTCTAATCATATTTGTAGTGTTCAGTGTTGTTCAGCATTTGGCTAAGTCTGTTGAAAAAATGACTTCGCCTAGTAACCTGTATATCACCTTCAACCACTATGCCAACTAGACATGGAAAGAGGGATGAATAATGAGTCTTTCAATACAGTTCCAGCTTGAATTTTCATTGTCCTATTACTGATACATGATCAGGTAATATTCAGAAAAAAAGTTGCATGTTGAAATTCCAACTCCCAATGTGAATTTCATCTCTTTTGAATGCATTAGGTCATGAGTGTTGAGGTCTGCTGAATACAATTAATGTCCTATAAATGGAAAAGTGTCAGTTACTTTCTTCTTATGGGCAAGATGGTAAACTGATGCTGCTTATGAAAGAGGAAAAAAATGTTTAGTTTGGCTTATGGATCCAAAGGGTGTGGCCATCATGTTAGGCAAGGCATGACAGGAGCAGGAAATTGGTATTACTTGGTCTTTTAAGCCAGGAGGACATATAGAGAGGGAACAGAAGCACATGGGCACTAAGATAACCTCAAGTACAACCTCTTGTGATTAAATTCCTCCAACAAGGCTGCAACACATTTCACAACTTTAAGGACTGTACCACCATCTTGGAATTAAGTATTCAAAAATATGAGCCCATGGGAAAAAAAATATTTAAATGAACAAATTCCACTCTTGACCCATATGAGCTTCATGGCCATCTTATTTTGTAAAATCCATTCCACTTCACTTTAAATTTCAGAGTCTTAGCAGGGCATGGTGGTGCACGCCTTTAATCCAAGCATTCGGGAGGCAGAGGTAAAAGGATCACCATGAGTTCAGGCCATCCTGAGACTACATAGAGAATTCCAGGTCAGCCTGAGCTAATGTGAGACCCTACCTCATTAAAAATTAAAAAAAAGATCAGAGTCTTTACCTGTGTTAACAATATTCAGAAGTCCAACATCTCATTAGTGATTCCAGGCATTATTTTAAATGTGAGCCCTATAAAATCAAAGTCAAATTATGCTGTTAAAAATATAGATAGTAGAAGAATTAAGGGCATAGTAAGGAAAGATTGGGCCCAAACAAGCTTGAAACCCTGCAGGGTATATCCAAATACTCCAGCTTTATCTTCTCTTATGGGTTCAGGCTTTTCCCCATGGCATTCTTTCTACTGTCCCTGTGCTATGCAGATGGTTTATCATTAATGTTGTTCATACCTTTAAAAATTATACTTTGACTGGCAGCACTATTTGTGCCAAGGATTTTAAGTTTCCTCACATTTCTTTCAGTGCCACCCTTTTGATTTCTCCTACCTTTCTACCCCTTATTTGGTCTCCTTCACTGTTGATCTCATTGTGGTCAACTGAGGGAAGCCATGCTACAAACACAATGGCATTTTGCCTTAAAATATCCTACATTAAATACATTTATCCATTACACTTATATTCCCCTCACTCAAGTTCCCATGGTTCATGCAAAACACAGCCAGACAACTTTCACATGAACTTTAGATCTCTTTTTTCCCCTCCAAAACTTCAACAGCTAAGCTTCTGTCATCTTGGCCTTCTGATCTTCCAAACTGCAAACAGAGTGTTGCATTAAAGTCAGTTTCCCCACTGTAAGTCTTTCCCCGTTCAAGATTCCTAATCCTTCCCCAGTCCCACCAAAACTTGATCAAAAAGACTCATAACCTCATACACATGTTTATGACAGACACAGCCACAATTCAATGTACCATTGGGGCGTGTGTGTGTGTGTGTGTGTGTGTGTGTGTGTGTCAGTTACTTTCTCAATGCTGAGACAAAATAACTAGCTCAATCAACTTGCATGAGAAGGGTTTAATTTGACCAGCATTTCTAGAAGGTAGAGTCCATCTGGTTGTGGAAAACCTGGAAGCTGGATTTACATGATCACATCAGCAAAAAGGAAGTCGAGAGAGAACAGCACATAGTACTCTACTATAACTCCCGAAAAATTCCTTCCTCCAAGTCTACATATCCTTAAGTTTCTACAACCCTCCAGAAAGGACCCACCAGCTTGGGATTAAGTATTCAAATACAAGGACTTAGGTGCTTCATTTAATATTTAAGCATCTACACAACAGAAGACAGATTTTGTCTATTCTCACTGTGGAATGGATATGACCACCTGCCTCAAGTTTCTGCTACCATTCCTTCCTTCCATGATGGACTCTAACTTGGAACAATAATCCAAAATAAATACTTTCTCTTTGAACTGATTTTTTTGTCAGATATTTTAACTCAGCAAAATTAGGGTAACTAAAACAAAGAATTGGTACCATGAAGACAAGGTCATTGTTGTGGTGAACATGACCATGTGCTTGTAAGGATTTTTGGAATAGGTTTGAAGAAGGAATTTAGAAGGATTTGGAATTTTGGACACTATCACTGGAATCCTTACAATATCCCATGCTGAGTTTAAGGGACAACTTTTCTTGGATGTTTGAAGAACAGAAACCTAACAATAATGAGTACAGTGAAAGTTTAGCTCATGTGCTTACCGAAGGACTCTATAAGGAACTGAGCCTTAGGAAGATAATGTAAAATTCTGTTAAAGAAACTGCTTGCTTTCTCTCACTCTCCTGAAAACTTGAATTCACTTTAATTTTAAAGTAATAGACTAGGTCTTGAGAAATGTCTAAATAGTTAATGCACTTGCTTGTAAAACTGAAGGACCCAGGTTTGCTTCTCCAGGACACACATAGTCAGATGCACAAGGTGGCACATGTGTCTGGAGTTTCTTGGCAGTGGCTAGAGGCCCTGGCATTCCAAATCTATTTTTTTCTCTCTCTCCCTATTTTTCCCTCTCAATTATATGAAAGTTATATATATATATATATATATATATATATATATATATATATATATATATATATATATATATATATATATATATTTGGTTTTTCAAAGCAGGGTCTCACTCTAGCTCAGGCTGACCTGGAATTAACTATGTAGTCTCTGGGTGCCCTCAAACTCATGGCAATCCTCCTACCTCTGCCTCCCGAGTGTTGGGATTAAAGGTATATGCCACAAAACCAGGATGAAATATAAAAATATTTTTAAAGGACTAATGTATTTGACAAATTAAATTCAATTTCAAAGAAGCATAAGATTGAATCTATTGTACGAATTCTATTATCTACCTTAATAATATCTGTGGTAGTTTGTGATCACCTCTCCCCCATACCTGGGAGGTACTTTTGATTAAGTTTGCAACTTGAATCTTCAGCAGGCCAAGTCCTGCATGAGGAGATGTCACTGGAGGCAGCTTTTGTAGTCTAGGCCTAAGGTGTGTTCAGGATAGTAGTGTGAGCTCTGTATGTTCATCCTTGCTCACAGTTGGTAGTGCCTATTTGCTATGACCTATGGAACTGAGCCAGCTTTTCATGCCATTGAAGGAAATTCCCCTGGATTCTATATGCCTAAAACAAACCCTTTGTCCCATAACCTGTTTCTAGTGAGGTGTTTGTCTAGCAATATGTAGGTAACTGAAACAATATCTAAAGAAAAATTGAGAAAAAGGAAAATCACAAGGATTTCAAAAATGTGGTCTGGCATGAAAAGATAAGTGAGCAAATTGCAAAACCAGGCTTACCTAGATATAGTAACCATTCCATGGGAATGGTTAGAGAGAGTCCTGCCATTAGAAACAAACCAACTGCGAGCCAGGCATGGTGGCACACGCCTTTAATCCCAACACTTGGGAGGATTGCTGAGAGTGAGTTCAAGGCCACCCTGAGACTACATAGTGATTTCCAGGTCAGCCTGAGCTGCAGTGAAACACTACTTCTGAAAAAAATAAAAGTAAATAAATAAATGAATAATCCAACTGCTATGTACTGAGACCATAGAAAGGATGCCCTAGGGTAAGACCTAGGTCTTGAAGGCTCAAGCTAGAAAGAAGTTGAATTCTTTTTGTGTGTGTGTGTTTAAAAAAATTATTAACATTTTTCATATTTGTACATAATATATTTGATCATAAATCTCCTACCATTACTTTTGATCACAAATGAAAGTTACTGCTATTATGATATTTATATACATGTAATGGCAAGAAAAACAAAATTAATTTTTTGGGGGGGTTGAGGTAGGGTCTCACTGTAGCTCAGGCTGACTTGAAATTCATTCTGTGGTCTCAGGGTGGCCCCAAACTCACTGTGATCCTCCTTCCTCTGCCTCCCGAGTGCTGGGATTAAAGGTGTGCACAACCATTCCTGGCTAAAAGTAAAATTTAATTGTCACAAAATACACTTTTTAATCCTAACCTAATAAATAATTCATAGTAACACAAACCTTTTAAGAGGAAGCGTTTAACATGCAAACAACTTAGGAAACATTGTAATTCCTATTTGGCCCAGTAATTTTATAGTTATCATTTTCTGTTCAAATATGTAATGAAAATAGTAATGCTAAGTAGCATATAAATCTATATATTAATAATATAAATTACATTTGAGAAATCAGAAGTGATTAAATAGGGAGGCTCTTTTCTGCATAATGTACTTCCTTACATGTATGGGAATAGATATTAAACATTTTTGAGAAAAAAAATGGAGAAACATTGAGATGTTGAATTCTTTTGAAAGGAATAGCCTGCAGAAAATCATAAAGATCAGCATTCTGAGGTCGCTAAAATTGTGGTTCATGTGCATTCACCTTTATAGTAATCTGACATAAGGTCTTGGAAGAATCATTCATGTGATATTGACTGGTTTTGGAAGAAGGAAAATGACAAGATATAAATCATCATGGAATATTTCACCATGGTTACTTGAGAGCGGCTGTGGGTAAGAAATCAATGTGAGACAAGGTTCAATTCCCTGCACAGAAACCTTGAGAGGTCACATCCTGAAACTATTGAGGTGAACTACAAGTTGCAATGGAGACTCCCGGATCCTGGATGTGCCAGGACTATTGGACATCGGCCAAGAAATCTCTAGGCATGGAGTTGCTACTGCCTACAAGAGAGGTTAGAGACAACATAGTACAGGGACAGAGCTACCAAAAACTTTCAGAATATAGAGGATTTCATCACGACTCTCAGATTCCAGGCATGGAACATCAAATGTTGAAGTATTGTCTTCTAGATTTCAGTCTCATTTTGGTGTGATTGTTCCTTATTATGACCTCATTCTTTGCTTTTGGATTAGGAATGCTTAATTTATACCAATTCATGTTGGAAATATGTAACTTATTTTCTCAGATCATTTTAGTCCACAGTTTTGCCTGGATCGAAAATGGGTTCTGTGCTTTGTGTTTGAAACCGTGTTGGAGTGGTTAAAGCTATGAGGATTTTGAAGTATGCATGAATATTACACTATTACATGGCAATGAGTCTAAGGAGACAATAGGTAAAAGTTGATGATATAAATGAGATATGCTTGCTTTCAGGATGTCCAGTGACATGGTTTTGATATTTTATGCTAATTGTCAACTTGACAGGACCTGCAAGAGATTATGGACAGGTTAGTATGTACATGACTATGAGGGATTATCTTGATAGGATTAGTTGAGGTAGGGAATTCCACCTTAACTGTGGACAGCACCATACCATGGGCTGGAATATATAAACAGGAGAGAGCAGACTGATCCATAGTGATCACTACTTCTTCCCTGTTGGTGTGACAATGGTTTCCTGCTCCTGCAGTGCTTTTCAAAAGCACCATGTGGAATTATATCCTCTGGTTATTAAGGTAAATTAAACCTTTATCTTCCATAAGCTGATTCTGATTGGTATTTTGTCCCAGCAATAACAAAGAAAATAATACATGATCAATATCCATGTTTTCATAATTAGTTTATATATATCTTTATACACATATATATGCATGCATATGACTCTATGTGTAAATATATGTGCAAAATATACATATATATCTACATACATATCTTAATATATACGAACCTGTTTCAATTAACACTACTATTTATATTCTTACCACATGAGAGGAAATTCAACAACACTAGAGTATTCAGTAGACATGTTGACTTTCTTCCAAGATCCTCTCTGCTGCTTTAATAGGTAATTCCCCTTCTGTGAATGTACAGTACTTTGTATACTTCCTCCACCTTCCAGTTTCCCCTAAGATTAATCTAGGTAGCCTTGCAGTATTTAGGTCTTTCCTGACCCACCCAGAACAACTGAATGACGTAGTGCTCTGTGTGTCTGATTCACATCCAGCATGGAAAACTCCCAAATTTATGAGCAGCCCCTCTCTAAAAATATAGGGCTCAAGATTTTCTCTTCTGCTGCCTGAAGTTTCCAACTTCCCACCTATGTCTTCATTCCTGAGATGCACTAAGGAAGTGAAGGAGCTAGCCTCTGGCCCTCGCAGCCATGTCCAATAACTACAGAAATGAGTATATGAACTGGAGCTGTGTGAGAGTCATGGGAAGGCTGGGATTCACAATATTTTGGTAGTTGTTTCTTTCCGCTTAGTTTGTGCCACAAGGCACATGATGGCCTATAGGAAGACTTTTAACTCCCAGGAGGGCACAATTCTTAGAACAACGTCTCACTGAACAGACAGGTGAAATTAAAATGACTATTCTCCAATATGTACCTCCATCTCTTCTGTATATCTGGTCCTCTGAATAGAGCTCCAGAGTTGTAAGTGTGTCAATTCTGTTTTATTCTGCAAGAGTAGTGTTTCAAAACATCTGATACAATACCAGTCCTTGATTTCTTTTTTCAAGATAGGATCTTGTGCTATCCCAAGCTGACCTGGAATTCACTATATAATCTCAGGGTGGGCTTGACCTCACAGTAATCCTCATACCTCAGCTTCCAGAGTGCTGGGATTAAAGGAGTGTGCCACCACACCTGGCCCTTCCCTGATTTTAATTGTGACTGTGATGTCTCTCTCTTGAGGAACTCTGTGCATCTCAAAACCATTATCACCTTTATTTAGAGGCTTTTATAGAGAATAAGATGAAGCCATTTTGATACCTATGTCCATGTTTGGACTTCTCAGTATTGTAAGGGTAGGGCTCTGTGGGCTCTATCCACTTTTTAGCTACATCTTAGAAGCCTAACACTCTTGTCTCTTATTCTCACAGTTTTTTCCACCTCTTTATTTTTCCTCTCCACTTCCTACCATACTCTTCCTGCCCTTGCTATTCTATTTACTTTTTTTTCTATTCTTCTGACAGGTTCTACACATTTATTTCAGATTGTCTTGGGCTTCATTGTTGTGCCAGGATTTCACAAAACCCTGTTGTTAGCATCCCCAATACTGGTATTACAGACATGTGCCATCATCTCTGACAGATCTCGTTTTCCTCAATCAAAAGTTTTTATTTTATTTGCTATTTTTAGGGTTTTTTTTGAGAATATGACTTTCTATATCTTCCTTGCTACCCTTGAACTCCAAAGCAGTCCAGGATGGCAACAAACTCTCAGCCCTACTGCCTTTAGAATCCATACTTCTGAGTTTAGAATCAGGGACCACCTTCCCTATCCCCATCCTACTCCTATCCATATAATTCATTGTTTCTTTTTAAAATATTTTTTGCTTGACAGGGAAAAAGAGAGAGAGAGAATGGGAGCACCAGGCCATCATCTTAACTCTGCAAACTCCAGAAAACCACTTTGTGCATCTGGCTTCATGTGCATACTTGAGTATTGAACTTGGGCCTGCAGGCTTTGTGAGCAAATGTTTCTAGCCAATAAAGTCATCTCCCTAGCTTTTATTATTTTTCTTACCTTTATTAGAGGAGGTGTTCAGTGTCCTGTCTTCTATTGATTTGAGCTCATCCGTCCAGAACAGTAGTACATGTACATCAGTTCTGCTTGTTCTTTAAGAGTGGAGTTTCCAGAGAATTCCCAGAAATCATTTGGCACCTTTTTGCATGGGGACAAGATGACTTAATCTTGAAGTGACCTAATTTATCTGAGAACAAATCTTTGATCAGATTCTTTATAACAACAGAGGTGGAGCCATTCTGAGGCCAGCAGGCATGCCAGGGACTTCCCTATGAGGTAAAATAGGGCTCTATGGAGTCTACCTTTGATTATTTGGGATTTTGAATCAGTAAATTTCTCTCCTATGCTCTTCCTTCCATGCTTCCATTTATTTAAATTCCTAGGCAAGGATCTCCCTTTGTAGTATAATCAGTCAACAGGCTCCTCCTGCTTCAGTTTTATACTGGTGGGTTAAAAAGCACACACTTTAATTCTTGGTTTCTCCCATGTTTTTGTTTTTGAGACAAATTCTCAGTTTGTCATCCACACCTTGAAGTCTTGATGTAGATTTACAGTGGTCTTGAACCACTTGCTTTGGCATCTAGAATGCTGGGTTTATAGGCATACACCACAAATCTGATTTCTTTAAGTTACAAGTAGGTATTCATCCATCCCCGTTGTTTGTTTTTTTCTTTGTAGTACCTTTGTTACTTTTTCATTTTTCTTTTTTTTTTCCAGTGCAAGGACCAAACCCAGGGCCTTGTTCTTGCGAGGCAAGCCCTCATCCAGTGAGGTAATTCCCAACCCCCACTTCTGATTTTCTTTTTCCCTCAGGTAATTTTTTATTCTACTAATTAGTTTTGTACTCAGTGAATACAGTCAAGATTGTTAGGCTCATCTATGTACTACCCTTTTCCCCTAGCCCCTCCTTGTTGAGGTATATGGGTCATGCATTGTGGAGTTAGCCTGCAGTTATGGGTAGGAGAAATGTCTATGCATATCATGACCCAACATGTGGCTCTGACATTCTTTCCGCCCCCTCTTCCGCAAAATTTCCCTGAGCCATGTTGAGTTCATTTTTCATCTGCTTCAGTGATGAGGTGATGGGGCCCTTTGGGTCTCTGGATATATGAGTAGGTAGGAGTTGATTGTTCTCTGTGTTGATCTCCTTCACCCTTGTGCTGGTACCCATTTCACCAAGAAAACAGCACCCTTGCTTCTTTTGCCCATTGTTCTTAGTTTCAGCTTGGGCCCTTTTGAGGTATGATGGGGTGATTCTCTCCTTAGAATCTGCATCTATCTGAAAAAGAGAAGCATATTCTCCACCAGAGAGTAAAGTTAGCACAAGACAAATGGGATAATCCTTATTTTTTTATAAAGAATTTAACAGATGTAGGCCCTCTTATACCCCACAATTGGTTGTAGCTTGATAATGGAGAGTGGGCTCATGTTTGGATATGGTTCTGACTTGTTTCCCAGCTCCAGCTATGAGTCTAGTACCACTGAGGGGATCAGTTACCCAAATCAAGAGCAGTTGGTTTCCCACCATGGCTGTGTGCCACTATTGCACTTGTGTGAGCATCACAACAGGTTATTTGCTGCTAAGTACGTTAGACCATGAGTTGCTTGGACAGATATTGGTCATTTTCTCCCAGTCTCCCATGTAGCACCTTCTGGCACTAGATGCGCTGACTGTCTGGGGACTTACTCTCTTCCAACTTCCAGCCATCACATTCCATTTTACATGTCAACCACATATGATGTCTTTAGCAGTAGGATATTACCACTAACCTTTGGTGGGTCATGAAGTACTCTGACAGAAATCTGTCATTCTTTTAGGAAAACTTGTAGGTCTCTCTGATCAAAAGCTCATTGTGGATGAAAGCCACATGTTGGTACTGGGAGTTACACATCAGTGCCCACTAAGAAAAGGAAGAAAAAGATAACTAATATAAAAGAATTAGAGAAAAGAGAGACTGAGAGAGGAAGAGAAGCTATAAAAGATTAAGGTCAGTCTTCATCATACTCTCTCCAGTGTCTTGTGGTTCAGGTGTTCCCTCTAAGGGCCTGGTAAAGGTTCAGCCATTCAGCCTTTTAGGATGTAGAATTTTTTTTAAATTCCCCTTCATACATCTCCTTCCTACTGAACTTCTTCCTACTTCCAAGTTGTCTCTCTTTTATTTTAAGGTTATTTTGTTTGTCCTCCTGCATCATACATGAGAACAGGCTTATGTTGGGCCTTGAGAGGCCTGGATGTTAGGCCTAGTAAAACTTCCTGAGACAAGCCAAAGTTTGGTGAACTGTCTCTGGCCAGCTATGACTCAGCAAGGGACCAAATGGCCTCTGGCTTGCTACTTTCGCACAGGAAGTTACAGTTCCTGCCCCTGCTTGCTTAGAACTCAGCAGGGGGCCAAATGGCCTCTGGCCTGCTACTTCCACAAAGGAAGTTAGAGTTAGAACCAATCATCTCAGAGGTGGCAGTATGCTATTGGCCTTTACATCTCACCCCATCCTAAAATCCCTGCCTTCGTTCTCAACATTATATAAACACCTGCTGCTAACAATAAAGTGAGTTCCTGCTTTGACAAGACTCCAGCTCAGTGGTTTTGTTCTTGTCATTTGACACCCACCCTCCTCCTCAACCCTTTGGTTGGAAGCAGCGGGCCTGGTCCTCCTCCCGGACTACCTGCTGGGGGGAGCCTGACAGTTTATGCAGCATTTGACATTGGTGCTGGTGAATTTAATTTAAGTGGTCTTGGATTTTCTTCCACCCCCATGGTTAAGGCAAGTGATTTTATTCACTGAGCCATCTGCCCATCAACTTGTAACACTTTCAGACAGAGTGTCACATTCCTTGATCTTGCCTACTAGGTTAGTGTGGTGGGTGAGGAAGCTCCCCATTGTGTTCATCTTTCTAGTGCTGGGATTATAATGTTTGCCACCACGATTATCTGTTTTTATTTTTAAAACAAATGTTCTGAGAATCAAAGTCAGGAACTCCTACTTAATAGTCAAGCACTTTATTCACTTCTGCCATCTCTTCCTCTCTTTAACTTTCTTTAAATTGGGTTCAGAATGATGTATCCTATTCTCACATCTTCACTAATGGAAAATCAAGGGGTACCAAGTTCCAGGTTCCACCATCTCGGCTATCCTTTCTTGTTAATGGAAGGTAATACATGTTTGAAGTAGATGTATATAAAATAATCTTGTACAAGAGTATGACCAATTTTCTCAGTCAATTAGCTGTAGTTCCTGAATTGTGTTCCCCTTGGATTCACAGATAAATGATAGGATACATATTTTATTCTTGGCTTTATACCTTTAACTCGGGAATGTACAGATTTTTTTTTTTTAAATTTAATTTATTAGTTTTCTTTTCAGTAAATACAGGCAATTTGGTACCATTATTTAGGCTCATCTGTTATCTACCCCCTCCCATTAGACCCTCCTTGTTAATGAAAATGGGTCATGCATTGTGGAGTTAGCCCCCAGTTATTGGTATGATAAATGTCTCTGCAAATCATGACCCAACATGTAACTCTGACATTCTTTCCGCCCCCTCTTCTGCGAGATTTCCCTGAGCCATGTTGGGTTCATTTTTGGTCTGCTTCAGTGCTGAGGTGTTGGGGGCCTCTGAGGCTTTGGCTCTCTGATTTCGTAGGAGTTGATTTTTCTCTGCGTTGATCTCCTTCCCCTTTGTGCTGGTATCTGGTTCACAGGAAAACATCACCCTTGCTTATTTCGCCAGTTGTCCTTAGTTTCAGTTGGGCCCCTTTTGAGGTATGTTGGGGCAGCTCTCTTCTTAGGATCTGCATCTATCTGGAAAAGAGAAGCAGATTCTCCAACGGAGAGTAAGTTAGCACCCGGAAAATTGAGATAACACTTACTTTTTTGATAGACAGTTCGATAGGTGTAGGCCCTCTTATACCACGTGATTGATGGTAGCTTGATATTGTAGAGTGGGCTTGTGTTTGGGAATGGTTCTGACTTGTTTCCCAGCTCCAGCTAAGGGTCTAGTACCACTGAGTGGATCAGTTAGCCAAATCAAGAGCAATTGATTCCTCACCATGGCTGTGTACCACTATTGCACTTGTGTGGGCATCACATCCGGTTATTTGTTGCTAATTAGGTTAAACAATTTGTTGCTTGGACAAATCTTGGTCATTTCCCCCAGTCGCCTATGTAGTGCCTTCTGGCACTAGACACGCTGACTGTCTGGGGACTGATTCTCTCCTGGCTTCCAGCCATGTCATTCCATTTTATGCGTCAGCTACGTATGGAGTCTTCAGCAATAGGGTCTTACCACTGGCCTTTGGTCAACAAGTACTCTGACAGAAGTCTGTCATTGTTTTGGGAAACCTTGTAGGTTTCTCTGATCAAAAGCTCATTGTGGATGGTAGGCCCAAGCTGGAAGTGGGGGTTACAGGTCAGTGCCCACTAAGAAATTGAGGAAAAAGATAACTAATATACAAGAGTTAGAGAGGAGAGAGATAGGAGGGAGAGGGGGAGAGGGAGGGAGGGAAGATGTAGGAGATTTAGGTCAGTCTTGATCCTACCATCTCCAGTGTCTTGTAGTTCAGGTGTTTCCTGTAAGGGTCTAGTGAAGGTTCAGCCATTTGGTCTGTCTTTTAGGAGGTAGAATTTTATGGTACCATTGCCGTTTGGGTCCGGATTACTGTTTTCCACCCTTTGATTCCCTCCCCGTCCTCCCATCCATCTTATTGTCTAGTCCATGAGGTGCTTGCTGGGTATGTAAGGCATCTTGGGCAGATTCAGGTTAGGTGTTGCAGATGAGTGAGACTATGTGTCGATTTTTTTTCTGTGATTGGGTATGTTCGCTGAGAATGATCTGTTCCAGGTTCAACCATTTTTCCTCAAATTTCTTTATGTCGTTTTTTCTTACTGCTGTATAGAATTCCATTGTGTAGATATACCACATCTTTGTTATCCATTCTTCTAATGATGGACATCTGGGTTGATTCCAGCTTTTAGCTATTACAAATTGAGCTGCTACAAACATGGTTGAGCAAATCTCTCTGGCTTTTGGTTTGAAGGTTTTAGGGTACATGCCCAGTAATGGTATAACTGGGTCTGTTGGTATTTCTATAGTCAGATTTTTCAGGAGTCTCCATATTGCTTTCCAAAGTGGTATTACCATCCTGCATTCCCTCCAACAGTGAATGAGTGTCCCTGCTTCTCCACAGCCTCGCCAGCATTTATTTTCATTTGACCTTTTGATGTAGGCTATCCTTATTGGGGTAAGGTGGAATCTCATAGTTGTTTTAATTTACATTTCTCTGATGATTAGGGGTGATGAACATTTTCTTAGGTGTGTGTTTGCCATTTGTATCTCTTCCTCTGTGAATTGCCTGTTTAACTCTGTGCCCCATTTTGTGAGTGGGGTATTTGTCTTCTTATTGTTTAGACTTTTGAGTTCTTTGTAAATTCTAGAGATAAGGCCTCTATCAGTTGGATAACCTGCAAATATTTTCTCCCATTCTGTGGGTACTCTATTGGCTTTGCTTATTATATGCTTGTCTGTAAAGAAACTCTTCAACTTCATATGATCCCAATAGTTGAGTGACTGTTTAAGAACTTGAGCCACTGGGGTTTTATTCAGGAAGTCTTTTTTCATTCCTATATGATAGAAAGTACTTCCTAAATTTTCTTCCAGTAGTTTTCGAGTTTCTGGTCTTATGTTGAGGTCTTTGATCCATTTGGATTTGAGTGTTGTACATGGTGAAATGTGTGGATCAAGTTTTAGTTTCCTGCATGTGGTTATCCAGTTTGTCCAGCAGCATTTGTTGAAGATGCTATCTTTTTTCCAGTCTATATTGTTTGGGACCTTGTCCAATATCAAGTAGCTATAGTTGCTTGTCCCAAAATCTGGGTCCTCAAGTCTATTCCATTGGTCTATACTCCTGTTTATATGCCAGTACCGTGCTGTTTTTATTACTAAGGTTTTGTAATATAGCTTTATATTGGGTATGGTGATGCCACCAGAGGTATTTCTTTTGCTGAGGATATGTTTGGATATGTGAGGCCTTCTGCCTTTCCATATGAAATTTGAGATCATTTTTTCTATCTCTGTGAAGAACACTGTCTGGATTTTAATTGGAATTGCATTAAATCTATATATTGCCTTTGGTAGGATTGTCATCTTCACAATGTTAATTCTGCCTGTCCAGGAGCATGGGAGGTCTTTCCTTATTTTCATGTCCTCCTCAATTTCTTTTTTGAGAGTTTTTATATTTTTGTTGTATAGATCTTTTACTTCCTTGGTTAACGTTATTCCAAGGTATTTTTTTTGTTGTTGCTATTGAAAATGGGACTATGTCCTTTATTTCTTTTTCTGTGTCTTTGTCATTTGCATACAGAAATGCTTCTGATTTTTGTGCATTGATTTTGTATCCTGCTACTTTGCTATAGGAGTTAATCACCTTCAGGAGTTTTGGGATGGAGTCTCTCGGGTCTCTTACATATACAATCATGTCATCAGCGAATAGAGCTAATTTAACTTCTTCCTTTCCAAATTGTATCCCCTTTATTTCCTTCTCCTTCCTTATTGCTTGGGCTAGGACTTCCCGAACTATATTGAAAAGCAGAGGTGAGAGAGGACATCCCTCTCTTGTTCCTGATCTCAATGGGAATTCCTCCAGTCTCTCTACATTAAGTATTATTTGGGCCTTTGGAGCTTTGTATATTGCCTTTATTATTTTAAGATGTGAACCGGCCATGCCGATTCTCTCCAATGTTTTGATCATGAAGTGATGTTGTATCTTGTCAAAGGCCTTTTCTGCATCTATCGAAATGATCATGTGATTTTTATGTTTAAGCTTGTTTATGTGGTGTATTACATTGACAGATTTTCGTATGTTGAACCACCCTTGTGTTCCTGGGATAAATCCCACTTGGTCAAGGTGGATAATGCTTTTGATGTGTTGTTGGATTCGGTTTGCGAGAATTTTGTTGAGGATCTTTGCATCTATGTTCATTAGGGAAA
This sequence comes from Jaculus jaculus, assembly GCF_020740685.1. Lineage (NCBI taxonomy): Eukaryota > Metazoa > Chordata > Mammalia > Rodentia > Dipodidae > Jaculus > Jaculus jaculus. Next base: position 25,912,061 of record NC_059125.1, read on the forward strand.
TAGGCCGATAGTTTTCTTTTCTTGTGGCATCTCTGCCTGGTTTTGGGATTAGGGTGATACTAGCTTCATAGAAGGAGTTGGGTAGTTTTCCCTGTTCTTCAATTGTGTGGCACAGTTTTAGGAAGATTGGTTTGAGTTCTTCCATGAAGGTTTGATAAAATTCGGCTGGGAATCCATTTGGTCCTGGACTCTTCTTTTTTGGGAGGTTTTTTATTACTTCTTCAATCTCCATGAGCGTGATGGGTTCATTGAGGTGGTTGATCTGCTCTGAGTTTAGCTTTGGTAGATGATATGCATCCAGGAATTTATCCATCTCCTCCACATTTTCCAGTTTTGTGGAGTAGAGATTTTTGAAATAAGTCCTGATGATTCTGCCGATTTCACTGATGTCTGTTGTGATTTCTCCTTTTTCATTTTGAATTTTGTTAATTTCGAGTCTCTCCTTTTTTTGTTTGATCAAATTGGCCAGAGGTTTGTCAATCTTGTTTATTTTTTCAAAGAACCAGCTCTTTGTTTTGTCATTTGCCTTATTTTTTTCCTTGGTTTCCAATTCATTAATTTCTGCTCTGATTTTAATTATTTCTTTCCTTCTGGAGCTCTTTGGGTTGGATTTTTCTTGTTTTTCCAATGCCTTTAGGTGGATGGTTAGGCTATTGATTTGGGATCTTTCTGTCTTTTTTATGAAGGCATTGAGTGCTATGAATTTTCCCCTGAGTACTGTCTTCATTGTGCCCCACAAGTTTTGGTATGATGTGTTCTCATTGTCATTCAATTCCAGGAATTTTGAAATTTCATTTTTTATTTCATCCACTATCCATTTATTGTTTAAGAGTGTGCTATTCAGTTTCCATTTGCCGTTGGGGCTCTTGTTGGTTTTTTTGTTGTTGATTTCTAGGAATATAGCATTATGATCTGATATCATGCAGGGAATTATGTCGATTTTTCTAAATATGTGGAGGCTATCTTTGTGACTCAGTATATGGTCTATTTTAGAGAATGTTCCATGGGCTGCTGAGAAGAATGTGTAGTCTGTGGATTTGGGATGGAAAGTTCTGTAGATGTCTGTTAGGTCTAAGTGCTGTATGGTTTTGTTGCGCTCTCTTACTTCCCTGTTGAGCTGTTTGGATGATCTGTCTATTACTGATAATGGTGTGTTAAAGTCCCCAGCTATGATGGTGTTGGTGGTTATTTCTGTCTTATTGTCAAGTAGGTTTTGTTTTATGAACTGCGGTGCCCCTGTGTTTGGTGCATACAGATTTATGATTGTAATATCCTCTTGATGGATTGTTCGCTTTACATGTAGGGAGTAGCCTTCTTTGTCTTTTTTGATTGTTTTTGGTTTGAAGTCAACTTTATCTGATATTAATATAGCTACACCTGCTTGTTTCTTATTCCCATTTGCCTGGAATATTGTTTTCCACCCTTTCATCCTGAGGAGGTTTCTGTCTTTAGTGGTAAGGTGGGTTTCTTGAAGGCAGCAGATTGAGGGGTCTAATTTTTTAATCCACCCTGTTAGCCTGTGTCTCTTGATGGGTGAATTAAGGCCATTAATGTTTAGGGTGATGACTGTGAGATTTGATTTGATCCCTGTCATGTTGTGGTGGTAGAAGTGTGTTGGCATTT